>NC_134715.1:95532424-95835454 GCF_049634645.1 Pelodiscus sinensis | reverse complement strand
AACAGAAATTTGGGAGGAGATCTGGCTCAATGTGAATTTTATTTCAAGTTTTTTATCTTTGTGATTCTCCCATAGCAAAATATTAAACAAGTGCTACTGAACTCCAGAGCATTTATTTAAAGCTTGATTGGCAACACATATTAGAGGGGCACCATTTGAAAATAACCTTATTTGCATCCTCTATTCGAGTAAAAAATGCACACTTTCCAGAATACTATATTTATATTCTGTTTTCCCTTCTCTGACCTTGTGCATTTTAGGGAATTACGAGTTAACATTCAGAAATGCATTACAGTAACTATTTGAATGGGCAAAAGAGTTATTCTGAGAAAGTAGAAATCTGTAATTTCTTCCTCATACACAGACTGGCTTAATGGAAAAAAAAGACTGTCTAATAGAAATATGTGAAAAAATACAAGGATGTCTGGTCACACAGGGAACTACTGCATACATTTGCAGTTTAGTATATATGAATTCTCCCAAGCTCCCCCTAGTATATCCTCCTCAGAATTCCGTGTTGTGGGTACTATGGCTTATTGTTTAACCTTATACTTTAATGGGACATTTAAAAGAAAGGAAGACAATCATTTCAAATAATCTCTCTCTCACTCTCGCTCACACACACACACACACACACACACACACACACACATTTACTTTAGTAATAGAGAAAGCATAAGAAACTTACAAACCCATGCAAACTTTTTTTGGGGAAAAAAGCATTCAAACACTGTTCTTTCTGTATCTTCACCAATAAGAGTCCATGGTCACTTGTGTCATATCTCAAGATTTTCCTCTCTGTTTTCTTTCTCCTCTGGGCCATTACTTTTTTGTTCTAGTGAGGGACAATGAGAAAATTACCAAATGCAGATTTTTATATCATATCTCCACTGTCATATGATCTTCCTACCCAGGCTCGAAGCCTTCCATCTGGTGATCAAAGTCCTCAGTAAGGTGACCAATTGTTTGGTTCCCATCCACCTGAAGTTCAGAAGTCTGGAAAATACTTGTTTCTTGCAACTTGGCCACCATCTTGAGCATACTCACTATATTCCCAGGGCACAGTCACTTAATATTAATATGATAGAAATGTAGCCATGTTAGTCTGGTGTAGCTGAAATAAAAAACAGGACTATGTAGCACTTTAAAGACTAACAAGATGGTTTATTAGGTGATGAGCTTTCGTGGGCCAGACCCACTTCCTCAGATCAAATAGTGGAAGAAAATTGTCACAACCATATATACCAAAGGATACAATTAAAAAAATGAACACATATGAAAAGGACAAATCAAATTTCAGAACAGAAGGAGGATGGGGGGGGGGGGTTAATGTCTGTGAGCTAATGATATTAGAGGTGATAATTGGGAAAGCTATCTTTGTAATGGGTAAGATAATTAGAGTCTTTATTCAAACTTAAGTGTAAAGTGCCGAATTTAAGCATGAATGACAGTTCAGAGGATTCTCTTTCAAGTGTAGGCTTAAAGGCCTTCGAAGCAGGATGCAGGTAATCAAGTCATTGAGACAATGTCCTTGCTGGTTGAAATGGAAAGAAACTGTTTTTTCTTTGTGATCCTGTCTAATATCTGTTTTGTGAGCATTGATCCTTTGGCGAAGTGTCTGAGACGTTTGTCCAATGTACATAGCAGACGGACACTTTCGGCACACGATAGCATAAATTATATTTCTGGATGCTCAGGAATATGTGTTCTTGATCTTATAACTCACTTGGTTAGATCCAGTGATGGTATCAGCAGAGTGAATATGTGGACAAAGCTGTAGGTTGTTAAAATCTCTGTGGAATGTCTCCAGTGTTTCTTGGCCATGCATCCAGATCATAAAGATGTCATTGATGTAGCGTAAGTAGAGAACGGGTAAAGGGGGATGGGAATTGAGGAAACGTTGTTCTAGGTCAGCCATAAAGGGTATGTCTAGACTACAGGGTTTTGTCGACAGAAGTTTTGTCGACAGATTCTGTTGACAAAACTTCTGTCGACAAAGCGCGTCTAGACTACATCAAGCCATAGACAAAACTATTTGCTTTGTCGACAAAGAGCGTCCAGACTGCAGGGCGCTCTGTCGACAGAAGAAAGTACCTGGAACTGCTTTGCCAGGTCACAGGGGCAGCATGTACTTCCTTATTCTGCTGCCTGCACTTTGCAGAGACACATGCTAAAAGGGCCATCCCCCTGACTAGCCATTTCTCTGCTGCTGCAGCTGCCTAGAGGGATAGCAAAGGTTCTGCAGTGCCTGTTTGGAATGCCCTGCTTCCTGGCACAGCACAGCAGTGTGGAGTTTTTTTGTTTTGTTTTTTGGAAGGTTTTTCCTAACCTTTGTTTACCATGGAGCGAGAGCTTCCCCTGGCCAGGCGCTGGCCCCAATCCACGGTGCTTCAAATGCTGCTTCAACTGCATGAGACTATCATGCTGTTAATGCCTGGTCCGGAACCTGAGCCCAGACTGGAGCCCCTCCTTCAGGATGCAGCTGCACTGTTCTTGCCTCCGAACTTTTTCCTGGACAGGCAATGTTGGAGGATGGAAACAAGTACAGACTGGTGGGACCGGCTCGTAATGGAGCAGTGGGATGATCAGGCTTGGCTCCAAAACTTCAGGATGTGGAAGTCCACCTTCCTGGAGCTTTGCAACTGGCTTGCCCCCACCCTGCAACAACAGGACACCCACCTGCGCCCTGCCATCCTGCTGGAGAAGAGGGTAGCTATTGCCCTCTGGAAGCTGGCCACTCCTGATAGCTACCGGTCAGTGGGACAGCAGTTTGGTGTGGGGAGACCTACTGTAGGTGCTGTGTTGATGGAGGTAAGTCCCTTGGGGATGGAGGGAGGGCAGTCTATAAGGGGACTGTAACCGAAAAGGAGTGGGTGGGGGGCAATGGAGGGAAGGTGGTGGAGGGCTCCTGTGTCTTACACCATGATACTACTGGGAGCAATCACTGCGGGGGAGGGGGTTCTGGGTTCTTTGGGGGGGGGGCGGATGGTCGCCAAAGGACTTGGGCAGCCCCTTGGGCAACCTCTCTGACTTCATAATCTATGTGTGTTTGTATGTGTCTATTTTTGCAGGTGGTGAGGGCCATCAACTCACAGCTGCTGAATCAGATTGTCCACCTCGGAGATCTAGACACGATCATGGCTGGTTTTGCAGGGCTGGGATTCCCAAACTGAGGAGGAGTGCTCAATGGAACGCACATTCCCATCCATGCACCACCCCATCAAGCCACCCGGTATATCAACAGAAAAGGATACTTTTCCATTGTGCTGCAGGCCCTGGTTGACAACCATGGACTATTTATGGACCTGTGTGTGGGGTGGCACATGATGCTCGGGCTGGGCACATGATGCTCGGATCTTCCACAATTCACACCTGTACGAAAGGCTGCAGACAGGAACCTTCTTCCCCCAGCGAACCTCTGCTATCGGGGACGTAGAGATGCCGGTCTGCATTGTGGCCGATGCGGCGTACCCCCTCATGCCCTGGCTTATGAAGCCATACACAGGGCATCTGACCCCGAGCAAGGAAGTGTTTAATGCGCACATGACATGCACCCGTTTACAGGTGGAATGTGCATTTGGCCGGCTGAAGGGAAGGTTTAGGTGTCTGCTAACTCGCCTTGACATGGGGGAACACAATATCCCAGAGTTGGTGGCAGCATGTTGCATCCTCCACAACCTGGTGGAGAGCAAAGGGGAGGCCTCCCTCCCAGGTTGGGGGCCAATGGCTGAAGTGGAGGACAGGCAGTTTGCGCAGCCTCGGACAGCTGCCGATCGCCAAGTCCATCAGACGGGGGTTCGCATCCGGGAGGCTCTGCGTGAGTGCTTCTCAGCTGGAGCCCTATGACTCCCCAAAGTATCGCCAATGGGGTCTGTGGGCCTTCCCCCCCATCCTAAAACCTTCCCTCCCACAATCCATCCCTGCATCAGCCTATGAACAGTTAAGGCGCACACACCATGTTAAACTTGAAAAATATGTTTATCAAGGAATAATGTTAGAATTTAGATCTGTTATAAAAAATAGAATTGTTCAACAACTGTGAAAAATAAACTTTTTTAACTATTAACTTGTGTTTATAACTATGGTAGGAGGGGGGACTTCAACCTGGAGGGAGGGAGGGAGGGAAGGAGGGGGGATTTCCAACATGAAGGGAGGGAGGGAGGGAGGGAGGGCAGACAACTTAAGGGTAATGGCGGCCTTGCCTGGGCCGCAATGCTTTGCCACCCCTTGTCCGTGGCCCTTGCCATCCTCGGGCTCGAGTTGGGGCTGACAATGACTCTGCTCTAGCGGGGGGGAGGGGCAGGGCTGGAGGGGTCGCAGGGGCTGAGGGAGAGGAAGGGGTGGCAGGGGCTGAGGGAGAAGACGGGAGGTCAGAGGGGGCTGAGGAGGATGGGGGGTCAGAGGGGGCTGGAGCTGGATGGGCAGGAGGAGTCCCCAGGGGGAGAGGACCTGGCAAAGCCAGAGACTCCCGGACGGTGGCACACATTGTGCTCCACTCTGGGAGGAAGTCCTGCAGGAGGCGAGTATGCCACCGAGCCTCCTCCCTCGCTCTTTCAGCCATGGTCTCTTGCATTTTGGCCATGGTCCCCTCAATTTTCTCCATGGCCTCCACATGCCTCCTCAGGAGGTCCTCCAATGCCTGCGGGTGCTGTGGGACTGGATGGGTAGTGGCACAGGAGTTGCTCGGCGGACAGCAGCAGCAGGTCCAGCTGTGGAGGAGAAGAGGGAGAACCGATCAGTGTTAGCAATTCACACAGAAGTCCATACAACAAGGGATGGGAGTGGTGTTACTGGTAGGCCACGTCTGGCCTTGCCAGCCGCCTCGGCTGCACAGGGGACCCGTTATGGCTAGGACAATGTCCACCTCCACCCCCTAGATCCTTCCGCCCTCCACTGTGGCTGTCCAGACCAGATCAGTGTGCAGCCATAGTAGGACAGTGGCCTGCTGCACCTTGGGTCTCCCATGCCCCCCACCCACATAACCACCACCTGCCCACCTGCTTGTACATGCACAGAGAGATGCAAGCTGTCCAGGAGGGAGGACCAAGATGTGAACACTGCTCTGCATCATCTCTGCTCCTACCTCCCCTGTGCTGTGTCTGTGACCCTGCCTGCACTCACCTGATGTTCCTTCTCCAGCGTCGGAGGGTGCCTGCGAGGCTTCCTGTGTCTCTGGGACAGGCGGTAGTGTCAGGGTCAGGGTGTCCTCCTCCTCCTCCTCCTCCTCCTCCTCCATATCTTCCCTGGGGACCTCCTGCCGGCTCTGCTGCACTGGTGTGTGCAACCCTGTCTGCACGAGCACTGGTGCTGACATAGGTTCCTGGCCTCTCAGTATGCAGTCCAGTTCTTGATAGTAGGTGCAGTGCACTGGGGCTCCACCTGAAGCCGAGCTCTGCTCTCGGGCCTTCATATATCCCTGCCGAAGTTCCTTCACTTTGGCCAGGACCTGTTGCAGTGTCCTTGGGTGGTGTCCTTTATCGGCCAGCTCCTGAGCCATGCGGCCGTAGATGCTGGCGTTCCTGCACTGGGTGTGCAGGGCCTGGACTGCTTCCTCCTCCCCCCACAATTCAAGCAGGGTCAGGACCTCTGTCCCTGACCAGGTTGGGGCTTTTTTTTTCTCGCCTGTGGGCACCAGGGCTGGCTCCCTCAAAAGTTCTTGGGGGCCTCATGGTGCTGGAGCTGCACACATGCAGGTGACGCTGGGAGAGCTCGGTGCTGACAAGCTCTGTCTGTGGCCAGCTTCCTGTCACAATGCCTGCCAGGGATGTCTGTGCCTTTAAAACATGGCTACAGACAGGACCAAGAAGAGGTTTTTCCTGAAGAAGGACTGTCCAGCAGGGGGTTTCCTTGGAGGTCTTCTTCTGTCGACAAAAGAAACCCCCGCATCCAGACTGCCCTTTTTGTCGACAGAACTCTGTCGACAAAGACGTTATGCCTTGTAAAATGAGGTTTACCAGCGTCGACAAAACTGCTGAGTTCTGTCGACGTTATGTCGACCGAACTCAGTGGTACTGTAGACGCAGGTATAGTTTTGTCGACGAAAGTCCACTTTTGTCGACAAAACCCTGTAGTCTAGACACACCCAAAGATATTAGCCTACTGTTGGGGGCTATAGGTGATGCCCACAAAACAGATATTAGACAGGATCACAAAGAAAAAACAGTTTCTTGCCATTTCAACCAGCAAGGACATTGTCTCAATGACTTGATTACTTGCATCCTGCTTCAAAGGCCTTTTAAGACTATACTTGAAAGAGAATCCTCTGAACTGTCATTCATGCTTAAATTTGACACTTTACACTTAAGTTTGAATAAAGACTCTAATTATCTTACCCATTACAAAGATAGCTTCCCCAATTATCACCTCTAATATCATTAGCTCACAGACATTTACCTCTCCCCCCTATCCGCCTTCTGTTCTGAAATTTGATTTGTCCTTTTCATATGTGTTCATTTTTTTAATTGTATCCTTTGGTATATATGGTTGTGACAATTTTCTTCCACTATTTGATCTGAGGAAGTGGGTCTGGCCCACGAAAGCTCATCACCTAATAAACCATCTTGTTAGTCTTTAAAGTGCTACATAGTCCTGTTTTTTAATATTAATGATTGATTCTGTATTGGTCACTTCTTGGAATTTTAGTCCAAGATCAAGGTAGAGTGATAAAAGGGGAAGCACAATATAATCTCATTGCTAAAATGGTGCTCACAAAGCAAAATGGAGTTTGTAGTAGATAGACACTAAATTGTCTCACTGGGGAAAGGAGAAAGCAAGGTTGAAGATGATATCAAAGTTTCTAACCTAGAAAATGCAAATGTCAATGTGGCTGAAGAAAAGAGCTGGTAGAGAGTGATTAGGAGCAACAATTTGGAAGGAGTGAGTGTGAGATGTCAACAGAACATACAGCCATATGAAAATTACTCAAAACTTTGTTAATATATATAACGAATTATTTTTGCTGACATTGCTTTCTAATGAAATCACAAGTATTTGTCATTTATGAGGGCGGTTTGTTCATAAATATTTCTGCATTGTTTCTTCCACAGGACATTTTTCAGGTTCACATTGACTTCACAATGCTAGTTCAGCATTTTAAACTTCTTTACAGAGCAATTACTGATTTTTTGGCTTGCTAAATATACTTTTGAAAGTTAAGGCATTTCACTATAATCAAAGGTTTAGGTGACAAATGTCTTTCTAAAATGTACTCAGATCTTTTGTAATGTGTATCTTTAGGCTTATCTTGTGTTGCCAGAGTATATAACACAGAATATATTTTACTCCCATTAAAAATAATAATGATGGTTCTTTCTTTTAATCATTTTATTACAAGTAAAAATATACACTTATTTTCTTAATAATTCCTGCTTCAAGAGGACTGTCAAACAAACTCATGTTATTAATAATACTTGTACGTTGTTGCTTTGAACACTGACACTGGATCCTGAATTAATGTTAATGAATGTCAATGTTTACCAAACATTGCTTTTTGATAAACAAGGTTTTAAATACTCAATAACAATTTCATAGCTTAAAATTGATACTGTATTTGTGTGTCTCACTAAGCTACCATAGAACTGTACTTTAAAAGCCCTTGCACTTTTGGGTAATGCAGCTATTCAAGGGCAATCTGAGATTTCTGCTTTTAAGTTCTTTTATTCCCAAAGAATCAGATACTCACCCCCAGGTCAACATGTATATGCTGTGCCAAACTTCATTGATCTAATTTGATGATTTTTTAATGTAAAGAGTTAAATGGTTAAAGGTATCATATACAGCAGTGGTTTTCAAACTTGTTTTCTCCTGGCCAAGTTGAAGCAAATTGTTGATACTCATGACCCAGCATAATTATTTTTTAAACTAGAGAGCAGGCTCCAGGGTGGGGCTCCAGGGATACGGGGTTGAAGGTACAGGAGGGTGAAAGCTTTGCCTGGGGATGTGTGCCCTGGGGTGAGCCAGAGATGAGGGGTTTGGGATGCAGGCTGGGGAGGGTTGAAGGGTTCAGTATGTTGGTGGGTACTCTGGACTGGCGTATGGGGGTGGGCTACAGAGGATGCAAGCTATGGGATGAGGTCAGGGATAAGGTGTTTAGGGTGCAGAAGGGGTTTCTGGGTTTAGAGAGGCTCAGGGCTGGGACATGGGATTATTGGGGCACAGGCTTATCTTTGGCGGTTCCTGATCAGTGATGCAGTGGGATGGTAAGGCAAGTTTCCTACCTCTCCTGGCACAGTGGACCACACTGCACCTTGGAAGTGGCCAGCAGCAGATCTAGCTCCACAAGCTGCCCCTTTCCCAAGCTCTGGCTCCACACACCCATTGACCGGTTCTCGTTTGTCACTAGACATTGCTAGCAAAAATGGATAGAGCTCATTTTGGGCTTGTTTTGAAATGGGATTGGCTTCATTTTTTGGCTTGTTTTGCCTTTTTATCTTGTGAAAATTGGCTATTCACCTCGACCTAGGAGTTGGACCTGCTGCTGACTGCTTCCAGTGTGGTCCGCAGTGCCAGGACATACAGGAAGCTGGCCTTAGCACTCCTGCTGGTTATATGGTCACCCTACCTCAAGGCGACCCAGTGCCTTACTTTCCACAACCCGTACTTTGAAAATCACTGATATACATCACAATTGATTTCAAAATATTTGGGTTGAGGATAAAAGCAGTGATTTTAATTCTGCTAACTTACGATATATCTTTCCTGATAACTCCAAAAGATTGGGGGTCATCACTCCTTTGTTCAAAGCTTTCTCCTTGTTAGAGAAGTGGATCAGGATTGAAGACAAAGAATGATACCACAATCTGCAATTTCTACTTCTTAGATCAGGTGGAAAAGTAACTGGCTGTCAGCCGACGGTCAGGGCAGTGTGTGTGTGTATGTTTCCGAGAAAAGGTTTAACGTCCGTGCCTTTACTGCTAGGACCGGGGTCCCATCGCAGAGGGTGGCCAGCAGGCCAACAGACGCCCCGTTATATAGGAAGAGCTTATTACACCTTAGATTTTAGCTGCTAGAACACAGGGGGTTCCTTCGCAGAGGGCAGCCTAGGAAAGGCTGAAAAGGTGCCCCAACGGATCTTGTCACCTGGGAGTGACACAGATCCAAACGCCCAAGCTCTCCCTATGTCTGTCCCTTTATGACCGGCTGAAGTTCTTTTAAATTGTGCTTGGTTCTGTTACAGCAACTGAAGGAGGCAGGTTAAAGCTTAAACAGTTACAGGTTTATTAAAGAAGCTTATAAATCATATGGTTGCAATGGCTATTGTTCTATTTCTTAACTATTAGCAAAATATAGGTCTTAAAAAAGGTTACAAAGAAGATAAAGATAGAAAAATAGAAATAATGGTACCAAGTAACAGCTTACTCTTTCTATGTGTACACTTAAGACAGAGGACCACATCCAGGTACCATTTTTACCCCCTTCTGTGCCTCTCGACTCCAGCATGTCAGGCCAGGGCCGGTCCCTCAATTCCTAGGAAAGACGAAAATACGAGGTGGGCGTCCCCATAGAACCTCGGGAGGTCAAACACCTAACTCGACCAGCAGGTAGAGGGTAGAATGACACTCAAAGTGAGTGTGTGCTGGGCCCATCTTTTATAATCATGGGGTCACGTATTTCTCTTTCTTATCTGTAATGCCAATTGATGCTGGTCTGTCTGCTGTGAGACCAGTTCTTACAAGGAAGTTGTGAACTTAATTTACACTTGTAAGAGAGAATTGAGATAATTAAATTTTGAAGTACTGGACATTGTTTTCTCAGTGGGAAATTCCTCTCAGGGACTGTGTGTGTGTTCGAATCAACATAGGTGCCAGCCGGTGGCAGTCTCACATATCCTGATCTCTCCTCATATCTATGTTTCAGCTTCTCAGGATCAGATGAGCCAGCATAGACTATGCTGATTTTATTGCTCCTTCTCTGTCCTGTATGCTTCAGGAAGGCAAATAAAAGGGATGATATGGAGGCGGGCTGTCTGGCCACACTGGCACACACATGGTGTTTTGGTCACATACACCTTGCTGAGTCAAGAGAAGTTCATTGACTATGTGTCTTTGGGAGGGGTCCAATGGAGAGTTGATTCTCCTTATAGGGCCATCGACAAATGGCTGGCAAGTGTTGATGTTAACTGGGCGTTAGTCTGAAACACAATGGCAATGGCTGCTTTTGCGGAAAAACTAGCCAGCTGTCTACACTGGCCGCTTGAATTTCCGCAAGAACACTGACTGCCTACTGTCTGAAATCAGTGCTTCTTGAGAAATACTATGCTGCTCCCGTTCAGGCAAAAGTCCTTTTGTGCAAAGCTTTGCACAAAAGGACCAGTGTAGACAGCTCAGATTTGTTTTGTGCAAAAAAGCCCCGATCGCGAAAATGGCGATCCGGGCTTTTTTGTGGAAAAGCGCATCTAGATTGGCAAGGACGCTTTTCCACAAAAAGTGCTTTTGCAGAAAAGCATCCATGCCAATATAGATGCTCTTTTCCACAAATGCTTTTAACGGAAAACCTTTCCGTTAAAAGCATTTGCGGAAAATCATTCCAGTCTAGACGTAGACAATAGGTTTGAAATACAACTAACCAAATTACATTCATAACTTCAGATAAAATGATGATACATGGATTTAAACAGGGTACTACAGGCAGTCCCCGGGTTACGTACAAGATAGGGACTGTAGGTTTGTTCTTAAGTTGAATTTGTATGTAAGTCGGAACTGGTACATATTGTAGGGGAAACTCTAGCCAAACATTTTTTTTAGTTTTGGATAGCATAGGGAAAGGTTAACTCCCCTCTAATGTTTGTTTTGCTGTCTGTTCCCCTGTTCAGAAGATTTCACATCTATTTCTGTCCCTGTGACAAACTCAGGACTAAAGGAGTAACTCATCAAATACCAAACAGCTCTGCACCATGCTTTGAGCTAATAGCTTTATTTCCACACACCACCCAGGGTTCTAGGAGGAGGGTCCTTTTTTTGCTAACACAATGAGGCCAGCACTTTGTTTTGGTGGAGTCTTTGTTTGCCCAGGGAGCCCAGCATGTATAGGGGGAGGAGGGGCGGAGAGGCTGCTTTTGTCTGCTGTTCGGCAGCCTGTTGCTCAGGGGAGGGGGCAGCCTGTTGCTGGCAGGGGGGGAGGGGGGAGGCGTGCAGGATGCGAGGCCGCGGCGGGGGGGGCAGCGGGCGTGGGGAGGCACTTTTCCTCTGCCCGGCAGCTCTGCGGGATCCCTGTCCCTGTGGCCAGCTGCTGAAGGCAGAGGCCAGTTGGAGCCGGCCGAAGAGGAGGAGGAGGAGGTGGATTCTAGGACCCAGGTGAGCGAGCCCCGGGGACGCTGCTGCGCTCCGGGAGCCCGGCATGTATTGAGGGGAGGAGGGGCAGAGAGGCTGCTTTTGTCTGCTGTTCGGCAGCCTGTTGCTCAGGGGAGGGGGCAGCCTGTTGCTGGCAGGGGGGTGGGGGGGGGCAGCGGGCGTGGGGAGGCACTTTTCCTCTGCCAGACAGCTCTGCGGGACCCCAGTCGGAGCCGGCCCGAGGAGGAGGAGGATCCTAGGACCCAGGTGAGCGAGCCCCGGGAATGCTGCTGCGCATGTGCGGGGTTGCCTCACCCCGTTCGTATCTAGGGATCCGACGTAAGTCGGATCCACATAAGTCGGGGACTGCCTGTATAGTTAGGAGACTATAACTTTTCATTGATACCCAATAAGGCATGTACAAGACTGATCACAGTTTTACAATAGTATAAACCTGGTCATCTTTCTTTCATACAGTACCACAGTAATATTATTGAGTAAAACCATATTTTTTTAAAAAATATCATATGCTTTGTAAATTAGAAGATGTAAAATATTAAGGTTCTTCAATGTTATCATGTAGTTGCAACTTAAGAACCAGCTATTTGTCAGTTGTACAAAAGCTTCTATACAGACAGATGCAGACTTCTGGAGCTCTGCCCATAAAATAATAGATCTATTCCTATGTGTGCTCCCGTATTTTTTCTTCTCACAAGCCGGCATAGAACTCTTCAGCTTACTAATCTTTCGCTTTCAGGAGTTCACAGAATGAACAATCCTTTATATAGAGAGAGATTTTTTTCTGACCATAACTTGTTCTTAAGACCTTCTAAAATCAATATTTATAAATATAAAGGACAAAAATGCTAAGAAAGTAATTTTATCTTTAATATTCCTTACTTTCAGTAGTGTTCCGGGGTCAAACATTCTTGTCTTTGATTACTGTCTGAGGATCAGTGCTGGAAACTGTTTACTAACTTGCAAGTGTTTTTACTTTCTTCCGAAGAGTTTCTGCATCTGGTAGGTTTTACCAGAATTTGCCAGGCTTAAGCCTCAGCACCTCTAGGCTTGGCCATTCATAGCTCCTGCAGCTCTGAGCTTACTGTGTCAGTCAAGAGCCCTGGCAGCTAACTCTTTGAGCTCCAGCATCTCTTTCTTTAAAAATTAAGTACTGTGGCACCTTTAACAATAATTTAATTATGAATAACTAATATAATATAATATCACTGGAATTAGAGATTAGTTATCACTAGAAACAATTACTTTTGCTTTTGGGTCTAATTTCTCTTGGTATGACGCAGTTCATATTGGAACAGGATTGGGGAAAATAAGAAGTAGTTAGAATAATGGCCTTTTTCACTGCTAAAATGAGTGTTGTATATGGAGAAAAGTTGCTAATTCACTGCAAGATACTAGATCTTTAAATTGTACCATCTCTTAAGGTCCACAAGTGCTGGTGAGGATTATCTTTTTTTTTTTTTTTTTTTTTTTTTTTTGTCATGGCTAAAATGGAATATATTAAGTTTCAGTCCTTTCATCAGTGTAATTTCTGGTCCATGGACTTGGTACTAAAATAGCATTAAATAACTGGTTTTCAATACAAAATGAGTGTGCTTTAATTTTGAATGAGACACTTAAACTGTCTCCTCTTTTACAGTCTCTTAGAAACTCATAATAACTTCCAGAAAATTGAACAAAGTATTTTTTTTAAAAAAATAGCTACATGGATTAATTTACTTTTGAAGATGCATTGCTTTATTTTCTCCACAATGGCTTATTAAAATATGGGAAGAACTGACCACAGAAAAAAGGAGTTGCATTATAAATGGTTTAAGACAAAAATATGAACAGTCCTTTTAGCTTCCTTTTGTTTTGTACACCAGGAACATAAATTGACTGACCTAAAGTTAAATGTAGACTACAGGCCTGTTTGAGAAGAAGCTTTTTTAGGAAGAGATCTTCCAAAAAAGCTTCTTCCAAAAGAGAGTGTCCACACTGCAAAAGTGCCTTGAAAAAGCTATCTGCTTTTTCGAAAGAGAACGTCCAGACTGAATGGATGCTTTCTCGCATGTAAGCTGCGATTGCTATGGAAATATGCTTCTGAAAGAACTCCCTATTCCCTGTCCACACATGCCTTTTTGCGAAAGAGTTATTTCTTCTTCCACGTAGAATGAGGATTACCAGTGCTGGAAAACCCCCTCTGTTCTTTCGATTTTCTTTCAGAAGAACTCAATTGCAGTGTGGACATTCCTCAAGTTTTGTCGGAAAAATGGCTGTTTTTCCCACAAAACTCTGTAGTGTAGATATAAGAAACCTTTCTTATTACTTTGTATACTACTTTATTGTAGAAAGACCTACCCTACAATTAAGGTAGCATAACATTTTCCATTATAAGATCCTTTTCAGTTGTTTGTAAATAATTAGTGTTGATTTGGAATTTTCTATTGGAATGATTTTATGAGAGAAATTTTATTTTCTATAAAAGGGAAATTTTCTCTGAGGAAATTTTAATTTTTGGAAAAAATACACTGGATAAATGTAAATTTAAGTATTTCATTTCAGATTCAATCATATTGGAATATTTCAATTTTGGAATAGATCTAAAATGTTTAAAATTTGTTGAAAACAACATTAAACTTCATTTACCTATGGCGTGCTATGGGAATTGCACTTACCTATGGTGTGCTATGGGAATTGCAGTTCTGATCCCTATTTTCTTTTATGGGCTGGACTCGCTGTCTGGTATATTTTAATACATCTTCCATAAAGAATTTCCTCTGTGTGCTGTGTCATGGGAGATGTAATCTGGCCAGAGATCCAGATTCTTAGGAGAAAATGATGGCCAGAGGTACAACTTCTTTAAAGTGATAGGGAAATGCATTTTATTGTTGAAATATAATCAGTTGTCTGTAATGTAACTGTTTTTATTTCTGAAATATCTAATATTTCATTTCAATAAAAATATCAAAATGGAACAATTTGCCATTTCCAAATAAAAATATTTCAGAGATTTCATTGCATGAAAAATGTTTGACATTTTGAATTTGACTTTCTATTTTTGGTTGAAAACCATGTTGAAATGTCAACATTTCCATTAGGCAGGAAATTTCAAGTTTTTCCCGAACTGTGCTTATAACTCTCTGAAACTTAAACCGTTCAGGCTACGTCTAGACTGCATCTTTCTGTTGACAGAGGGATACAAATCAAGCATATCGAAATTTCTAATAAAGCAGGAATTTTAAATATGCCCTACTTCATTAGCATAAGCATGGCCGCTGCTTTTTTTCAAAACTGAGTTTTTTCGAAAAAAACGACAGTCTAGACGCAGATCTGTTGAAAATAAATCCTTTTTCAACAGATCCTGTAAACCTCATTTTACATGACTTTGTTGTCAAGAAAACATATTCAAATTTGAATTTGTGAAAAAGTTCAGATCACACATGCACAGTAAAGACTTTATTGTAGGTCCAATTGTGCTAAGTATGCTTCATCCCTCCACAACTCTTAGAGGAGTGACCATGAGCCATAGCAACACAGTATCTGAGCATGCTTTGATCAGATTATAATTATGATTCATAAAGGCCATTGCAAAGATGTGGCAAATATAGATATTTGTAAGGTGTTTAACTTAGTACTGCATGACATTGATTATAAAATAGTACTGTACAATAACAATAAAAAAATAAGTTAAATGAATTAAAGACCAGCTAACTGACAGATCTCAAAAATTTAAGTTGGAATTGTTACTGAATGGAGGTGTTTCTAATTGAATTCTGCAGGGATTGGTCCAAGTCTGGCTGCTATTCAATGTTATCATTGTTGATCTGAAAGCAAATATAAAATCACTGCTAATAAAAAATTGTAGATAGGATAAAATTGTGAGACATTTAAATAATGATTGTGTAAAGTCAGAGTGATCTGGATGGTTTGATAAGCTGGGGCCTTTCAAACAAAGTGTGTTTTAATGCAGCCAAATTATAAATTAGGAAAAAGGAATTCAGGCCGTACCTAACAGTAAGAGGGGAGAAAAACTTGGAAAATAGTGACTCTGAAAATGATTTAGGAGTCACAATGGATAAGCAACTGAATATGATCTTCTATTGTGATACAGTGGGAAAAACAGCTAATGCAATCATTTACTTTATAAATAAGGGAACAGTGAATAAAAACAGGGAAGTGGTTTTGTATAAAGCATTCCTGAGATAGGACTAGAACAGTGCTATTGTGTATTATTAAGTTGAAAAATACAAAGAGGATACATGAGAGAAACAAAAATTATTAGAAGGCTGAAGAAAATGCCATACAGTGAGAGATGTTTACTGCCCATTAGGCTTGCTTACTTATAAAGAAAATGTAGTGATGACTTGAGAAAATACTGAGTAGTCCAGGGCTTTTTCGTCTAGTAGAGAAAAGACATAACAAGGACCAATTTCTGTAAACTGAAAGAAGACAAATTTATATATGAAATTAGGCCCATATTTTTAACAGTGGAGATGAGACCACTGAAACAAATGACCAATATGGAAGTGGTGGACTCTCCGTCTTGTGATGTTCTTGAATCGAGATCACATGCAAGTTATTGGACTCAATACAGGGATAAATGGGTAAATGTAATGCCTTGTCATATGAAGGAAGTCAGATTATATGATTTAATGGTCATTTCTAGTCTTAAACTCTATCAATCCATGAATGATTGCTACACGGGCTTCCCAGTAATTGCTCCTCTCGGTAGTCAGGGACTGCTGTGCCACTGTGCACAAGAACTTAGAGCAAGGAGACTGTCTCTCCAGTACTCTCAATACACTTTTGGCTGACAGTCAGTGGAGGGGAATAGAGAAAGCTGTCTGACTCAAGGGCAAAGGAAGGACGGGAGTTGAAAGGGTAGAAGTTTGGTGGGCTATTACATAGGGACCTGATGGGGAAACCTTTAGAGACTTTTTCTTTTATAAGGGGATAAAGGAACCAAACTCTCAGGGGTGAAGGAGGCTAGTAGGGAGGGGAAAACATGAGCAGGGAGAGGACAGAGGGATTTGTATGAGGCAGAAATCAATGATAAAAGTAGAAGGGTCTGTAACCACTAGATCCCACTCCACTAACAGAATATGGAAGTGAACCCATTGTTCCTGAATCTCAGCATTTTTTTTCTCTCTAGCAAGTCGCTATGAAATCAGCTTTCAAAGTGTGTCTCCACCTACATCTAGCAGCTGATCCACCTAGAAAATAGCAGCCTTATATTGCTATTGTTACTCCATTAGTTATAGATTCCAGCCATGCTGATTTGGGGAGATGTGTTAAAGGATGATTTGGGGATTTTTTAACTTAGAGGGGGTTTTTTAAATAATTTTCCTTGTAAAAAGAACATAGTTTGCAAACTCAATCATTCTATCTTGAAATCAGATGGAACAGAACATGCCCAGTATCCTTTCAACAATAATCTGCATCTTCCAAAGTAGGCCCCTTACAACTTTTTGCAAGCAAGCAAGTAAGTACCCCTGAATCTGAGAGTCATTGTTAAACTTGAGGCGTTCCCCATTAATTTCCACATGTATTCAGATATACGCTTTAGTACCCATTAACAGCTAAGAGTTGATATAGGAGCATCCTCTGAGACTATTGCTTTTATTTTATTTTATTCCTTATAACATTGTTCAACTGTTATTTATGGTAATTATATAAGACTACAGTGTGTTATGAGAGAAATGTTTAGTCCTTTATATAACAAGCAAGGCTTACTTGAAAATTACAGCCGTAAGTAAATGGAAATGGAAATCCTAAGAGTTATAAGGCAATACTTTTTTTTGGGGGAGGGGGGGTTGTATAAGATGGCACTTGGAAATTCTATAATTGATTATTACAGAAAATCCCTCGAACATGAAGATATTTTACAATCCCTTGCAACATAAATAACTGAACAGTCACTATTTTAAGGTGAACTGCATAAGGGGGAATGATTGCAGGAAATTATGAATACATTAGCAAACATGATGTGAAAATTCCTTTCCATAGAAAATGAAGACCAAAGAGATCTTTGAAGTGACACGTTTAGGCTATGATTGTGAATTTTCATAGGTGAGAGTGAGTGGAAAACTGGAAACTGTGATGTGTTGAAAACTATGTTAACCGTATTAAAATTACAAGCTGTCACTTTAAATTTTCAAGGGTTTTCCTGGTCCTGCAGGCAGGCTGGAGGCTTTGTAGGAAAGTATGTGATCTAGAGTAAGATAGGATTAATTGTGCCTTTCTGCTTTAAAGAATAGCCTCTCAGTTTTTAATTTCTTAGATGTTAGGACTCTGCATTTTAAGAAAAAAAGTAGTGTTATATTGCAGCCTTCTAGAATGTGAATGTTACATTTTTATCTGTCTTCTCTGTGTATATGTGCTATAAACATAACAGGCTCATTTACTGAAGAAGACTTTATTTCTGCAGTAGGAATTTTCAAAATGTTTGTTTGTTTCGGGGGTTTGTAGTGGTCAAAAAATTTCCTGTGCACGGTAAGTAGATTAAACAGAGTTCTGTTTCCTTCTTTATAATATTGTCTAGTAAATTAGTTGTAATAATACCACAATATTATTATCACCCTTTTAAACTATATGTAATATCCTCTCCCCAATTTGCAGTATATTTGGTGTCTTACAGAATATCTTCTCTTATTTGATAAAGGCTAGCTCTTTGTGCCATTTAAAAATGGCTTTGAAAGTACAGTGTTCAGAACAAAATATTTGTTAAAATCTATTTTATATCTTTGTATACTGTTGCATAAAGTAACTGTAACCCAATTTTCAATAGGTAGACCACAAACATGTCCCCACCTGATGTCTGGATGAAAATTAATTTCAGGGTTGTAGGATGCAGTCCAAACTATTGATTTGTTATATTCGTATTACATTTCTGTCAAGTTATTACATTTATAATTTGCGAAAAAGTAAAACAATGAAATATTTCTGACTTTAATACGGTCAGTGGACTGCTAGCCATACAGGGTATGTCTACACTTGCCCCCTAGTTCAGACTAGGGAGTCAAATGAAGCATGCTGAAGTTGCTAATGAAGAGAGGGGTTTAAATATCCCGTGCTTAATTAGCATATTCGCAGCTGGTTGCCATTTTAAAATGCCGGTAGCCAGAATTAACTCGCCTTTTTCCTTTTTTATCTTTTTTTCACAACTTACCTTCTATTTGTCCCCAGTTTATATAGTAATATTCTCCTTAAACAAATTATATCCCACCATGTTACTTGGTTTACACCTAGTAAAATTAATCATACTGCAGACAGAAACAATCAAAGAACCAATCAGAGACCATATAGATAAATAATACAGAAGTAGGGAACATAATGACAAAACAATAAAAATAAGGATATCACAACCCCAGCTATTGCTAAGTCCTTGTTTGACACTTCTAGGCTCTTCTGTTTATCTGGTGGTTATCAATTGGATAGCACCAAATTGCCTTATTCGAATGTGACTGGTCTGGGATGTATGAGGATGTGACTGTACATTTCCCAGTTTATGGCTAACCCTGCTGCTTAGTCAAATGCCTTCACATAAGAGCAAGGCCTCAAACTATCATAATGAGAGAAGTCCAATATACAGATACACTGTGATTTTGATTCTTAGCTAAGTTATAAAAATATCTAAATTCTTAACATACTGGGCTTTATTGGCAGGCCTGAATATCTATATCTTAACATTGTGGTTGGGGACATTTCAGCATGAGAAGAAAATGGGGCATATATATTTTATTTTAGATAAGTGTTCATGTTCCTGCTGTCAACCTTGTGTACCACTCAGTCTCTTCTCAAAATTTGCTTTGTTTAGGTAGCCTTTAAAATAACCTTCTCTAGCTGATGTTGACACTATCTTCAAACTGGACACTGTCCCTAATTTTTCATGTACTTTAAGAGAGAATCTTATAAGATGCACGTATACAACAATATCTCCTGAACTCTCATAGTTGTAACACTTCACCTATTACATATATATAAAAATCTTACCTTCTGATTATTGTCATTCCTTGATGTTCAGTGTTTAACTGATAAAATCCTTGAGAGAGGTACCATTTTTTAAAACTGTAAAGAGCCATCTATATCTTCAGGCAAGAGAAAGATGTAAGCGAAATAACATAATCTTTGTGTAAATCAAAAATTGTACATGTTTTCTACTCAGTGTACCTAATTACACATTATATATGATCTATGGGGCAGGTCAGTTACCCAGATCGACCCATGTCAGTGGAAAGTTGATTTTTTTCTCTCCGGGTATAAATTAGTCAGGAATAAATCAATAGGAACATAATATTTCTGGTAGATGAAAGATTGATACAAGTAAGCATGCTTTTATCTAGACCTACAGTTTATTAGATTTAAGCACACATAGACTTGAGCAATAGATTTTGAATATCCCAGATAATTATCCAGAATTTGGGATGTTATTGAGTAATTGACAGAAGATCTGAGATTACTGGTCACTTCCCCACTGGAGAGTATGGTGTCTGGAAAAAGTCACTCGGGGCAGCTTTAGGGAATTGCTGCTAAGTACAGTGTATTATCTAGTCCTTTTATATGTAATTTTAACCAAATAAATAGTTCATCGTGACCCCTACTAGATCATCACTTTTCCTAACTTGAATCAATTATTTGTCAACACAATGTATCTAACAATCTTAGACATAAATACATTTCTATATTACAGGCATCCAAACTGAAGTTCTCTATCCATTTATCTTCCTTCAGTCTTATAATCTGCTTATTCTTCCCCCCCCCCCCCCCCCCAATTCTGATGAGCAAAAACAGGAAGTCTGCTTGAGTATTTTGGAGTATTTGACCAGCAAAAGCCAGACTTGTCCAAATTAATCCTGAACTATGTGGAGTTCTATTTTATTAATTCATGTGGCTCAGTATTCATAATTTGGTTGCATTTAGTTTGATAAAATTCTGGGATAACACATCCCTCAATTCAGGAGTAATTTCAGAATTTATAAAGTGAGGGCCATTTTAAGAGTGGCTTGTCCATGGGCAGGACAGTGTGGAGCTAAACCAACACTGATTACAGAGCAAGCCACATCTGGATTGAGTCAGGTGCTTCCAAGATCAAAAGAGCAAGAAGTTGACAGTAAATTCAGAAATTTTAGAAACTACAGCTATCCCTGTATAGATGCTGCATGGAGTAGTAAGAAGGCTCCTGCATGCCCCTGAATCAACAGGGCTAAGGCACCAGTGGAAAGAGCCTGAGAAGAAAGACAAACTCCTGACCAGGAATACTAAAGCAGCCAATAAGACATACAGGCAAGAGAGGCTTTGACCAGTTGAAACTGGGAAAAAGAGTGCGTAAATGTATGTTTTATTTTCAAAGACTGTGCTGTATTTGGTTGCTGAGAGAAAGATACTAAACTAAGGCTGGGTCCTGGTGGGCCATTGTGTGCCAAGAAGATGAAATAAATGTGACTCCTTGTGAGGACTGTTTATCTTTGGATTGTGTTGAGTTTATCTAAGACAGTCTATGAAGGAGACTACAGGGGAGAGGCCCTGCAAAGGCACCCCTGGTTATGAGAAGGTGCACAATAAGCCCTGGTCTACACTAAGGAACTATTTCAAAATAACTTCCCCTATTCCAAAATAACAAGGAGAATGTCCACACTACCAAGCACGTTTTTTCAAAATAATGGTCTGTTTATTTTGAAATAACTCCTGCTTTGCTAGAGGAATAAGCCTATTTCAAAATAGTTGTTTTGGGGGTTATTATTTTGAAATAAGTTATTCTGAAATAATTTCCTAGTGTATACATGCCATAAGTAGCCACACTACTAGAGACTTACTGTTACCATCCTCAGTCAACATGTTTCCCACTAATAACAGGAGGAGAATTGCAAAAATGTTGAGGGTATAAATAAATAGCCCTTGGTAATTATATTTGTAGGATTATACCTTAGGTAGGTGACTTTTGGAGTGGGGAGAAGTTTTACTTATGTGCCAGGAGGAGTTTTACTCCACTTTGTTCCTATACATGGCAAGATTAGAGGAAGTCAAATCTGGCCTTTAGTAAATGTATTGCTGTATTCAGAATAAGCAATGCCGGGGAGGAGGGGAATTATGCAGGACATTGTCTAAACCTGTGTGTGTGTCGTATTCACAATTTGTGCATGTATATCATTGCAACAAAGGTGTACATTAGATAAACAGTTGGCCATATAAATTATCTGAAGAGCTGCTGCTTGATGTGTTCTCAGTAAGCTTCCGAACAAAATTCCCACTAACAGTGAATAAAACCTCTGTGATTTTTTTGTAACTATCTAGATTCTTCTACAGCAGTCTCAAGTAGTGTTCCGTGTAAGCTGTGCACTTTTGAGGCTATTCACGAAATATTCAAATGCCACCCAATTGATTATCAGAGCACCCAAAGCTCGGTTTTCTGTTTCTATTGGAAGTGTACATTTGCATATGCCTTGGTGCACATAAAATGTATTCTGCACATGGATGGAAAAAAATCTACATATGAATGGAAAAAATTAAAGTGAACATTGGCTTCAAGTAGCATATTATTCATGCATGGAAGAGTTCTTGGAGTCATAAGTCCACAAATCCATTTTTATGTTCATGATAGGATTTATACATTTTTCAGAGGGGGAAGGTTCAGGAAACTGGAGTCCTGATGATAAATACAAGTAAATATCACTTTTGTGCTCTATCATGATGGCACATTCCAGTGGAACATTTGTGTACATAGCCAGTTAGTTCCTTGTGGGTTGGATCATCTCAGAAAGCCCCTAAAGTTACCCCATTGATTCTTGTACTTGTTTTTCTATTATGTTTTCTGAGGTATTTCATATAGAAGAAAAGCTCAGATAGAGGTCACTTATCCTTTTAATGATCTTTGTCATGCTACTTTGTCCAGGACTGTCATTAAATGTTGTTTCCTTTCTTCTCAATACTTTCAGGACCAAAGCAAATTAGTGTTACGAGATGATGAAATAATTTTCTGCTCTGATTCTTAACACGGAGCAGTCACTAAAAAGTATTGACAAGTTAGTAATTCAATGACACACATTCCTCTTACTCTGTTCACAGCAGGGAAAAAATTGAGTTGGCAGTTCAAGGTTAGAGGTCTTCATCTGTAGCTCTAGCACTTCTTACTTTCAACTTTAATCGAAGAACCTACATTGAGAGTTGCTCTGAGTTCCCAGTTTAGTTTTTTATTAATTAAAAAAGTTAAAAGAGCCTCTGGTTAAACTCTGATGCTAATATGGGAAAATCACTGTTGGTTTTAAGTTGTGTTTCTTTGCAATACTCTGGTTTTTCAGTAGTAAGGCTGAATATCAATCTGCATTGTCAGATGAACAATATGCAAAGTGTCAAACTGTCAGCTTTTTAAAGGATGAATGCAAAAGAGAATAGGAAGACTGTGGATGGAGGGTGGGGGAGAGCAAAATATTTAAATAGCAAATACATTTAAAACAGAGAATTAATAGTTTTGAGTAGGCCACAGTTTTACTTTACTTTGTAGCAGAAACTATTCCAAATCAGAGTTATTAATATGAGCACCTCGCACTTTGAGGACTGGATAATATGGCCCCCTGAACTGAGTCTCAGCTTTTCACTATATTTTTGCAAAACAGGACAGAGGAACATTCGTAAAATCAAATTATATCCACCCCCATGTATTCATCATCCCCAGTTTCTGGTTAAAGTCTATCACCACCTAAGCTGGAAAAGTAAATGCTTCAGTCCAATAATGCATACAGAGTTTCTGCTGATTGAGTGGATTCGTGGGTGCTCAGTATCATTGAGAATCAGTGTCTAATTGGCAATAATGTGCTGTGTCCTTGTTTTTGCTAGTCATTTCTACTAATTGCATGGTGATTTCTCAGAAACTCTCCTATGTGAAATAGCATGTAGTGCATCATCCAAATCCTTGCATTTGGGCTGTCAGATACACTAATGGGAAACCAAGAAAATAAAATTAATCTCTCACACAACTATATTTCTATGAATGGGGTGTAAAGAGATTACATGGGGGATGAAATTAGGAGTGCACATCAAACTGTAGTGCAGTAACATGGAGGGATTATTCTAATTACAGTGGTTCCAGGATCTGGTCTTAAAACAGCAATGTTACTGTGGATCCCTTACACTACACCTGCATAACTTGACTTATATGGAACTCCTGCTACAGCTCACTGGCGAAAGAAATGTCTGAGTCATAACAAAGCAAGTCATTTGAGGTGCTTGGGTGGCACTTCAATTGGAAAACCTTGCCAGATGACAGGTTTTATTTGTTTTTATCCTAATCCTCAAATTATATCAGTAGATAAACTTTTCTTTTCATCCATCAATCTTCTGCAATGTCCATATGCATCAAAGATGGTAGTGGGATAGTTTCATTCTCATTGGTTTGTAATGGATGAGAAGAATCAGAAATCACTAGAGAGGATTCCTCATGTAGTTCCTTATTCACAAGAATTTGTAGGAATAATACAGGACTTGGCCAGATCTTAAATCATAATCATTATGTCAATATAAATTGTCATCACCACTGCTATATGAGGAGCCAAATTCTTGTTGGTTACACCTGTGCCATCACACTGGTTTTTTTGTGTGGTTTCACAGATGTAACTGAGATTAGAATTTGTTACAACAGAGATCTACATTTAACAAACTACAAACAATGTAATCATTTAATTTTTTTAAATAATTAAACTGTGTGTTAATGATTAGGTTGACATATTGTGATCACTGCAAACTGTAATATCCTTATTTGCTAAAGCAGGCATGTCTGTCTGCAAATTCACAGATATGATGTGCCAATGTTTTCTAATATACTTATGTAAGGCTGTGGCAATTCTGGATTTAGTTCCAGGGAAAGATTTGTCTGCCGCCATCTACTGGTGAACTAGAGAAAATACAATGAGCAAGACCTGTGAGCATGAAAGCTTGTCTCTGTAACTGACAGAATTTGTTCCAATAAAAGATATTATTTCACCCATCTTCTCTCTAATGTCCTGGGACCAGCTCGACTACAACAACACTGCATCCAAAACTTACTGGCCTATTTTTGCCCAGAGTAAACATTTTGGAAAATATTAATTTAAATCTTTTTTGTAGAATTAATAAAATGTTGTTCTTATTGTGTGATGAAAGGGCAACAGAACTGTTCTTAATACACCCTGGGGCTACATTTACACTACTGGCTTCTTGCACAAGAAGACTTTTGTGCTAGAGTTTTTGCACAAAAACTTGCGCAAGAGCACGTCCACACCTCAAAGCACTCGCAAAAGCAATGTGCTTTTGCACAAGAGAGTGTCCACACTGCTGGATGCTCTTGAGCAAGAAAGCTCTAATGGCCATTCATAGATTGGCCATCAGAGCACCTGTGGTTTTTCCATAGGCATTTCTTGCGCAAGATACCCCTCTGGAGCGTCCACACTGGCCTTTTTGCTCAATAGCTGTAGAGCTAAATGCAGTTATGCCTCAGAAAAGGAGGTTTACCTATGACAGAAAAATCCCTCTGTTCTGCCATTTAACTGCCCATTTAATTGTGCAAGAGCTCATTTGAGGTGCAGACGCTCCCCAGATTTTTGCAGAAAAACAGCTGGTTTTGCACAAAAACCTTGTAGTGCAGATGTAGCCTCTGAGTATTGGACAGCTGGACACTGGAACTGGATACAAGGCATGACTTCTATTCTGTCGTGAGAAGTGAATCCCTAGTGTCAAGGACTCCCGACGTGCTTTTGAACTTGTGAACTCTGCTAGAAGCCTGGATCCAACATTGTAAATTTAGTAGATCCTATCCACTATACCTAAATCTGTAATTCCTATAAATGGATTAGGAACCTGAGGATCTGGACTTGGCATCCTGGCTAGAAATGACAGTGTGCTGAAAAACAGTATAGAGACAACATAGTGGTGAGAGACAGCATGGAGGCAGCATTCTCAGAGAGATTCTGGAAGCAGCATCATGGCAAGAATTGATAGCAAAGTATCTCTCCACAGAAGCCAGGCAGCTCTTCCCTCTCAGGCTGGAGGTATACTTCTGAGCATATTCCTGTACTCTGTAATTCATGAAACACTGTTAACAATGTGTGAGTAGGACACAGAGAAAGGAAAGGGGGAAGTGTCCTGTTGCAGATACATTTGCCCATTGGATGGTCATACCAGAAGATAATGAAATGGAGGCAAAGGACTACTGCTGAAGATACTGGGGAAGTGGGTGTTTTAGTTATTAGTCTTATAAATCTATTGTTAATTTGTTGTGTGTTCTCAGATAAATGCTGTGATCTTTTCCTCCATGGAAGTGTTTTCTTTGTTTGATACACAGATGGCTTCTGAGAGGGGAAGTATTGTATTTGGAGGATGTCCAAGGAAGGTGTTGGTTTCTGTCCCAAGATTCCAGGGCAGGCTCAAGCAGGCTCAAGTATTAATTTCAAGATGGCCCACTAGAAACTTGCACTGACCACTTGTGCCAGTGCTTGGCAGAAGGGGTATGCTTGTAAAACCCTGCCTTACTGATTCTGAAATGAAAACAAAAAATGGTAGGGGAGAAGGGATGAAAATTTTTGTTACCTTTACTTTCTGTCAGTATCGAAGGTGCTTTATTAACACGTTATACACTAAACACTATTGATATTTAAGTAGCTATGGGGCTATACTGTGATCTCTAATTACATAATTACAGCCTATTTTTTTTTCTTCAGGGCATCATAAAGTACACCGGATGGAATGGAATAGCAGCTATTGAATGATTTCGCTGCTCTATTTTTTCCTTACTCAATGTGTATGCCATGCCTTGTTTATTTTAGTATTACTCTATCCTATTCTATTATTACACTATTCAAACCCTACTATGAAGAGAGAGTTACCAATTTCCTCACAGGCTTTTCCATGACATTCATCACTGTTGCATCTGAGTGCTTTACAGATACATTAATGTGACTTCAAAACTCTCCTCTAAGATTGGAGGTTTTTTACAGGTTGGAAACTGAAATGCAGAGAGATTAAGGGAAAATGTATCTTCTAATTTGGTCTGTCCTATTTGAGATGCTTTCCCTTTCATTCTTCTGAATACTTGATAGGATCTAGCACACATTGTGTGTTCAAAACAGAGTCCCCATTGACTTCAATTTGAGCTATGAACACTCAGCTTTTCTGCAAATCAGACCACAGGATATCATCTCAGGCATCCAAAACATAAGGAATACACAGTCAGCAACCACCTGTGAAAATTTTAGTTTTAAGTGATTTGCTCAACATCATATAGGAACTCTGTGGCAGAGGCAAGGATGGAACTCAATTTTCCAGGGCATAAAATTCAGCTGTCTTAACCTTGTGACCTTCCTTTCTCATCCTGCAGTCCCCTATCTCATTCACAACTCTTTCATTAGATTACTCAGAGGTCCTACAAAACGACAGACTCCCTTCATTGCACAAGACTAATTCACTTCCAGAACAGGCTTATGCTGTGCACAGCATGAGACAGTCATCCTATGAAGAAAAAATGTGTTATGATGTAATTAACAACTGTATCATCATGCAAAAGGGACCTGAATTAATGTAGCACAGGCAACCTGTGATGCTGATTTTTCCTAACTTTTTTGAGTACTTGACTTTGTAACTTTGCTAGCATTAAAGGTAGCATGTGTGTTGCTGATTTATGGTTTATTGTAGGGGGGAAGGGTGTATTATTTAAACAAGCCAGAAAATTTCAGGTAGAAGTTTAAAAATGTTACAAGTGACTGAAAATTGAGCTGGAAAGGAACCTGGAATCTGTGATTATAACTGTTCCAATCAGCTGATGGCATAATAAAGCATCTCAGGTATGCATGGCACAATACAGAAAATTTAAAATAGAACATGAGACCTGTCTGTCATGTCACTGCCCAAATTTACTAAGGTTTGGTTTGGTTTGTGAGAGGTATGAAGGATAATTACACTGCATACTCTGATAGTTCTATTAATCTCAGGCCAGTATGCAGGGAGCATGCGAAGGGTGAAAAAGCACCGCAACCACCATGGTCCTTCATGGGGCCGATTCTAGCTGACCTAGGGAAGGCAGGGTTGTGCATTGCCCCAGCCTCCCTCCCCTTTGCTCTGGCTGGCCTGGGAAGGCTGGGGCTGATTCCCTTCTCCTTCACCCAGGAGCGAGGCTGGGCTGCAGGGGACAGGGCTGGGTCCCTAGGCAGGGCAGCCACCAACCCCTCCCAGATGTAAGTGGGGGAATGGTCCCGCTCTTGTGGGGAACTTTCCTGGCTTCTATACACCCCGGTGAAATGAACCAGCGAAAGGATCTGAGTCCCCGCTCCCACTTCCTTTACCCCACGGCTCCCTGATCCTGAGGACTCCCCCTCCACTCTCCTGAGTAGCAGAGCCCTTGAAACCCCAAAAAGGCTGGGCCCAGGTTTCCTGGGGCTTAATCCCTGACCTTGTAATCACTAGGGGCAGGAGTTAGGGTGTCCCCACTCCGAGGTGCTCTCTTTACACTGCAGGCCTTCTTGGCCCAGTGACCACTTCATAAGGTTCAAAGCAAATACAATTTATTAAACATCAACTGATTAAAGAGAATAGAATAAGAAACAATGAGAATGGTTAAATGGGAACACACAGCCCTGCTCTGTAGCACAGGGACATCAACACAGCAGTCTGCAGAGTGTAAGGACAGTTCACAGTCTCTTCCTTAGAAGCCCTGGATGTGCTGCAAGGGGCTGCAGGCTGGACACGCTTGCACTGGCAGTGACCACACAGCCTCAGTCTCTAAGTGGCCAGACCCCTCTCCCAGTCCAGAGCCTTTCCCCACACTTTGCAGGTCCCAGTAGCTCACCACATCCAGCTGCAGGCTGTGCTGCTTGGCCAGTTCCAGCTCCTTGTGTTGTTTCTCTGTTCCTTTTGGCTTTCTGAGCACTGCCAGTCTGCTGCTCAACACAGGGTCTGCACTGCTTGGCCTGTCTGTGTCTGGCTCTGTTGCTGCAGGACTTCTTCTTGTACTCCTCTTTCAGCTCTCTGTCTTTGCAGGACCTCTTCTGCACACAGCTTGTTTGTTCAGAGACAGAGCCAGAACAATCCCCATTTACAACCTGTCAGTCAGGCTGAGCTGGAGTGTTGACTGCTTTCCATTGTCTCTGGGGTCTGTCAGTCTCATGAACCCTTCCCCTTCTGAAGCTGGTAAACCAAAAAACTCCCACAGAGTTTTAGTAAGGGGTAACAGTCCCCTTACACAGAGCTCACACCCCCACACAGAAATTCCTGCATGGGCCTGAATCTTAAGTTAGTACTTAAGTTAGTACTTAAGTTGTTAACCATTAGGCCCATTTCATGTTTGTGGATTTAGTCTGGAAGCTTGTAAATGTGTTATAGCTTTCTTAATTAAAGCAGTGTCTTTGTAAAAATTTTAAGAAATATATTATCACTCTGCTTTAGATTATGGTAGAAATTTATGCTAGTTTAAATTTCCTGGTTGCTACTTTCTCCTACCTTTTAATAACCCCCCCTTATCAAAGCTGAAAGTATTTGCACATCTTGTAGAATTTTTCAAGACCAAATCTATCCCAGAGGTATTTCAGAATGAATTTTAATAGATTTTTGTACTGGAGAAATCATTCTACATTTCAGCACACGACATCAAGTGACAATGCTTCATACAGATATTTTTTAATATTCTCACCAGGTATACCCCTGTCACTGCTAAAGCTCCTTGCTTTACAACAATTCTTTCTAGGGAAAAGGTGGTGTGGCTGCAGGCTAATAGTAACTGCCAACCCCAATTGTATACCATTTAGTTAGGATCTATGCAGATTTCAGGGAATCCTGTCTCAATTTCTCTCCCCCCTTTCACCTATATGGGACTAATCACTTTTGCTCATCAGCACCAAAATGTATTTCTTTCCTGGTACAATTGAAACATGGAAATTCACTGTGAAAGTTCAGTTGTTCCCGCCCAAGCATTATGTCAATCTTGACTTTCAGACTTGTAACTGATGGCTAAGAAAAGCAAAGTAATAAAGTGAATTTCAAGCCTATTCACTTATTCCTCAAATAATATTGAAAAAATGAGAAACCTTCACAGTTACATTATTTTAAAAGCAGAGAAGACAAGGAAATGACAAACTAATGCTTACGGGAAAGTAAGGAAACATGTTCTAGATTAAATTAATATGAAGTACATAGTTAAAAGTCTGTACTCAAAGAGTAGTTATCAACAATTTGTTGGCAGACAGGGAGGAGTTACCTAGTGATCCCAGTGGAATTCCAATCCTGCAACTGGCATTATTCAATATTTTCATAAATGACTAGATAATGGAGTGGTATTTATGCTTGTAAATCTATGGATGACACCAAGCTGGGAGGATTTCATGCACTTTAGAGAACAGGATTGGATAACTGACAAATTGGAGAATTGGTCTTAATAAAACAGCATGAAATCAGTGTAGACAAGTGAAAATATTACACATGAGAAGAAAAATTATATGTACAACTGCAAAATGGGTAGGCAGTAGTATTGCAGAAAAATTATACCAGATCACAAATTGAATGAGTCAGCAAGGTTAATATCAATCTGGACCTATCAGAAGGATCGTATGTAAGACATGGGCAATAATTTTCCCTCTCTACTCTGCAGTAGTGAGGTCTCAGCATGCAGGGCCAGGAGCTTGGGCAATCCCCCCGCCCCTCCCCCCAAGTTCTCCAGGTATGTGGTCTGTGTGGCAAATACCAGCCTCCTTGTAAGCCCTGCTTACCCCTGCTCCACCTCTCCCCAAAACCATATATTATTATATTTTATTCATTCAGTGGTTCTCTTTGCAATTTTTGTCCTCATTTTGAATGACTTGAGAAAGCTTGTCCCCAGTACGATGAACTGAAGCACCTATACCCATCATAGATTGAAGTTAATAGGGATATTGAAGATGTTAATAAACAATTGTTATAATATATATTTCAGTTTTAATTAATGTACATTGTCATAATTATTTATGCACACTATTGTATCTTAGGTTTCAGAAGCAAAACATGCCTGGGTAACAATATTGTTGATTGATTCAGTAAGAAGTTGATGTAATTTTTACATCTCAGAAATTACATTTAAAATGAGTTGTTTGCAGTGTTGCTGAAGCTGTATTAGTCCCAGGACATGGGAAAGAGACAAAGTGGGTGAGGTAATCTCTTTAATTAATCCAATTCTGATGATGAAAGAGAGACCAATTCTCTTTCCCTAACAGAAGTAGGCCCAATTAAAGATATTGCCTCACCCACCTTGTCTCTCATCTAATTAAGTGACAATCTTCAGAATTTGGTCTTAAAAACTGCAAATTCCTTACCTGGAATTGAAAATCCCATTCTTTCTTGGCATCCTTAATACCAAGGGTACATCTAAACTACGTCCCTCTTTCGAAAGAGAGATGTAAATTAGACATATTGAGATTGCAAATGAAGCCAGGATTTGAATTTCCTGCACTTCATTTGCATAATTGCATCACAGCATTTTTTTTCGAAAAATGCTATTTAGAAAATGAAACCGCAGTCTAGGCATGGTTCGTTCAAAAAGAAAAGCCTTTTTCAAAAGATCCTGTACTCTTCAAAAAGTAAAATTTATAGGATCTTTCAAAAAAAAGCTTTTATTTTCAAAAGAACTGCATCTAGACTGTGGTTTCCCTTCGAAAAAACGCTGTAACGCGATTATGCAAATGAAGCATGGACCAATTATGAAATATTTAGAAAGAATTTTTGGGGACTCTCGTATCGATAACTTTTCATAAAAGCTAATTTACAGTATATACTTCATAAGAACATAAGAAGGACCATATTGGGTCAGACCAAAGGTCCCTCTTGTCTTCCAACAGTGGCCAATACCAGATGCCCCAGAAGGAATGAATAAAACAGGTGATTCCTTTCCTGTCATCCGTTTTCCAGCTTCTAACAAACAGAGGCTAGGGACACTACTCCTACCCATTCTCACTAATAAGTATTGATGGACTTAACCTCCATGAAGTTATCTAGTTCTTTTTAGAATCCTGTTAAAGTCCTGGTCTTTACAACATCCTCTAGGAGTTCCACAACTGTGTATGGAAGGAAAACTTCCTTTTGTTTGTGTTAAACCTGCTACCTATTAATTTAATTTGGGGAATCCTAGTTCTTATGTTATGGAAACAAGTAAATAGTTCACTTCTGGCAGTAGGAAATGCTTGACACCTGCTCCCAACCCTCCCAGCATGGTTCTGAAGAATAGTTATGCCATTCTGGATATGGGAGACAAGGAATCACCCCTGAAGGTAGAAGAGAAGAAGCCTTGCATCCCCGGGATTGGGAGGTCTGCAGCCACCAATGCAAGGAGAAAACATAGGGTAGTTGTGGTTGAAGACTCACTTCTGAGGGGGACAGGGGCACCCATCTATTTCCCTGACATGACATCATGGGAGATATGCTGCCTGCCAGGGGCCCATATCTGAGACATTATGAAGGCATTATCGAGGATTATCCAGCCTCCTGACCACTACCCCGTGCTACTCATCCATGTGAGCACTCATGATAATGCAAGATGTGACCTTGAGCAGATCGAAAGTGACTATAGGGCTCTGGGAGTATGGGTGAAGGAATTTGGAGTCCAAGGTGGTATTCCCTTCAGGCCTTCCTGTCAAAAGTACAGACCAAGGCAGAGACAGGTACGTCCTTTGCCTGGCTACAAAGATGGGTAGTCTAGACATCTAGCTTTGTAGACTAGATGTGCTCTATTCCACTGGATAGGAAAAATAGAAAGTATGGCAAGAGATCACCTTGGCTTAACCAGGGCTACGTCTAGACTGCATTGCTTCTCCAGGCATAGAGAGTGTTTTTGAGGATTGGGTCATAATTCAAAATGATCTAGGCAAACTAGAAATATGGTCTGAGGGAAATAGGGTGAAGCTTAATAAGGCAAATGCAAAGTGCTCCACTTAGGAAGGAACAAACAATTTCACACATGCAGAATGGGAAGTGACTGTCTAGGAAGGAGTAATGCAAAAAGGGATATGGGGGTCATAGTGGATCACAAGTTAAATGTGAGTCAACAGTGTGACACTTTGGCAAAAAAGGCAAACAGGATTCTGGGATGCATTAATAGGAGTGTTATAAGCAGGACACGAGAAGTGATTCTTCCACTCTAGGCCACACTGATTAGGTCTTTGATGCAGTATTGTGTCCAGTTCTGGGTACCACATTTCAAGAAAGATATGGAAAAGTTGGAGAAGATCCAGCAAATAGCAACAGAAATGATTAAAGATCTAGAAAACAAGCCTATGGGGGAAGACTGATAGAATTGGGCTTGTTTAGTTTAGAAAAGAAAAAAACTGACAGGGAACATTATAGTAGTTTTCAAGTCTCCAAAAGGGTGTTAGAAGGAGGAGCGAGAAAAAATATTCTCCTTGGCTCTGATGATAGGACAAAAGGCAATGGGCTTAAATTGCAGCAAGAAAGGTCTAGATTTAGGTTGGGCATTAGGAAAAATTTCCTAATGTCAGAATGGTTAAACATTGGAATAGATTTTCTAGGGAAGTTGTGGAATCTCCCTCACTGGAGATATTTAAGAGTAGGTTGGATAGACATATATCAGGGATAATCTAGATGATGCTTAATCCTGCCGTGTGGGCAGGGGACTGGATTTGATGAACTCTCAAAGTCCCTTCCATTTCTAGTATTCTATGATTTCTCCATTCTTATCATGATTTTATAGACCTCTATCATATTTGCTTTTTGTTTCCTCTTTTCTAAATTGAAAAGTCCCAGTCTTTTTAATCTCTCTTCTTATCATACTTGTTCCAGACCCCTAATAATGTTTGTCGCCTTTTTCTGAACTTTTTCCAATGCTAATATATCTTTTTTGAGATGAGGGGACAATATCTGTACACAGTTGTGATGGATAGGAAGAGTGCTGGCCAGTACCTGATGACTAAGGGGTTAAACTCATGTAGCTTTGCAAGGGTGTTGGAAGGGGGCCAGAAAAACCAATGGAGATACAGTGCTGAAATTTGAATTGTATATGATACATTGCCTGCTTTCTTTGTGTATGGAAGTTAAGCCTTGAGTTGAGTCAGACATAATGATTTAAACCCAGGCAAGACTACCATGCCTCCAAACAATTTGGAGCATGAAAGTGGACTGAACCAGGAAGGCATCATGAGTAAATAAAGAGAAAATGTGTATTTAATCATGATCAGGATATTTTTCTTTTAGTTGTTTGGTTTGAACTTCTCTGTGTGAATCAATGTCTCCCCTCCTGTCTTCACTATCAAAGACTATTGTAGTAAGTAAAGGTATGTCTACACTACAAAGTTAATTCGAACTAATGGACTAAGTTAGTTCGAATTAGCGCTGTAGTGTAGACATACCCTAATGGAGTAAGTTGAGGGTCAGTAACATGGAGTCAGCAGGCCTAAACACAGGCCTGTAACATGAAAACAGCAACAGGCCTGCAATCTAGTGAGCAAGACTTTGGTTCAGTAACACAGGAGCCAAGAAAGAGGCCCTACTGATAATTGTATAATTGTGTAAGTTCGGTAGAGCATGGAAGGACACAGGGAGGCACTGGGTACAGACTGTAAGCCAAAGGGGAGTAACAGATCATCTTAATAAGAAATGTCTTGGTACAAAGAGTCCCCAAAAACTAATGCACATACCAACCTAGGTTCAGGACCGGGTCAAGATTGACAGCATGAAGAATAGTAAATAAGCCCCTCCCTCTTCTGTAAGGTGAAGGGTGGTAACTAGGCAACAGAGAGTGGCAACCTGGTACGTAAAGAAGTGATGTAAGTTGTTTGTACCTGTCTATAAAAGGACACCGCAAAGGGTACTCTGCAGCCAACCTGGGGGTGGGGGGTGCACTAGGCACCTGAACGGCAGGTGTCATTGTCTAAATTTACAGAATGCACAGTAGCTTAACTCTGACTGACTGTTGTTAATATCTGTTATATGGCAATAGGCCTGCCCGGTGTTGGTACCCTGTCAGCATGGGCCATAGTGCCCAGTGGTGTAGCATTGTACTGATCTCTGTTACCAACTGGTAGAGCTTTGCATTTGACAATAAACTTGCTCGATTGATTTCAAACCTTGCCTGCATCTGTCATTTCTGGAGCCTCTCAGAGATCTCCTGTGTTGTCCCAAGTGCTCGGGGTCTAACACTCTAGATAAAGGGAGTACTGATTGTTATGCACGCAGCCAAAAGTTTATCATCACTGATGGAGTAGAGGTCCTGTCAGGAGCGCGCCAGGATGACCCTGACCAGATGATGCTGACACTGACAGTTCAAACCACTGAAGGTACCGAGGTACAGAACACCGAGGTACAACAACTACGTCTAGACTACACGCCTTTTTTGAAAGAGCCTTTTTCGAAAGATACTTTCAAAAAAGCCTCTTTTGAAAAAGAGTGTCTAGATTGCACTAAGTGGATTGAAAAAGTGATCTGCTTTTTCCAAAAAGAGCATCCAGACTGCCTGGACACTCTGTAGAAAAAAGGGTACCTGGAACCACTTCTGCCAGGGCATGGAGGCAGCCTTTACTTCCAGGTGCTACAGCATGTTCTTTCAGAGACACGTGCTTAAAGGGACGCCCCTGAACAGCCGTTCCTCTGCTCCTGCATCTGGCTTGCCTACCTCCTAGAGGGACAGCAAAGCTTCTGCAGTGCTTGCTTTGGATGCCCTGCTTTCTGGGACACAACAGCTGTTTGGTTTTTTGTTGGTTTTTGTGATTTTCATTGTTTATTTTTCCATGGAGCTGTAGCTGCCCCTGGGCAGGTGATGTCCCCACATTGTAATGCTTCAAGTTCTGCTTCACTTCCATGAGACTTCATGATGCTCATACCAAGTCTGGACCCAGAACCCAGCCTTAAGCCCCTCACTCGGGCTGCAGCCACACTATTCTTGCCACCGAACTTCTTCCAGGAGAGGCAATTTTGGAGGCCGGAGACAAGTTCAGACTTGTGGGACCTGCTTGTTATGGCATGGTGGGACAACCGGGCTTGGCTCTAAAACTTCAGAATGCATAAGGCTTCCAGGAGCTGTGTACCTGGCTTTCCCCTGCTCTGCAACAACAGGATACCCACCTGTGCCCTGCCATCCCCCTGGAGAAGAGGGTGGCTATTGCCCTCTGGAAGCTGGCCACTCCTGACAGCTACCATTTGGTAGGATACCAACTTAGCATGGGGAGAGATCTACTGTTGGCCTTGTGTTAATAGAGGTAAGAAACTCTCAGGGGATAGCCCATGTGGGGTAGGGGGAGTGTAACAGGGAAGGGCGGGGGGAATGTAGTGGGAGTGGGAAAGGGCTCCTGGCCTCACCCTTCCCTACTGCTGGGAGGGACCCCCTGGGGAGGGGGCTCCTGGAGTCTTGGGGGGAGAGGTATGGAGGGGGCACCTCCCAAGGACTCGGGCAACCTCTCTAACTTCCTATTCTGTGTGTTTGTATGTGTCTATTTCTGCAGGTGATGAGGGCCATCAACTTGGAGCTGCTGAACAGGATTGTCCACCTCAGAGACCCAGACACCATCATGGCCAGCTTTGCTGGGCTGGGATTCCTGAACTGTGGAGGAGCACTCGATGGGACTCATATCCCAATCCATGCACCGCCCCATTGAGCAGCCCAGTACATCAACAAAAAAGGCTACTTCTCCATGGTGCTGCAGGCCCTGGTCGACCATGGTGGACAATTCACTGACATTTGCGTGGGGTGGTTGGGCTGGGCACATGATGCCCGGATCTTCTTAAATTCATGCCTTTACCACAGGCTGCAGGCTGGAACATTCTTCCTGCAGCAAAGCTTTGCTGTTGGGGACATGGAGATACCAATCTGCATCGTGGTCGATGTGACGTACCCCTTATGCTCTGGCTCATTAAGCTGTTCACTGGCCATCTGAACGTGAGCAGGGAAAAATTTAACACACACCTGACCTGGGCATGCTTGCTGGTGGAATGAGCCTTTGGCCAGCTGAAGGGAAGGTTTAGGTGCCTGCTCACTTGCCTTGACATGAGGGAAAACAATATCCCTGAGGAGGTGACTGCATGTTGTGTCCTCCACAACCTGGTGGAGAGCAAAGGGAAGGCCTTCCTCCCAGGGTGGGGGCATGAGCTGATGTTGAGGAAAGGCAGTTCGAGCAGCCCCGGACAGCTGCCATCCTCCAAGCTCATCAGGTAGAGTCTGCATCCAGGAGGCTCTGTATGAGAGATTCTCAATAGGAGTCCAGTGACTCTCCCCAGCGCCTCCACAATGGGGCCTATGGCCTGGACCTTTCTTCCCACAATCCATTCCTGCACCAGTCTCCAAACAGTTAACACACATACCAGGTTTTATGTAAAAAACATTGTTTATTAGAAAACCATCAAACAATGTGCAAAGAATAATTTTTTGTAACAAAATAAAACTATGTGCAAAATGTTTTCAAAAATAAACTTTCTTGTAAAAATAGCAAAGTCTCTTTAACTGGAGAGGAGAGGGGATGTAAACCTGGAGGAGGGAGAGATGTAGGGAGGTTTAGGGCTGAGGGTGTCGCTCTTTAACTGGGGAGGAGTGGGGATGTAAACGGGGAGGAGGGAGAGAGGGAGGTTTAGGGCTGAGGGTGTCACCTGGCCTACAAAAGTCTGCTGCCTCGAGTCCTTGGCCCTAAACATGCTTGGGTCGAGTGGGGCCTGGGACAGTGGGGGGGCTGCAGCTGGGGCTGTGATGGCAGGGGTTGAGGGGGGACAAGGGGAAACAGGAGGTGAGGGGAAGGGGAGGCAGGAGCTGAGGGGGAAGAAAGGGGCAGAGGGAGCTGGAGCAGGTTGAGTGGGAGGACCTGGGGCAAGCAATGGGGGCAAGACCTGGGACACCCATGGCCTCCCAGATAGTCCCACATATTGCTGTCCGGTCCTGGAGGAGCTCCTCCAGTAAGCGGTCATGCCACCAAGCATCTTCCCATGTCCTTTCTGCCATGGTTTCCTCCATCCTTTTGAGGGCCTCAGCATACCTATGCATAAGGTCATTGTAGACCCGCCAGTGCCTGTGGCTTCCGTGGGACTGGGTGAGTGGTGTCATGGGTGTCACACGCTGGTCTGATCCGTCAGGTCCAGCTGTGAAGGATAAGAGGGAGAAGTGGTCACTTTTATGCATGCACACACTGTCCCTGCTTGTGATCAGTGAATAAGTCCTTGGAACAAGGGATGGCACTGTTCTCACTGCAAGCCCACGTCTGGCCTGGCCAGCAGCCCTGGCCTCACAGGGGCCCCAAGGTGGCTAGGGCAACATCCTGCTCCCCCTCCCCCTCCCCCAACACCACCGCCATGGCCATACAGCCCAGGGAAGTGTTTGGCCATAGTGGGTCACAAGATATAGGACAGGGGCCTGGAGCAGCTTGGGTGTCCCAGGGCACCCACCCACCCGTCCACCACCTGCCTGTGGCAGCAATGTCTGCGGGAGCAATTGTTGTGTCACTTGTGCATATGTGCCCAAGTGCTATGTGTGACACGTGAGGTGGTCTGTGTGGTGTTGTGCATGCACCCTTGTGACCAGCCTACTTCCCACAGTTCCTGTTGGGGGGCGGACAGCCCTCCCTGGGGTCAGACATGTGTGGGGCCTTCCCTGAACTGTGAGCAGCTGCCTATGTGTGTCCTGGGACTGAACATGCTTGCACATGCACAGAGAGGTACAAGCTGTCCAGGAAGAGCATGACATACGAAGATAGGCCTGCATCCCCTGTGCTCCCACTTCCCCCATTCTATGTGTGTGAACCTCACCACATTCACCTGATGTTCCCTCACCAGCATCAGAAGATGCCTGTGAGGCCTCCTGGGTCCGGTGGACTGGCTCCAGGGTTGGGGTGACCAGACTCTGGTTGGGGTCCTCCTCCTCTTCCTCCTGCAGCTGCTGCTCTGGGTTGTCCTGTCACCTCCTGGCAGTGCTGGACGGGTGTCTGCAACCTGGACTGAACTAGAACTGGTGCAAAGAGTGGTTCCCCACTACCCAGGATTCTGTCCAGCTCCTGGAAGTATGCGCAGTGGTGAGGCGCTTCCCCAGAGGTGGAGCTGCGCTCACAGGTCCTGGCATAGCCCTGCCTGAGTTCTTTTACCTTGGCCTGCACCTGGTCCAAGGTTCTGGGGTATTGGCCTTTTTTTGCCAGACCCTTGGCCATGCAGGCATAAATGTCTGCACTGTGGTGTCGGGAATGCAGAGCCTGCAGCGATTCCTCCTCTCCCCAAAGTTCCAAAAGTGTCAGGACCTCAGGGCCTGTCCAGGCTGGAGCTTGCCTCTTTGTGCACCTGGATGGGTCATGGGATGGCTCCCTGGAAGGTCCTTGGGGTCTTGGGCTTGTGCCATGTTGACTTCTCACAGAAAGGCAGGGAGAACTGTGTGGTCAGTGGCTTCTTCTGGCTGCTTTCCTGCCACAATGGCTGCCCAGGGTGCCTGTGCCTTTAAGACATGGCTACAGACAGGAACAATAGAGGTTTTTCCTGCTGATGGATTGTCCACCAGGGCCTATCCCTGGAGGTGTGTTTTTTCAAAACCTCCCTCCCCTCCCTGCATTTACACATGCCTTTTTTCAACAGATCTCTGTCAAAATAGGCGTTCTTCCTTGTAAAACTAGGTTTACCTCTGTTGATAAAACTGCCGTGTTCTTTCGATTTACTGTAGAAAGAACGTGGCGGCAGTGTAGATACTGGTGAAGTTTTTTAAAAAAAGGCAACATTTTTCGAAAAAAAATGGGTAGTCTAGATACACCCTAAGAGTTGTTCCCAGAGATTTTCCTCTGTGTTTTAACTTGTTTTACTTAGTTACTTTGTAACGCCTAGCAATCCAGTATGCTTTATCAAGTATATATTTTGTCCGTTAATAAAAATCACTTTTTTAAGGTGATGATTTGATTCTTGTGTCCTGGAAAGTAACAGGAGGTTATGCCTCAGACTAAGAGGTCAGCTACAAGAGACTGCAATAATTTTCTTTGTTTTCAAGCTCTCCTGTGGCAAAGGAGCTTGGGGGTACCCCTGTGGAAGAAGTCCAAATGCTTTCTTCCTGGGTTCAAGAAGAAAGGGGTTTTTCTTTTATTTTACTTGATGGTGGCAGCTATCCCCAAAAAAGTAAGTGAATCTGACTCTGGGGAGTTTTTGCAAGAAAAGCCTATAATGGCAAGGTGTTTAAAGTCTTTGTGAGCCCTCACCTTCTGCACTTGGAGTGCCAGAGTGGGGAGCAGCCTGGCAGAAGTATTCAAGATGTGAGCATAACATGGATTTATATCAAGGCAATAAGATAGTCTCTAATTTATTCTCTATCCCTTTTCAAATTATTCCAAACAGGCTGTTTTTTGTTTTGTTTTGGTTTTTTTACTGCTGCTGGATATTGAAAGGATGTTTTCAGAAAACTATCCGCAATGACTCCAAGATCTCTCTCTCTCTAGTAGTTATAGCTAAATTAGGTCCCATCATTTTGGACATGTAGTTGGGATTATGTTTTCCAATATGCTTTGCATTTATCTGCATTAAAATTCATGTGCCATTTTATTGCCCAATCACCTAGTTTTGTCCGATCCTTTTGCAGCTCTTCACAGTCTGCTTAGTTCTTAACTATCTTGAGCAGTTTGGTATCATCTGCAAATTTTGCCAGCTCACTATTTATCCATTTCTCCAGATCAGTGGTCCCCAATGCGGTGCCTGCGGGTGCCATGGCGCCCGGCAGGGCATTTATGTGCACCAGCCAAATGATCTGAGCTGGCCCTGCCCCGGGCACGCTGCACATACGTGGTGCTGGCCCCGGAAGTGCGGCACATGGGCGACCCCATAGTGGAGATAATTAAATTATTGCAACATAATATCGACAACCCATGAGGAATAGAAGATGGGTTCAGTAAGAGTGCTAAAAGATACAACGATAGATGTCTGATGGATGTTGCAAAATGAAACACATTAACTGTGAATTAAGATTCACATTACAGAAAACAAATTAACATAGTAACACCATTTAAAATGACTGATATGTCTGATATATCAAAATACAAAATCATCAGTTTGGCATGTCTGACATGTAAATGATGAAAGCTATGCTAAAGTTAAAGCGGACAAGCATATATCATCATCATCAAAAATGCTACAAAGCATGATTTTTAAAGTAAGACTTTTATGGAGAAGACTGTTGGTAGAACTCAGAAGTAGCAATGCATGTTTATAAACTATCATATACTTGTTCATAAGCTGATTTAAAAAAAAAATCCTGCTGTGAGGAGCGGGGTCGGCTTATGCATGGGTTCTTCCCAACCGCAGGAATCAACTGGTGCTGAATGACTTTTTAGATCCGTGGTCACAGTTGATCGCGATTGACTGGTCGAAGGACGGAGTCAGGCCCGGAGGGGGCACGCAACAGAGGCTTCCCTGCTGTGCGGGGGGAGCAGGGTCCGCCCTGAGGGGTCCTGTGCACGGGCTTCCCTGTTCCTTGGAAGGGGGAGGTCAGGGAGTCAGGTCCAGCAGGGGCTTCCTTCCTCTGCGGGAGGGGGGTTGGCCCCAGATGGAGCGCGCAACAGAGGCTTCCCTGCTTGGCGGGAGGGGGGATTCAAGACCAGCAGAGGCACGCAACGGGATCTTCCTCCATGGGGAGGAGGGAGTCGACCCCAGAGGGAGCACGCAACGGAGGCTTCCCTCCAAGGCTGGTGTAGGGGACTCCCTGCCTCCACTGGCATCCTGCCCCCAAACCCTGTTCCCTCTCCCCTGCCCCTGAACCTTGTCCCCTGCCGCAGAACCTTGTCCCCTGCCCTCCTACCCCCCTGTTCCCTCTCCTCTGCTGTGTTGTGCACCAGTACTGAGTTCATTTGGCTTGTTTGGATGTGCCACTGTGCACCCAAGTTATTAATAAATATTTTATAAACCTCGACCTTTTCCCTCTGCTGCCATGTCTCCTCCCCTTGCTCCATCAGCTCCCCTGGTGCCTGACGCCCCCCAACTCCTCACCCTCCTCTGCTGTTCTGACTCCTACCCTTCTCACTGCCCTCAGCCCTCCTCTGACCTGCCCCCCTCCACAAGCCCTTCTCTGCCCCCTGTGCCCTTTCCTCCAGTAGCCCCACTCTAGTCAGGTGAGCTACCCCTCCTCATACCCTCTTCTAACACCTCCCTCTACACATCTGCCCTGCTGGTCCCTCCCCTGCAGGTGTCTGCCCTTCTGCTTCATCCCCAGAATCTCCTGGCACCTGCAACTTCCCTTAGCCCTGCGCCCTCCTGGTTCCTTCCCTTTCTTCCCCTACCCCCTTTGCCCTTTTTTTCCCCTGATGCCCACCCCCTCACCACTCTCTGCCCTCACACCCCTCTATGCCCTCACACATAACTTGCTCCATCTCCACCTTTCTCATGCCCACCCCTTCTTTCAAGCTTTCTCCCAGCACCTGCCCCTCCCCCCTCTAGTCCACAATGCCCTTACTCTCTCCTCTCCCAGCATCACACTGTCCCCCTCCCACTGACACCTTCCCTCCTGCTCTTTTCCTCATTGTCTGCACTTGGCCCCCTGGCATTTGTCTCTCCTCTGTGCTGTCCATTGGTGCCTTCCCCTTTCTTCCCCCTCCCCCTCCACACAAGCCCCTTCCTCCCTCCTCCCCTTCCCCATTTCCCCCTCCCCCTCCATACAAGCCCCTTCCTCCTCGTCCCCCTTCCCATACCTTTCCCCTTACCTTACCTTCTGCCTTCCACTTTGCCTCAGAAGTCCCCTGACTCCAAACCCGGAGCTAGGCCGCAAGGCACAATGCCACAACAAGCAGTTTTAAAGTCACGGGCCATGACATCACGTCACACCAGGGCGTCTCCCCGCTCACCTGTAAACACCATGCATGGCAGCAGCAGCTGGCAGCGTGCACTGGTAAGGGGGAGCCAGACTGAAAGCTACGCATGGCAGGGATGGGATGGGGCCAGAGGGGATGCTCTGGGGCTGGGGTAGGAGGACGCACGGGGGGACCGGCAGGTGGGGGCCTAGGCCTGCTCCAGGCAGGGCCAGGGGAGAGACTCAGCTCCAAATATTGGTGGAGTAGGGCCCCCGGCTCTGAATATTGCTGGAGCATGGGCACCATGAGCTCATATAACTTGCCGCCCATGTCTGTGCCTATCATACACTGGAACCTCCTGTCCTGAGCCCCTCACATACCACAACCCAAATTCCTGAACCCTCACATCCGCAAGCCTGTGGCTTGCTTAGTACCCCAACACTGCCCGGCCTGGACCCCCCTCCCCGAGCCAGCGTCCCCTTCTCCACCTCCTCCTGAATCCTTATTTCCTCCCAGAACTTGCACCTCTCACCCCTTCCCACACCCAGATCCCTCATTCCCACCCCTGAGCCTAAACATCCTGCTCAACCCAGCAAGGGTATGGCTAGACTGCAGGAGTTTTTCAGGATTCTAGAGATATCCCAGAAACACTCTTCTGCATCCAGGGATGCATTTGTTCTTCCTCTTTTTTTAGTGGAAGAGCAAACATGCTCTTTCGGTCACCCCTATATTCCTCTTTCCACAAGGAATAAGGAGGCTTCCAAAAAAAGGGTTTTTTTTGGCATTTGGTCCAGTGTAGACAGGCCAAATGTTGGAAAAACCTCATCCTACAGAAGAATTGAGGTGGGGGGAAGCAGCAGTATAAGGACTGGGGATAACAAGTGATGGAGAGGAGGAGAATAGAGAAGGTGGGGCTTCAAGGAAGAGGCGGAGTGGTAGATCTTGGCTTGGTCTGTCATTTAAAAAGTGATCTTGGGTGTAAAAGGGTCGGAGACCACTGTTCTAGATGCTTAAAAAGAGTCATCTGAAGAACTGGGTTGTGCCCAGGAAAGCTCATGATACCATCTACGTGTTTTGTTAGTTTTTAAGGTGCCACTAATTTATTTGTTGTTGTTTTTAAGTTTTTCCTAACTGGGCTACCCCTCTGAAGTTTCTAGTTGTTAGCACCATGTCTCTCTGCTAAGAGACTCTTAATTGATAACACTTAACTGATAACACTCTTAGCTGATAACACTAAACACTTTAATAATGAGCTTTTAACACTTCCCTGCAGCCAGCAAATTCTTCAGCAGGCATTGCTTCCTGTGACTGGGGAAGTATTAAAAGCTCAGTGTTAAATTGTAAAGTGCTAAAAGCTCAGCTGAGAGCCTGCATGCTGAGGATGACCCTGAAGTGCTGGGACTGGGCATCTGCCTGTACTCTGGAATCAGCTTATAAATGGGTCAGTGACTTTTTATCATTTTTATTCTGTAAATGTGGGGGGTTGACATAAAAGAATGGGCTTATCTTTCAGCTTGAGTGTATATATGGTGTATTTTTTTTCTTAATAAAGAGATACATGGCTCATGCTTAAGACAAGTCTTAAACATTGAAAACTGGATACAACTACAGTTATTTTATATATCAACAAAAACTTACAGAAAACCTATAAAAGTGAATGGATAGGTTTTCCTGCCTTCTTGAATGTGTGACAGGCCATGGATTCTTACAATATTCCTTATGGAACTGAGGAAATTTTACTTTGCTTCTTGTGCTGTATTTTCAGCAGGGTTTTGAGTAAGTTTGCTTAGTCATGCCATTTACAAGGGAAAGGTCTTTATTCCCTTTGTGAATCAGTTATTAATGAAGCCAGCAGAGTCATTGTAAGCCATTTTGAATCTGTTTCTCTGAGACAAAACAATTTATGCTGCTCTCACTGAGATAATACCTGAACCCCAACATTCTGCTTGTGCTGTTGCTACGCTTTTACAACAATTCAGCATGAGAACTGCTTTTGTCTATTACAATGCAACAATAATTTGCAGGTACTCATGTTACAGTTGATCAGATATTCCAATGGGCAACCATCCTCTGAAATTTCTTTGGTTTTGCTAGTGTCTGTATGTGATAGATACCTCTCTGGTCTCGCCCACAGGATGACCCTATGAGGATGGGCCCAGCAGGAAATACTGCCCAGCAGGAGCTGATAGGCAGCTCCTTGCAGCTGCTTAATTGACCAATACCAGTATTTAATCAAGGAAGCCATGAAAATGAGCTGCCTGAGCAACAACACAGGCTACCTACCATTTTTGCTCCAGACTTTGCTTGTAATATACCCTAGACTCTGGCTTAATTTGTACTCATCTTCACTGTTTGATTGCTGACTCTAATGTTGTATATGACTCTGATCTCCTACTGACCTGACTTTCCCCTGTCTCCTGACTGCCTCTTTTGACTATCTAGTCTTTAGGTACTTATAGACTATTTGTTTTTCCTAGTACATTCCAGCTTGGCTGTCCCCTTGATATTTTTTACCCACTGCCTCTTCCTGTGTCTCCCCATCCCCCATTTTTTTCCCTCTTCCACCTCCCCTTCCTTCTCCCCTATTTATTTTGTTCTTGGACATCCAACATTTCGGTCATCTGAAGAAGTGAGCTGTGCCCACGAAAGCTCAGGATGCCATCAACATGTTTCGTTAGTCTTTAAAGTGCTACCAGACCATTTGTTGTTTAAGTTTATCCTGTACAGACTAACTCAGCTACCCCCTGAAGCTCCTGACTCTTGGTTCATCTTTTGGCCTGTCTCAGACTACGGTGCCCCCAGTAAACTCACCCTGCTTGCCTCCTGGAGTCTAATTCTCAATTCACTCTCTGGCTTATCTTGGATTCCAATTTCTCCATATCTGACCTACCTCAACTCCTGCTCCATCCAGTAGGTATGGTTGCCCTTATCCTCTTTGTGACACAATAGACCATTTTCATAACAAGCTCCCTCCCTCCCCCCCCCCCCCAATCCTATTTCTCAGGCATTAAGACTTTGTATACTTTTTCATCTCAGGATTGTCTGTGAAGATATTTAGAATAAGTATTTATACCTAATATATTTACCAAATCTCTTCTGTCCCTAATAAATACCTGCTCTTTGGAAGACAAAGATATTCTGAATTCAAAACCTCATTTTAGTGCATCATTATTACAAAGTAAAGGTTAACAATGGTAGCACTGATGAGTCCAGAGTTGTATAGTTATCCAGTATGACAAGATATTGTTTCTGTAAAGTTAACTAAATACTATCACTCAGTGACATTGGAACTAAGTTTGGTGACTTCTCAGATATAAAATTCTGGGGGGAAAAAAACAGAATTAAAATGGATTAAGTTTATAAATTACTTGTTTTTAAAAAAATTGTCAAAAAAGAGAAGAGCTTTAAAAAAGACAACAAATTTATGTATCAGAGGGTTTTTTCTTTGTTGTAGGTCAGCTAGCACTCCTAAATTTCTGTACCCAATTCTTACTTTAAGCAGGCACAGTATGATATCTTTAGGAAAGATACACTTTATTGGAATAGCAGGTCAGCACCAGAATGAAGAAGTTCTGAATATGCTGTGATAAAACGATGAGCCAGACTAAACTTTTCAATTAAATGATTGCTATAAAATAACTGAGAGAACCCACAAGTCTTTGGGGAGTGAGAGACTATTCAACCCATCCAAGTTCATCCATTCTTAGTACTCTATTTCCCTGTGAATGGTATCTCATTTTTCTTAGAGAACCCCTATGTTCTTGCCTCAGCAACTTTGTCTGTCACACATGTCCGGCTCTCTTCATGGAAAAAAGTGGTTCTTGACACCTATTTTGTTTTTTCCCCTTAAAGGGTCATTGTATTTTCCCATATCTGATCATCTGTGCTGAACTGAAAATCTCAGATATTATTGTTATAAAGACTTTATAAGCTTTAGTCAAACCTTTGCTTAGCTATTGTATTTTCCAGCTAGTGTAGATGTCACTATGTTTAGTTTGTCCACTTAAACATTTATTTTGGTGTTAGGCGCCATGTCTAAGATTGTCTCTGTTTTCTAATGCTATGTGAATTAACTCCTATATCATAAAGAATGGAACTGTTTGTTCTGTCATGACTGTGTGTTGTAAGACAGGGGTGCAGATCAATAGTACAAGCAGTCCCCGACTTACGTGGATCCGATTTATGTCGGATCCGCACTTACGAACGGGGCTTTCTCGCCCCGGAGGTCGAGGTAGCGGATTGCTACCTGCGAGCTCCGGGGCGAGAAAGCCCCGTTCATAAGCGGCTCCGGTGCCCCTGGTCTGCTGGAGACCGTCTCCAGCAGACCAGGGGCACCGGGCGGGTTCCCGCGCTTCTGAGCAAAGCCTCAGAAGCGCGGGAACCGCTGCTGCTGCCGCTTGAGACCCGGTGCCTGTGGTCTGCTGGGGACCGTCCCCAGCAGACCACAGGCACCGGGACTGAAGCCGCAGCCACGGGGGGGGGGGGTGTCCCGCGCCTCTGAGACTTTGCCAGAGCAAAGCCTCAGAGGCGCGGCACCCCGCTGCCGCTGCTGCTCTGCTCCCCGTGTCCCTGGTCTGCTGGGGGGGGGGGGGCGGATAGTGTGCCCCCCCCAGCAGACCAGGCTTTTGTTTTGGACCCTGGAGCAGAGCAGCTGGGGCGCTGCGGATTGGTCCTGCAGCACCCGCTCTGGGCACTACTGGACCAACCCGGCAGCTCCCCAGCTGCTCTGCCCCAGGCGTCCTGATTCAGCTGCTGCTGGTCAGTTTCAGCAGTGGCTGAATCAGGACGCCTGGGGCAGAGCAGCTGGGGTGCTGCTGGGTTGCTCCAGTAGCGCCGAGGGGTGCTACTGGAGCAACCCCGCAGCACCCCAGCTGCTCTGCCCCAGGCGTCCCCAAGTCAGCCGCTGCTGAAACTGACCAGCGCTGACTACAGGAAGCCCGAGGCAGAGTTGCTCTGCCCCGGGCTTCCTGGAATCAGCGCTAATCAGTTTCAGCAGCAGCTGACTTGGGGAAGCTTGGGGTTCTTAAGTTGAATCTGTAAGTAAGTCAGAACTGGCGGTCAGTTTCAGCAGCGGCTGAATCTGGACGCCAGTTCCGACTTACATACAGATTCAACTTAAGAACAAACCTACAGTCCCTATCTTGTACGTAACCCGGGGACTGCCTGTAGTTTTAGTTGAATTGTGACATGCAGGGCCAAAACCTCAGTCACGGCATATTGATAATGACCCTAAGCTAATTAATACCAGATGAATTTCTGCCTCATTATCTCCACACCAAATTGTGAGGGTGGTTCATGAGGGGGAAGAATCCAAGGAATCTTTTTACCATGTATCCATACAAAGTGTTCTGGTCAGGTCAAGTATTGCATCTGGCTAGTGACCCTTGAGCCATGCAGAATCAGTAGTGGCATCATCCTTTTTATTATTTAATGCCAGAATCCAGTATCTTTAGTCATGCTAAACAATATTTAAATCCTACACCCAGTGAAACCAATACTGCCAAACCTATATGTAGACCATGCAACATTACTACATTTACAAGAGATCAAGCCCTCAGTGCTAATGATTCTGAATGATAAAAACTAAAATCTGTGATAATTTAAAACTTATGGAATGGTTTCTCTGAAAGACTGATACATTTGATGTTATTTGAACAACCAAATTTGACCTTTTGGTATGTCTCTTTTGATACTTTGGTACTTTTCTAGTCCTGTACACATGGCATGATCTTGTATGATTTCATAATAAATCTTTATTTTAATTTCATTTATTGTCTGCCAGTTGTATTTGTCATCTTAGTCCTTTCTGCTTTTCTAAGCTCTGTCTCAACACTTAGTTGTTCTTTGCACCATATGCTTGCATAGAGACATAAGGAGGAGTACGACACACATCACTTTAGACTCCTTCATAGCTTCCCTGGATTTTAGAACCACCTCACAAAGACAAGCAGATGCTGTTTGTTTGCCCCAGCTTACAACACCTGGATGACCTGGCATGAGGATGCCAGTAATTTGCCACTGGTATGGAACAATGCAGCAAGTTACTATCCTCCTATAGCAGGAAGAGAGCAAGGTAATATTCATGTTTCTCTTGGCCTAATTCTCTCCCTGAATAGATTCTGGTATGACATGCCAACACAACAGCCAGTACAAAATGCTAAAGGCTAAAACACAGTCTCTCACACTAGTAAACTAATCCACGTTTTGTTAGTCTTTAAGATGCTACTAGACTATTTGTTGTTTACGTTTTTCCTGGGAATTTTCAACATTCAAATAAACACTTTCTCAAAGTGACCTCAAAACCAATGCCCTATATCCCAAATTGAGTACTACCTGATTTCAAGAGGTAATTAGCACATTTTAGGGCACTGAGATCATAGTTATTAATTAACATAATATATTATCTCTCACACTTAGAATTCTTTCATCTCTTTAGTTTCTGGTAGATCAAGGGCACTGACAGCCTCTGGGGTCCCTGAGCAAGGTGGAGGAAGGCCCAGCTCCATGTTCCCAGAAGGGGTAGGGACTCGGTGCAAGGAGCGTGGCACATTGTGCTGGCCCCCCTCAGTCCTTGCAGCTACACCACGAGTACAGTGCTGTGGTGGTGATTTAAAGGGCCCAGGGCTCTGGCGGCTGCTGCTGCTGTAAAGGTGGCAGGAGCCCCGGCTCCTCTGAATTGCTGGGTGCCAGGGCAATTGCCCCCTTTGCCCTCCTCACCCCCATCAGTGAGCCTGTGGTAATTAGACCTATAACAATCTGCGAGGTCTGATCTTTTCCTTGCAAGATCATTTACAGGTGACATTTGACAAATTGGCTTTAGCATAGCAGTTCTATTTATTATTGTCAGTGATGTGCATATTAGGAAGACTGTCCAATCTTAAAGTACAAACGTATCATTTTATAAGTTTTAGCTTTCCTAATGCAGTCTAGAGGAACTGTTAGTGTAACTAAGATGAACAGTATTTGGTCCTATTGAGTTACTGGCATTTACTTCTTGTAAACTGAGAGAAGAGAGTTGCAGGACATTCCGTACTCTAGATTAAATTTCAAGCACTTGAAACTTGAGACAGACATTGAAGCTGTCAAATATTTAAAATTCTCCTCAAGTTTCAGAAAAAGCACTTTTAAGTGTTAACTTGGGAAAAACATTAGAAAACCCTCTGAATCAGAGAAACTGCTTCCCTCTATTTTTCCGTGGGCTGAATCCATTAAAAAAGAACCTCACATTTACCCCAATGGGCCTTTTAGAGAGTAGAGAATATAACCTTATTTTTTCCACCCTTTACTTTTTTTTAATCCTCCATTACAGTAATTCCCAAGGATGCTTATACTCATTCTTCTAATATTTCAGAACTGTTTTCAAGGGCAGCTATTAATGACTATGAGATTCTGCACTAGCTGCCACTTTGCTGACAGTTTGGCTGGCTAGGTTACGAGGTCCTCTTGTTTAGATTTGCTCTTGAGCTTTAATACCCCAGCTGTATGACTTCCAGAACTGGCTGCACAAAAAAGTATTAGAGGAAGCTCCAACCACAGTTTTAATTCAGGTTCTCAGTGTGATTTATAAAAATGTTCTTGCACAATTAACATTTCCAGAAGCTAAATCAGAGTTAATTAATACATATGCAGAAATGAAATCACACAAATCATTAAATCTAAATTATATAAAGGTCAGTCACATCAGAGTTCTGCCTACTATAAGTAATCCCAGTTCACCTTGCTGTTCCCCACTTACATTTTAACTTTAATATCAATGTACAATAACTGGCCTTTTATGGAAACATTGAAAAATTATGATTAAACAAAAAAAGATTCTTTCTCTTTCTCTTCCTCTTCCTTTCACTAAAAGGCAAAGATGTAAGAAGTACTTTTAATTTCCACTGGACATGAGCTGAGCCAGTCTGAAAGAATCCAGTAGTCACTCTAAAAGTTAGGCTAAAAGACAGGAGTAGCCTTTCCACCCACATCTTGGGTTTTTCTTGAGCCAGTCCTATGAGAGAGAGAGCTCTCCACCTGCTCTTCACCCCAGGCCATCTGGATTTTGTCATTGGGCTCCTGCCCCACAAGCCCCTGCAGCTTCTTCCATAACCCAAGCTGGGTGCCTATATTGCCCTTCTCTCCTTCCCCCCCCCCCTCCCCTCCCGCCCTTAGCTACTTCCTCCTAGTTCTGGCAAAAGAAGTAAAAGCGGAGGATGCTAAATAGCGAGGTGCTCTGCAGCTGGGGGGACCTATTTCCATTCATCCCATGTCACATATCTGGGCAGAGTTCCTTTGGGTGCATGCGCTGGCTCCTGAGCAGTGGTAGCAGTTTGGGGTACTCTACTTGATGTCCTTTGACCTCCATTCCTGACTCGGTTATTGATTAGTTGTCCCCTGAACCCACTTGGTGTATATCTACGCTGTGGGATAAGGTTAAATTAAGATATGCAAATTCAGCTATGTTAATTGTGTAGCTGAATTCAAAGTATCTTAACTTGACTTTTGGTGCTGTATACACTGCAGGAAGTTGAAGGGAGAAAACTCTCTCTTCAGCTTCCCTTACTTTTCATGGAAGCAGGACTCTTGGCACCAACTGGCATGCCCCTTTCAGTCCAAATTAGCATGTCTTCGCTAGGCCTGCTAATTTGAACACTAGAAGATTGACATCGGCAGCTTCAATCTTCTCTGTAGTATAGATGTACACTGAGATCCTGAGTTCAGTGGCTCTTCTCTCAATGTGGAGAGAGAGGCCTTCAAATGCAGGAGGGCTTGTATCTGTCCACCTCTTGGAATTTCAATAACGACTCTCGATAGGTAGCTAAAAAACAGAAAATTGGTAATAATGTAGTTGAAAGAACATTGGACAACTGAGGTAAGATTATTAGGGAAGAAACTGAAACCACAGAAGGAAGAGAAGTTACAGGATACTAGATTAACTTCCTTAATAAACCAGGGTGCACCTCAATAAACCAGGACACTCTCATCCAGCAACATCAATGATCCAGGAGGACCACAGACATTCCAGGATAAGAGAGTCCTGGTGTGTTGTAAGGGAGGTGGGGCGGGGCTGGAAATTGAGCATGAAGTAGGGGGGCTGAGAACCCGGCACACAGCCCGGCTGGGCTATGATAGGTGGGGGGGAGAGGAGGGAAGGGTTTGGAGCCTAGTGCAGTGCTCATCTGAGATGCTGGGGTGAATCAGGAACCAGGCAGCCTGGTGCACAACTCAGCTGGGCTTCAGAGGAAAGTGTTGGAGACAGGAAGCCAGTTGAACAGTTCAGCTAGGCTGCAGGTTGGGGAAACCAGGAAGCCTGGCCCGGAGGGGGAGGGGAGGGAAAGCAGGGCAGGGGATGGTGCCACCAACAAGGGTCCAGAAATGTCTTTCCAGGTCCAGCAAAATCCTTCATCCGACACTAGTCCTGTTCCAAAGGTGCTGGACCAGGGAGGTTCAACTGTATTCCTATACAAACAGATTTACTTTTCTCTAGCAACAATAATGTAGACAGTAATGTTTTATAATGTCTTATGTAATGTGCTAAATGGGGTAGTATGAAAATAAATATTAAACAACTTGGCCAGCCTCCCTTCTCTTGTTAGCAGGGAAAAGCAGTCTTCTAGGGCCCTTAATAAAGCTGCATCAGGCAAACTGAGTTTGTATCTGATGTCAAGACAGAAAGGTACAGTAATTCCTCATTTAACACATGCCCGCTTCACACGTTTTCACGATAGCACGGTTTTTTTAGGGAACGTTTTTTGAATTACATGACCGTCCCTGGAATAACACGATTTCCCCAGCCAGCCTATTACTGGTGAGAGTACTGAAAGAAATTGAGGAATATTGAAAAGTGATTGATCACTGAGGTGTGGCACACCTCTAGCGGTAGCAGACCTGAGCTAGGAGGGAGGATTAGATTACTTGCTTCCCCCTCACAGTGTGAGGCTATTAAAAATAAATAAAGAAAACATCATTTTTAGGTATTAATATCCTCATCCACAGACTACAGGCATAGTATATTGGAATAGATACCCTTGGCTGTAGAGTCCTGAGAAATGGGAAAGGATTTAGGATCCCTTTCCTGTGCTGTGGTACAGGTTTTCTGTATTTGATTGTATACTGTGTCTTGAAAATATTGTTAGTGATGTTAAGAAATATTGGTAAGTGCCAACAGCTAATTGGGTAAACTAGAGTGAGAAGTTGATAAACATTAGATATCTAAAATGTTAAAGAAAAAGGATAAGGAGGCGTGAAGGCTAGTTGAGGAGCCCACCCTCCTTGCTAAACTGGTAGTGAAAGAAAGCTTATGGTCCTGGAAAGTGGCCATTCAGACCCAGACAAGCAGGCAGGCAAACAAGAGAGACAGAACCGGCCCAAGTTATGGGCTGACCAGGCAACAGCCCGGGGTGCCCAATTGTGAGGGGCGCCTCGCGGTGCTGCTAGGCCGAGTGGGGGTGAAGCCATGCATGTGCCACGCGCCGGGGCCGCATATGTGCTGCGTGCCCAGGGGGACGATGCCAAGCGCGCCCAGGGCACCAGAGTGGCTTAGGCCAGCCCTGAAGAAAGAGATTGGAAAACAGGCTTGGAGCCCTGAGGGAATAGTGGCAAGAGTAAAGGAAAATGGTAAGTACGAGCATTTGAGATTCAAATCCATGGAATAAAAAGTACAGTGGTATATCTGAACTAATGAAGTTTTCATTTTGAAAGACAAGCAAGTAAGTTAAGGAAAAAGAGTGAAAATTTATCTCTGCGGAATTTGGAGGAAATTGAGCTGTTAAATGTTGTGAAAATACTGAAAAGCACACGAGTTATAGAAAAAGAATTCTTGGTTTCTTTGAAGCTTTTATGAAGGAAAAATGGACCTTTTTTGTAAGGAAAGTCTGTAAATAATCCAGGGAAAGAGAGAATCTAATTTAAATAATTTAAGCATGGACCCGTTAGTTTAATTTGCTAAAAGAGCATAAGGGGTTTCTATTGAAAGTTAACTGCCCAAGTGTATAAAATGAAATGCAATCTATTCAGTGTATAAAAAATAATTAAACTAGTAGAAGAGATTTAAAGTAAAAGGGAATATATGTGTGTGTGTATATATATATATATATATATATATATATATATATATATATATCTTTGTGTGTGTGTGTGTGTGTGTGTGCTCATATACATACTATATAAATTGGTGAGGCTTTTAATGGCCTAACCAACACTCCTGTTTTGTAGGTTTGTGAATATCTGTGTTGTAGGCTTCCAATGGATTCATTTTGTTTTGTTTTTAATGATACCATTTCATTCAAAGTTGCAAAACTGACAAGACAGTTTTTGCCAGACACAGTTAACAAATGTTGTGTGGCTTTTGGTATTCAGCATTTAACCCTTAAGATACCTCAATGCTTTATTAGGTTCAATATCTTGTTCTAGAGCAGGTTGTGGCTAGTACACAGGGCAGCCAAAACCAAGAAAATTGAGAGAGATTCTGGATTTCTTGATTTTTGGGTAACAAAATAGCAGATAAGAGCTGTAGTAAAGGTTAAAAAAGCAATGTTAGAACACTGAGCCTTGTGCTGGTTCTGAGAAATCAGACTGTCACTGATACGGGAAGATAAAATCTGTGAGCATAAAATAAATAATTACACCTTATGTAAAAATTGATATGGCTAAAGTAATGTTATGAAAGTTAAACCATGAAAGAAATGTGTATTTTTCTATAACATGTGCAATGTGCATTTTTTTACAGCTTTTACAATACAAACAAGGTATGCTATTTAGTTACAATTCTATTAGGACTCTAGAAAGGAGTCACAATGGTTGTATTTTTGCTGTGTGTTTTGGAAGCAGGACTTCAAAGTAAAATAATCAGAACTCTGCTGGAAGTTAATTATGTCCCTTTTTAAGACAGAGTTTCTGAGTTGCTGATAGCTTTGGATCTAAAAGCAAGCCAAAAAGTGCCTGTGTGGCTGCAAATGACCTAACTAATGGGGGAAGACAACAATTGCCCATAATAAATACACTGGGTCAGCAAACAAATGAACCAGGCTCTAATTGTGAGAGACTTTTTGAGACTTTTCAAATGTATTTGCCAACACATTCTAACATCTCACTTAGAAATCCCACTGTAAATAAAGCCTAACACATCTTTCATTACTGACTTGTCAAAGAGACGGAAAATAGACCAGCAGTTAGTCAAAGTGAAAAGTAAAATAATCTCCCATGGCAAGTACCTCTTTTATGCCATCAAAGAAATCCGTCATGCAGGTAGAGCTGATTGTGGACACCACAGGTTGATCTGTCTTTCAGGACAGTCTTCCTGTTGTGAACATTCAGGGTACATCTACACAGCAGGGTAAAAGTCAAATTAAGGTATGCAACTTCAGCTACATCAATTGCGTAGCTTAAGTTGAAATAGTTTAATTCGGCTTTTAGCACTGTCTACACAGCAGGAAGTCAATGGAAGAACACTCTCCTTTTGAATTCCCTTACTCCTCATGAAATAAGGGTTGCCATGAGTCAGAGTAAGAAGACCTACAACTTGACATTATTTTGAAATAAAAGCTTGTTGTGTAGATGCACACTCTGTTATTTTGCAATAATGTCAGTTACTCTTAAATAATGCTGCTGTGTAGATGTGCCCTCAGTTGTTAACTAGTTAGTGAAGGTAGACTAAATATTCTTGCTTTTATGGCCTCATACTCACATTTCACATTATAGTTTTAAAGGAGTAGGCATGTCAATTGTGAAAATTACAACATTTTTCTAGTTGCAAATCTGATTTTTGTGGGGCAATTGCCATATTTTTATGAGAGGCATAATTAACATTGGGTCCTAAATAACATTTACAAGGCTTCTCTCCTAATGACAACTGGTTTTTTTCCCCTTCAGAGTGTACAGAGCTTTTGCCTGTTCAGATGACTAAATTGTTCTAATCCCTGGACTGAGAGTACATAATTGGAATAACTTGTGTTATGCCAATATTAATGAAATTGGCCCAGGTCCTCATCTATCCCTGGTAATTAGCAGATATGTACTGTTTTATACATTCACATTTTTATGCAAATATTATCCAACCTTCACAGTGTCTGTATAAGTTAGGTATTGTTCTCCTCATCTTCTATCAAAGGAAATGGACAACAGTTTTCCCTATGTCCCCATGTCATTCAATAAGTGAACTGCAGAGCAGGGATTAGAATGTAATAGTTCCTTTTCTATAAGCCAATATCTGTCCTCTAAACCCCACAGTTTGTGAGCAGTGGGTGGTGGGGTGGGAGGAAGTGCTGTCACTATGATAAGCTAGCAAAGATATAATTCAAATGTGACATTTATAAGTTCTAAGCATCTTCAAAACAAATGCATCATTTGATATTTAAGAATATTTTGAGACTGTTGATTTTGTTTGCCTAACATCTTCCACAACAGGAACCAAAACACTGTTGTTTAAAACATTTTGATGTTGATGCCTCCTCTGTTTCAACTGCTACTTTTTTTTTCTATATAATGAAGTTAAATAGTGTTTGTCATTCATATTTTATTTATATATTTTTGAGTCCCTCAATAAAGAATTACAGCAAGTGGTAGACAAACTTCAAAAGGTTTGGAGATTCAGTTCATTTTGGAAGAACACTGAAGAGTCTGCATTTGCTGTGAACTCATTCAGCCTTTTTGATTTCAGAAATAGAGCTGAAAATCTCATAAGAACACATTTTCTTGTGAGATTTCTGGTGCTTTGTATTTCCAGCTGGGTCAGAAATACCGTGAAAATAGTCTCTCACATTATTTGGTACTTCTGATGCTGGCATGCTGGTCTATCAATTTGGCAGGAACTTTAAAAAGTGACACCTGCAAAGTTATTGAGAGGTTGTCACTTTGCAAAATGCCAGAAACAATCAAATTAATCATGGCAAAGTTAATGGAGGCATTTAGATTGAAATTTGCCATGTCCACAGGCTTTGAGTGTCTTGATTGTGAGTCTCGAGAGGGGCATCTGCAACTGCCACAGCAAAATTAGTGGCTTTTTTTTTGTTAACTTGACCCCTTAGTATGACATTATAAAGGATGTAATTCATATAGGTTCTTATGTTGTCTTCTCCAGTATAGAGATACCTTTTATTAAGTGGGAACATGGGAATAATTCTTACAGCTCAACTCCTGAGAGACACATACGCATAGATTTGAAGGGCAGGGTCTGGTCTGGACTATATCACACAGGCCATATGACTTCCCTGAATTAACTTATCATTTAGGAAAACTAACCGGAATCAAAGGGTGAAACTGAAGTCTGCAGGAGTGCCATTGACTTCAATGGAACCAGGATTTCATCCACAATGCTGGGGCAAAACTACATACCAGGAAACTTTTAACTCTGGGGTCTTGAGATTATAAACATACATTCACAACAAGGAAGCTTTTCAGATTTACCACAATACACAGTGAAAGAAATATCTAGTTGTAACACTTGTATGAACTTCTTTGCTTTTAAAATCTACTCTGTTCAAATCTTATCTGCAGGAATTATGCACATGTAAAGAAAATCTGTTTATGGCACTGTAATATCATATAAATATGCATGTCACATGCTCTTGCTGCATTCTCTCTTGAATGCAAAATTTCCCCCTCTGATTCCTTCCAATCCATCTTCAATCAGACTAGTCCATAGACTCCATTTAATATAAATTCATATTGGCCCTTAACTGCTCAGCTTCCAGTCTCCTTTTGTCTCTGGGTTGGTGTCTAAGATACACCCTGGCAATGAGCAATTAACTCTCTGCTATTCTTCTCTGACTTTGGTCTCCCTTCTTTATAACTGTGTTTGGGCTTTCTTATTGATCACAGCTCCAGGTGAAGGTCTCTACAATTGGCAGTTCTGGCAGCTAGGTGGGATGTGTGATCAGCCTAATTGCTTGGAAGCAAGGAAGGCAGATAGAATCGACTGGTGAGTCTGTGTGTTTACACATTCTAGTCTATGCCAATGGCAGAGGATATGAATTATTACAGCCCATGGTTACAGTAGCTGGACACTTTGGCTCAAATATTAGCTGCTTATGTTTTTAGCTCTTCAGGTTCTAGGTTCAATCAAGCCAAGATGGCAGTCATCCCACAAACTTAACATATACACATACAATATTAACTATTGTTCAATCTATAAGTTGCAAGAACAATGGCAATCTAAAATTGCAGCAGCAACTTCAAAACCAGACTGGAACCTGCAGACGTTTTCAGGAGGACTATTCTTTGTACATGTAGTCAAACTGAACCTGTAGTATATAAATTATATCCCTCTTGTCTAAACTAAACCAAAGTAATATTAATATACTTCTAGAAATATAGAGGTGCTGTCATATATGTGTGTCGATTTAAATTATGTGCTTTCAAAATATCGTAAAAAATGAAACCCCCAGATTTTTTACAGTTATTTCAGTTATAAAAAAGTACTTTCCTTAAACATATAGTTTTGTGAAGCTACATCTCTGCATGTCAGAAAGGCTACCATATTTCATCCAAGTTTTCACTAACAAGGATGCCTTCCTTTGTCATCATGCAAGTTTTCTCCTTGAAATTCCAGGTGCTGTAGAAGAATGTAAACAATAATAGAAGCTCATTAGAATGAAACTATCTTTCTTCACAATGGGAGCTTTCAATATGCATTTAATTGGCAGAATGACAGAAGCAATGAACAGAAGCAATGGAGTATGTGAAAACTGAAAATATGGAATTTCAAGGGGCATGACAGTCAACCTGTGAAGGTGAGAGTATTGTTTTAACCCTTTTGTCTGTAAGGAGTCTACCCATCTTTACTTTTATTTAAGCAAAAGGGTAGTGTAGGGACATTTCATGACACTTCTCAAAGAGCACTTGTCGAAATAGCATGTCAAAATGTTTTTGACAGAGCTGAAAACACAGGTGGTAAAAACTAGATTTGTTGCAAACGGATAGGAAATGCATTATACTGCATTAGTTCTGCTGTGATGGCATAGAATGTTTTGAATTTTCATGTAAGAGTGAAAATTGCTCCCTGGCAGAGGGCTTGTGTGAGGTCCTGTACATTATGGAAATTTCTCAGTATACATGGGAGAGGAGATGGGGGCTAAATTAGGGATCTGGTGGAGAAGACATTCAGTGGCACTTCTGTAGCCCTCTCTAGGGAAGAAGAGCTTCATGTCAGTTCAAAATAGGCTGAATATGCTTAAGTGAAACTAAAAGTTGGGAATCTCTGCATACTTGCATGGAGGGTTGAGTGTGGGAGGGCAAAGGCCACTATTTTATTGGTTTGGGTGTCAATTTGCAAAGGAGCTGTGCTACAATACTGTGATCTGCTCCATAATTGATTTGGTATAGCTCTGTTAGGAGGCCTCGTGCCATTGCCTTTATACAAAGAACATAGGGGACCCAATCCCTCTGCATTGGTACCCTATGATTCTCAGACAGGACAGCTTCAGAAGGCATGACATTTCTGATTTCATTGAATTTCACTCTAACCATAACATTCACCTGCTAAACTGCAAACTGATACAGTCCAAGCAGGTAAAGGAAAATGAGGAAGCTATCATGTTAATATCCTGACAGAGGCTCAGATTTCCCTTAGATAAGACATAGAAGACATGCACAAGTAAGAATGAGCTAGGTCAGTGAATAACGGGTTTTGCCTGAAAAATTGTTACTTGGCCGAGATAACAGGGACAATTTATATATTCACCTGAGATACTAATATCCTCAGAAGCTAATTCATAGCTCATCCTTAGTAGAAAGTGTAAGATTATTTAATTGTCTTGTCAAATTTTCTGGGTAAAACTACAAGTTAATTTATGAGCTGCATATATAGACTGTCTGAAAAATCAATACAAGTTTAACTAAACCAATTTTCAAATTTAAATAAGAAAAAGCCAGCCATTTAAAAACAAAGGATATCCTCAGGCTGAACCTATTATGGCTCTAATTAAACCTACATTAATCACATGCCCTGTTCTTTAGAAAATCATAGCCAACTTAATATGACCATGTGTGTTTAAAAATATATAAAAGAAGATGCAATGTAAAAAAGCAGATCATAGAAATTATTCCACTCAATTAATTGGCAAAAATAAAATGTATAAATTTCCTGCTAACAAAATATTATTTTTGTACTCATCATTAGTCTCTTTAATCCTTATGGTGGCAGTTAAAAGCACAATGTTCTTTCCATGTCGCTTTTCATAGACGCTAAGCATGCCCTGACTATAAGGTCACAAAGTTAATTGGCAATTTCATACTTAAGATAGATAATTCTCTTTTACAAATTATCTGATGTTCAAATTTAAATTTCTTTAGTCAAGGTTTTAGAGTAAAAGCATAACTTCAAATCAGGAAATATTCACTGGGTTAGTGTTGTCTTCCCATTCAGTACCACTGACCTAATTACTGATTCACTCCCAGTGAGTCACTCATAGTGAATATTTGGACATTTTAAAAGTAGTGGTTTTCCATTTGCTAATGAAAATAAAATGGATTTTTAATGGTGGATTTGCCTTGAAACTAAGAAGGCTGTAGTCTTTGTATACCAAACCCTGATAAACACAGTTTAATGTTGGACATTGACTTGTTTACATTACATTAACATCTTCAGCCCAAATATTCCATATAAATTAATACAACAGTCCACATGACAGGGAAATAGGTAAAAGGTACCAGTGGGAACTAGTGCCTCCAGAGTTCATTGAGTCTCCCCTGCACACTTCTGAGTTTGGGAGAGTAGAGCTTTGAGTGGAGGGGTATCTCCAGATGGATCCCCTTTTTCTCCTTTCTCTTTATCTCCTTGCCATACAGCAAACTGATATAATTCAGTAAATTTTGCTGCATACTTTCATTGGCTACGTCTAGACTGGAATGATTTTCCGCAAATGCTTTTAACGGAAAAGTTTTTCCCTTAAAAGCATTTGCGGAAAAGAGCATCTAGATTGGCACGGATGCTTTTGCGCAAAAGTTCTTTTGCACAAAACAAATCTGAGCTGTCTACACTGGCCCTTTTGTGCAAAAGCTATTGCGCAAAAGGACTTTTGCCCGAACGGGAGCAGCATAGTATTTCCGCAAGAAGCACTGATTTTATACATGAGATAGTCAGTGTTCTTGCGGAAATTCAAGCGGCCAGTGTAGACAGATACTCTAGACATAGCCAGTCTAGACACAGCCATTGTGTATTAAACAACAACCACAACAACAAAATAAATCCAAAAAACACGTTTGAACTATTTTATGTTGGAACTTTATTTTAACTAAGAACGTTTGATTAATATGTGAGCTTCCAAAAAGTACTTCTTCTTATCCACCATTTACAGAAACCTTTAGGTACTTTCTGTTCTTGTATCACTTCTAAGCACTACCAAAAAGAGAGACAATTTCTGTCAGTGACATCAGAACATCTAATAAGTACTGTCTGATATTAAGAAATATTGATAAATGCCACTTTTTAGGATGACAGTGACTTCTTGAGATTATTCTTTGCTGGGGCAAAAATCACTTAACCTGGCACAGCATGTAAGTCAAGGTGGTGCCATGAGTGGCAATTGAACCTACTGAAGAAAAGTTAAATGAAAAAAATGAATTTTAGATGCTAAATTCTATTCTATCCATTCACACTTATTAGCTCCCCTCCTGTTAATGAGTTTCTTTTATATATAATGAGTTTCTGTTATATATATTATCATGTGCTTTTGTGGGCAAAACCTTCTTCATAAGATCATGACTTCGAGAGGAAGAACAGAAACCAAGTATTTTATAACATGGGGAAAAAAGTACATGTGAATTGTAGGACCTGTGCTTATGAGGCTGATTAATTGGGCTGGAAGTGTATGGGACACACTGTACTCAAAACTCAGCTCTGGATGCAAATTTTGTAATATGGACCTTTTATTTTATTTTATTTTTCCTTGGTTATTTTATTAGCATTTTTAGAATGAAAAATAAGGACAATTGAAGTTAATATGAGTTATGGAGTGAGATCATTCAGAGGCGAGGCCAGAAAATTCAAAGTATACAATATACCAGGATAAACAACAGTAACTTCATTGCCACCATTGTAAGCTAAATCACAATTTGTTAAAGACAGAAGATACCTGTTCTGTTCATTCTCTGCGGGGTCTCTGGCATTGGAAGACAGAATACTGGGCTAGATGAACCTTAGGTCTGATCCAGTATGGCTGTTGTTATACATTTTTATAAGATCATAAGGACATAAGATCACTTTGTTTCAAGTAAAAAGTCTAAGGATAGTTTGTGGTATTTGCTTTATCCACACAATTCATGATAGCACTTTTTTAGATTTAATAAAACATATAATCAATCCCTTGTCCATATGTAAAGTGATACACCTGCATATAGCCTCATTGACTTCAATGGGAGGAATTGCAGAAATAGAGCAAAGTTCTCTATATTTCCATTTAGAAAAACTTTGCTTTATCATCTTTGCACTCCTGCACAAACACAAGCTATCTTGGCTCATTGTGATAGCTGTATGTAAACAGAAGTATTGCAAAAATATTTCATTTGATGTAAAATACCACTTTTTAAAATAACCTAAATCATTATGTCTGATGTAAAGTAATCAAATTTAACCTTGGCTTTATAAAAATATTTTTTGTGGTTAACTTTACTTACTTTATCAGAGACTTATCCTTGAATTGACCTTAGAGACCTTTCTTACTTTGATTATGATGTGATTATATTGAATTGTAAAGAAGTAACAATTTGGGGGGATTAAAGTGCTTTTTCATCAGCCTGATTACTTTTTGGTAGAAGAACACAAAGAAAGAATTTGAAAACTGCTTATAAATGTTCTGATTATATTTTAATGCATACAATCTATTGCAAACCCAAGTCAGGTCAGACACTTTGGCTAGGTCTACATAGCACAGCAGCATTATTTTGGGATAACTGACATTACTCTGAAATAACACAGTGCACATCTACACTGCAAGCCTTTATTTTGAAATAATGGCGAGTTGGAGGACTTTTTACTCCGACTCCTGTAACCCTCATTTTAGAAGGAGTAAGGGAAGTCTAAGGAAGAGTGTTCCTCCTTTGACTTCCTGCTGTGTAAACAACACCAAAAGCTGAATTAAGCTATTTCAAATTCAGCTACACAATTGACATAACTGAAGTTGCGTAGCTTAATTAGAGTTTTGCCCTGCTGTGTAGATGTACCCTCTATGAGCAGCAAGGAGTCACTTATCAAACAAAATGTAAACATGATTATTTGTCTTTAGATTCCTTTATTCCTTGTTCTTTTTTTCCTCTCATCTATATACATATCTTTGGTGAAAATATAACATGATGTACTCTGGATATAGCTTCCTTTATTTGTTGGTCAATCTTGAAGGGTTTGTTCTTGTGGGGAAAATCAAATAACTCCAATTGTGTCTAAAGGGGGGACTGTGCAGAAATCAAAACTCTCTAAAGAAAACTGCTGTAAGGGTTAAAAGTTTTCCAGGCCTCTCTCCCTGTAACAGAGAGAATCAAATTAACTCTAATCAAAGACCCTTACAATGCCTATCTCAAATTCATGGATACTCCTAGTCTGTCACAATTTGTCATGTAAACCCTTATCTTTGTCACAGTTTGCCTTGTAGACTCCTCCACTCAAGTTCTCATGTGGCTTTGTGTACTGTAAAAACTTACTTCTAGCACTCCTGGGGTGAACAGAAGTCTCAGAGTACTTCTGAGACTTTGATATGTTAAAGAAGAACAATCCACAACTGAACTGTCTAAGCATTCTGTATATAGGATACCTGAATCTGTCTGTCAGGGCTGCTGCTTCACTCTTGGAAGTGACAGCCTGCATGCATGCATCATAAAGTTTTCTCTTCTAAGTTTCTTTCCTGCCTCACTGATTTGACCTCCGGCCTCGAACCCTTCTGGGGGCTCTGTACCCCAGGGGAGCGAGATTTCCCCCTCATTCTCAACTTGACAGCGCTTCTGTGTTTGTCTATGTGTAATGCCATAATTTTGAGTGACACATCCAATCAGTTCCCAAATGTCAAGGAATGTTTGAGCCACTGCCATCGATTGTCTACCCCTCACAAGACCTTAATGGGGTTAAGGAGGCCAGGCAGGCCAATTAATTCCCTAAGGTGTTCTTGGAGCCACTAGGATTGATTTTGGGCTACCTCTAGACTGCAAGCTTCTTTCAGAAGTGGCTTTTCTGGAAGAGATCTTCTGGAAAACTATTTTTTCGAAAAAGAGCATCTACACAGCAAAAGCACAACGAAAAAGCAATGTGCTTTTTCGAAAGATAGCATCTACATTGTGATTGCTGTGGATGGAGTGGCCACCAGGGCACCTGGCTTTTTCCTAGACGCCTCCTCTTTAAAAAAAAACCACTTTCTTCCATGTCCACACATACCTTTTTCCAGAAAAGCTTTTTTGGAAAAAGGCTTCTTGCTCTTAGAAGGAGGTTTATCGCTGTCAGAAAAAAACTCTCCCTTCTTTCAACTTTCTGTTGAAAGAACACAATAGCAATGTGGACATAAGTGTAGTTTTTCTGGAAAAACTCTACAGTGTAGACATACCCTAAGGGAAGCCTTGCATTAACAGGACAGGCTCTATCAAGCCCAGAAATTGAGAGCAGAATGGGGCTACAGCATATGAGAGAACAAGTGGAGAGACTTCCAGAGGAGGGCTTAGCAGCCTGGAAACCAAAATGGCCTGGGGGAGGCAATTTAGGAGTGAGGGGGCTAAATTAATAATAGAGCTTTACTGATTTTGGGGACTAGAAGAAAAGCGTGTCCATGAATGAGTGCCTCCCTCTCTTCTTCCTAGAACTGATCTCTTACACTGATGATCTCATTAAGTCCATTGAGTTACAGGTGAGTGGCATTTATGTTTAGTTATACTTCCTATCCCTCTGTATATATTTGTTGCTCCTTTTTTTATACTTAGATTGTAAGCTACTTGGATCAGGGACTCTTTTTTGTTCTGTGTTCATGTGTAAACCACAATAGTCCTAGTCTATCAGTAGGGATCCTAGAAATTATGGTAATATAATGAATAATAATGAATCAAGAATACAGTATAGTTTATGGTCCTTCTGAGTTTGAGTGAGATGTAAGCAACACAATGCAAACATTTCTGGGGTGCAAGGGGAGATTAGCTCAACTCCCCAGAGTCTGAAATCAGTCAAGAAAAATAATTAGCACAGGGTTTTGTTTTGATAGTTTGGGATAACAATTTGTGTCTTTGAGGATTATAGGTCTCATATCCGGTACAAAAGAAGCTGATTAAATACTGAGAAGAAAAATATTGTCAAATAAATTATTTATCTGATGAGAAATTCCAAAATAACATCTTTGATAAATATTGCCTCACCAGCTGTAGTTCATTAGTGGAGGAGGAAATATAAACATTAAAAAGGTGGGGAAAATCACAGAGAATGTACATTCCCCTTTCCTCTGTATCTGGTCCTAACCCAAAGGCTGTGTTCTGAACAGAGAGGAAAGGAAAGTGCTGACTGGCTGGTGTTGTGGCAGTGAAGGATAATGGCCTAATAATACCACCTGCATTTGCAGTTACGGCTCAATTTTGAACTTCTTGGAGTTTGTCAGAGCCATAGCTAAATCAATAACAGAAACATGCATAATTTATGTAGAGCTGCACGTGAAGTAAAGGAATGGGTTAGAGGCCCTTTAGTTGAACAGGACAGAAGAAATGTTGAAGCATCTATAGCTTCATTATTTACAACCAAACAATAAAAAGAAAAACAGTATAACTGACTAGAGTACAGTGCTTCCAATGTGCTTTAAACTTTTCCAAACATGCTATACGTCCCCTTTATACACTAGTGCTTTGCACTCTAAATTTTCAAGGTACTATACAAAGTTGCAGTATTTTACATACTTAAATTCAGCAGAAAAGTGCTGGATGTCGCTGAAAGTAAAAAAAAAAGTCCAACTCCCTTAATCTTTCTTCCTAACTTAGATTATTCTAACATTCTCCATATCTATGCTTTTTACAATGTACAATACTTGCAAAAGTTCAGTCTCTGTGGAAACACAATTCACTGTAGTAGAGGAGTTTAACATTATACCAGTTAACCTGAGAGCTAGGCAAACATTGGCGATAACCAGCCATCAATATTATAGCATTGCTCATGCTTGCTGTCTCATTTACAATGTAGTATTGCTCCTTTTCCATGTCTCCTAGCTGATTCTGCAGACACTCACGCAAGCTTAATTTTAAGAGTGTGAGTAGAACCATTTAGTTTAATGTTAGCTCTTCACATGTAAAATACATGTGACAGGGTGGGGAATTCAATCCCAAGATTAACGTTTTTCTAGCACTTAAAGTGGTACTTACTTTGGTATGCTAACTGATTATTAGTCATCTTTATTTACTACCTTCTATAAGAAGAGTTTATTCCCCGCAAACCAGAACACCGCATTGATGAGGTTCTAGGTAATTTAAATAAAAAAGAGAGGGCACTATTAGCAGTTTCTCGGTATGGGGACAGAACAGCTGTAAAATTTAGCATGACCCACATTCTTCACTATTGGATACATGATAGTGCTTCTTGAACCTTCCCTTTTCTAACTAGAAGTAACCACAGGAACGAATTTGACTATTTAAGCTGTATGTTATGTACATATTATAATATGTAAATTCAAGTAAAATGTTCTGCTTAAATAACCATCATATTTAATTCTATTGTGAAGTGGCACTGGCAAAATTGACTTTGCACCCTGGGGAATTGAGCTAGTGTCCCCCTACATGCCAAAATATGTTTTCATTGTGCTTTCATCTCACCCAGAACCATGGACTACACTGTATTATTGATAATTAATGTATTACAGGCAGTCCCCGACTTACGCGGATCCGACTTATGTCGGATCCGCACTTACGAACGGGGCTTTTCTCGCCCCGGAGCTCACGGGCGGCGGGACCGCCCAGAGCGCAGCAGTCCCGCCACCGCGTCCTCCGGGGCGAGAAAAGCTGCTCCGGGTCTCCCTGGTGTGCTGGGGGGGGACTCCCCAGCACAGCAGGGAGACAGGAGCAAAGCCGCAGAGGCGGGGGACCCCACCGCCTGTGCGGCTTTGCTCCGGGGCAAAGGAGCAAAGCCACACGGGCAGTGGGGTCCCACCGCCTGTGCGGCTTTGCTCGGGTCTCCCTGCTGTGCTGGGGGACACTCCCCCCCAGCACAGCAGGGGGACAGGAGCAAAGCCGCATAGGCGGCAGGACCTCTGCGCCTCCGCGGCTTTGCTCGGGTCTCCCTGGTTTGCTGGGGGGGAGGGGGCGCAGCTAGTGCGCCCTCCCCCCCCAGCAGACCAGGCTTTTGTTGCGGGACACCTGGGGTAGAGCAGCTGGGGTGCTGCCGGGTTGGTCCTGCGGGGACCTACCCGGCAGTGCCCCAGCTGTTCTGTCCCAGGAGTCCAGATTCAGCCGCTGTTGAAACTGATAAGCGGCTGATTCGAGGAAGCCAGGGCAGAGCAACTCTGCCTAGGGCTTCCTGTAGTCAGCCGCTGATCAGTTTTAGCAGCGGCTGAATCTGGAGCCAGTTCCGACTTACATACAAATTCAACTTAAGAACAAACCTATAGTTCCTATCTTGTACATAACCCGGGGACTGCCTGTATTTATGATATTACTATAGCATCCCTAGTTATAGACCCGGACTCCACTGAGGATTCCATGCAAACACAGACTATAAGAGAAGTCCCTGCCCCAAGCAGTTTAGAATCTAAGTATAAGACAGTAATATTTTATGAATTTTCATTTGGTTTTTTTGGTTTTGTTTAGGTTTTTTGTTTATTTTGTTTTTGGGGGGTTTTGTTTGTTTTTTGTTATTTTACAATTGAGCTTACAATTACAGTAATTGTGTAGGTCCAGTTATCACAACAGATCCCAGTAAATCCTTCTGCTGTGTGACCCTTTTATTACAACCCTAAAATAAGGCCAGGTTAATAAAAGTTTTGTTGATGTTTGTAGATATTTTTTCATTTAATTTGGGAAAAGTTTCAAGTTTTCGGTGGGTTACAGAGTGACAGGTTTGTTAGAAACTACACATCATATTTTGTCTATAGTTCTATTTCTTTGGTTTTTTTATTGCTTGTTGAAACAGCTCTTTTGCTAAAACAAACTCATCCGGGGATGCGCTTTTTGCGTCCGATTAGTGAAATGCCTGAGGGTAATTGAAAAAGGGACAATCAAGGGAAACTCTGAAAGAAAATTTGATAATGTTTAGCTTTAGAACTCACTAAAATATATTACTTGACAGTACTATCTAGTTACATAAACACAAGATTCAAAATGTATTTAGGATCCTGATATAGGAAATTTATGTACTTAAAAATACCTTACCCTCTAAATGTGTGTTTTAAAATACTTTTGAACATTGATGTTTGTTTTGCAGAGGCTTTAGCTCAGTGATGTATTTACAAAAGGGATTGTGATGGACTGTGCTCATTGGAGAAACTACCTAGTGGTTAATGGGTTCAACCTCTGTTCACCACACCTCTACTTTTTCTCCTGTTGTGATCTGTCACCACCACCTGCTCCACCTGCTTTTTAGGTTACCACTCAGTGTGACAGGATTCCTAGGAAGAAATGGGATTTGGTTACTGACGCCTCTAAGCAGCCATTCTTAGCAGGGGGAGGGGTTCCTAAACATATCTATCTTTTCCTCCTTCCCCATGAAGGGAGTCTAGAAATCAAGAGTTTTCATGCCCTTCTTAACTGAGGAAGTGGGTTGGTAAGAGAGCTTAGCCTTCCATTCAAGCAGACTCCAGCCCTAGCACCTATAAGGGTTACCTAGGAGTGCCTTTAGGCTGCCTCTCTGAATCACTTCCTCACTATCCACTCTCTTGTTAATTTCTTGAAGTCTCTAACAAAGAAGTACAGAAAAGAAAACATGCCTTTGGTGTCTCTGGGCAGGCAGGCTCTTCCTAGTCAGCCTTTGTCAGGCATCGTGGGGATTGATGCCTATTCCTGCCTTATCAGGCTGCTACTTAACTATCTGACTCCCTCTTAAATGCCACCTCCAGCTGGAGCATGATCTTCAACTGCATCTGGGTGGGGTTGTGTGGGCCAAGAGTTGCTCCTTAGCCCTATCACCTGGATAATGACCTTGAACAAAAACTTCAGTGTACAAAGAGCCATCATTCCACATAAAACTTTTGCTGACAATGTTAACTGAGGGCTACTATAGAGCCTGTTTTGTCCCACATTATAGAACTTCTAGAGCTCTTGCAATACTTCTATTCATGAAGAGGATAACTTTTTTCCTCAGAACCTGTGTTTAGGCTGGCTGCATTTTCATCCTTTTTCTTTCATGTGACGGTAGCTATCCTGCCTATGCAGTAAAATGTATCAACTGCACCCACACTCAACCTTGACCAAATGGGAGCCAATCACTTAGCACTCCCTTCACTGCCCACCGGTGGGCAGTACAGGTCCTGCAACCCAAGTTCAATTGCAACATATGAACCCTCCTCTCCCCCCCCCCCCCAACCTCTCATACCTTGTAGCATGATAGAGGAAGAAAGCAGAAGTGAAAAGAGCCACTCTTGCACTATGAAGGATAGGTAACTGCTTATGATGTTCCCAGCTGATGACTCTCTCCCCCCCTCCCCCACCCCTTTTCCTAGCAGTTGTATCTCATGCTTTGGGTCCCATCACAGCTACACTCCAGCTAGCAGGGTTAATGTTTACATGGCTTACCATTCACCTGCTTATCTCCACTCCTGTAATTTAGTGGCAACATATCTGATGGCTGCAATGTGAGGACTACTAAGGCCCAGTTATAGAACACTTACACACTGTGAGGAGTACTTACAATACTATCCCCTTTGAAGATAATAGGACTGTTTGGGAGAGTGAATGTGCTCCAAAATTAACAATACAGCTTCAAGTTTTAAATCAGTCTTGTTGCTTTGTGAGTATTTTCTCCTTTTAAAATTGCATTTGTTTGCTTTAATTAGAATGATGAATTAATATAAAAAGATATAGGCCCATTCTTAAGTATGATTAATATCAACTTAAAGTAAAACAATAGAGCAGGGAAAAGTGCAGCATATATTTATGGATTTTACGGGGTTTACTAGTAGCTTTCCCCTTAAAAGTTGATTTAGTCAATGGGCAAAAGAAGCAAAGTTTCTGCTTTTGTGAAGTGTAAATGCCCAATGAAGTCTTTAAAGCCACCAGAGCTACCCAGCATGCTGCATATGCACCTGCAGGCATAACACAGCTCCTGTTCAATGCTAAAGGTGTGATTTCCTTTTTGTAATTTTCACACTATTAATGTATCATGACCTTGAAAGTCAGAGGCTAAGTGACCAGGGGCAACTAGCAAAAGGCACCTGCAAACAGTGGCGTTTGAGAGGGAGCTTATAGGAAGCAGTCATAATATAATTGCTGATTAGGAAGGGTCGCATCACCTGTGCCAGTGCTGCTTCTGTCTCCTGCACGTGTGCCTGTATCCAAACAGACAACCTGACTATGGATGCCACTACCCAGAGTCTGGTGTGGATTTACAGAGACTGTGTCCTTCATTTTCCATTCACAAAGAACCTGGCTAGTGGGACCATCCAGTGTGAAATGTGTCTGCTGGTGAAATGTCTCAAGAAATAGGTGGGAGAGCTACAGAAGGAGGTGACTAGATTGAGAAGCATCTGTGCCCAGAAAGAATTCCTTGAGAGTATTTATGTGGAAATATCCAAGGCTGAGAAGCTATCCAGATGCAGAGGACTACTGGCATATCTCTGGGGGTATGTCTACACTACCCTCCTAGTTCGAACTAGCGGGGTAATGTAGGCATACCGCAATTGCAAATGAAGCCCGGGATTTGAATTTCCTGGGCTTCATTTGCATAAGCGGGGCTCCGCCATTTTTAAATCCCCGCTCGTTCGAACCCCGTGCCGCGCGGCTACACGGGGCATGAACTAGGTAGTTTGAACTAGGCTTCCTAGTTCGAACTACCGTTACTCCTCGTGGAATGAGGAGTAATGGTAGTTCAAACTAGGAAGCCTAGTTCGAACTACCTAGTTCATGCCCCGTGTAGCCACGCTGCACGGGGTTTAAACCAGCAGGGATTTAAAAATGGCGGCTCCCGGCTTATGCAAATGAAACCCGGGAAATTCAAATCCCAGGCTTCATTTGCAAGTGCGGTATGCCTACATTACCCCGCTAGTTCGAACTCATATGGGTACTAATGAGTATCACCCGAGCAGATGAGAAGTGGAGTCTGGGAGAAAGGGCAAACATAATTCTGGGATGTATTAACGTGTGTTGGAAGCTAGACCCAAGTGCTTCTTCTCTACTCCATGTTAATTAGGTCTCACCTGAAATACTGTGTCCTGCATGCAACATCAGGAAAAATGTGAACAGACTGGAAAAAATCCAGAAGAGAAACAAATTATTAAAGGTCTAGAAAACATGACCTTTGAGGCAAGATTGAAATAGGTGTCAAGGGTTTTTTTTAGTCTGGAAAAGAGAAGACTGAGAAGGGACATAACAGCTTTCCACTTCCTAAAGGGTTGTTATAAGGTGGAGGAAGAAAAATTATTCTCCTTGACCTCTGATGATAGAACAAGAAGCAATGGGCTTAAGCTGCAGCAAGGGAAGTACGGGATGGACATTCAATAAAGCTCAATTAGGGAATTGTTCTGGTGATTAAGCACTGGTATAAATTGTCAAGGAGGATTGGAATCTCCATCATGGGAGATTTTTAAGAGTATATTGGACAAATACCTATCTGATGGTCTAGATGGTACTTGGTCCTCCCATAAGTAAAGAAGACTTAACTTGGTTACCTCTCAAGGTCCCATCTAGTCCTGGGATTCCATGTTGGATTGCTAAGGTCTTACTAAATTCCAAGACCTGTAAAATGTGTTGTGGACCATGAAATCTGGACTTTTATGTGCTTTTACTAGACTATTCATATTTCACAGGGGATACCAGCATTTCTCAAATTTGGGGTCCTGACCCAAAAGGGAGTTGCAGGGGAATAACAAGGTTATTTTATGATGGTCACAGTAGTGCCACCTTTACTTCTGAGCTGCTTTCATAGCTCGGCAACTGGAGAGAGGTGGTTGGCCATGTTCCCAGCTCTCAAGTCAGCACCCCACCTGTAGCAATGCAGAAGTAAGATGGCAAATATACCTATATTGCCCTTACTTCTGTACCTCTGCTTTCAGAGCGAGGTGCCCAGAGAGTGGTAGCTGCTGATTGACTGCGAATGTGGCAATACTTTACCATGCCATACTTACTTCTGTGCTGCTGCTGACTCAAACTCTAACTTCAGAGCTTGATTCTTGGCCAGCAGCTGCCAGTCTCTAGCTGCCCGGCTCTGAAGGCAGTGCTGTAGCTTCAGCTATGCAGAAGCAAGGGTAGCACTCCACAATCATCAGACAATAACTTTGCAACCTCCCCACACAACTCCTTTTACAACTCCATGATATTTCAAGTTTAAATAGCTCAAATCATGAACTTTACCATTTTTGAAATCCTAGAAACATGAAAATGATTACAATGGAGCATGAATTGGTAGGGTCTCATGCATTGTATCTGGCTGCATGTATGGCATATATAATATTTAATTGTCATGTGATCTGGAAGCAATTAAACCAAATTTGTCCCTGGTTTAACTATATTGACTTCACTGAAGTTACTTGGAATCTGAAAAAATAAATACACACTCTCTTACCAGACTAAGCTGTTAAAGTCAAATAATTGTATTACCTCAAAATATTCTTTTGAATGCTAGCCATAAAAATTCTTCACGTATTTTTTCTTTTATTCATAATTATTTTAAAACCCAGCACGGTGTTTCATCCTGTTTCCTGACTGTGCACACTTACACAAATGACATGACTGGTGTTAATACAACAACTTGTGTTAATACTCACTAATGTGAATAAGGATTGTACAACTAGCATTTAATTGACTTCCCTTGGAGCAGACTCAAGACCATAATTTACACAAAAAAGTCATACAGTTGCATGCTATCTTTGTAGATTTTGTGAAAGACATTGCAAGTGGTTATTAACCACAGTTACCAACTTTCTTTCTTTGTATCTTATTTCCCCCCTGAAAGTTTCATTTCTATAGTTTAGTTAGGAGGCCAACCATTATACTGTATCCTTGCACACTAGAATGGGTCCAACAGGAACATTTCCATACTAAGTTTCTTTTTAAAAGTTGTAGCATGGGATTATTATCTATTAACCAACTGTGTCAAGCATCCTCTTTCATTTAACTTACTGCATGAGAACCCATTGTACAGATTTCCCTGGGAATAAAATAATCTATCAGAACAATTTGCTGTTCTAAGAAAATGATGTCATTTTCTGCTTGGATATTTTTTTATGCTTGTTACATAGGATTTACAGTACCACTGTGCCTTGGAGCCTTAAGTTAAAATACCTTGTACATTTTTATAGTACTTGGATGTTATACATCTTAAAAAAAGAAGGCTTTTGTTTCTTAATTTGTCCACATGTGTAGAAAATATTAAGGTCCTTTCCTGCCTGTTAGCATCTGTAGCTTGAAGAATCTATGCAAGTTTGTGTAATACAGGCAGCATCTGTCATTGCTGATTCGATGGGGGCAAGAAAAAGTACCTGTATAACAGAGCTGTCAGCCGGCCATAGCCTAATCTGTGTGTGTGTGTGTGTGTGAGAGAGAGAGAGAGAGTGAGAGAGAGAGAGAGAGACCGATCTGCATAGTATATTCCATTTGGTGGAAATTAAGCTTTTATTCTCTTTTGTTTGGTTCTTTAAAAGTAAATTTGTATCCCTCTTGATTGTAAAGCTGACTCTGCACACAGCATGAAACCATTAACTATGAGATCAGTGAATGCCTCTGCCTCATCTCCTCCTCATTAATATCACTGTAAAACCTAATGATGATGCTTTAAATGCAAGAGGAAGGTGAGGAAATGATTATTAATCATAAATCACAGGTAGCAGATTAACAGCAACATCAAAAATGCCTTTCCCTTCTCTTTGTTTCTATGGCAAGATCAGTAGCTTTACTAATATTTGACTGAAAATGGTAATTTTGTTAAATTTCCCAAAGTGAAATTTTGCAATCACTAATCTTTTCCCACTCACTGTACAAAGTATAAAAAGCCAGTGCAAGCCCTTGCAACTCCTGGTCAGAGGAACTTATTAAAAATTAAAATGAGCATTACAGGGGCATCATGCCCTATGTGTTTGGTCCTATCTGTTCTAAGCAGAAAATCCCAGTTGGAATCATGTACCATTCTCCTGGCCAGCAAACCAGCTGGCCATCTGCCTGCATCTGTCTCTTCTATGCAAATACAAAACTCCCAGAACTATATGATCCAGATTCAATTTATTTCATATTGCAGTTGGCTGTGCAGTATTTAGAAACTGTTTGGCAGATGCATATATTTTTTAAGATATCGACACACAATTTTTCAGTTTTTTGAAATGAGCACAAAAGTGAATCTTTAAAAAATAAGAGATGGTGGAGGAGGGTAATCATAAGCAGCTCTTGGAAGAATTGCTGAAGAACAGGGATCTAGGATCTGTTATCTGCTTTTAAGTGACTAGCATTTGATGCTTCAAACAGAAAACCTAGACAGTCAAGTGCATAATCTGTATATGGACCAGGTGCAAGCAAAGCAGTTTTCCACTGCTGCTTATAACTCAGCAAGTGGTGCACATTTATCTCTGTCTGTATCTGAGTAACAGGATGGCCAGCCAGGCATATAGTTTTCTTTCCATTCTTTACAGACTAGAATAACTCATTTATAGAAACCTTATTTATTGAAATACTTTCTAGAATTCCTGTTGGAATATAGGGGAAAATATTAACTCTCTTGTTCAATGATATAAAAAGTATAATTCTGTGATACAAACTGAGAACTCTGATCTAGATGAGAAGATAATTAGGCCTAAGGTATATAGATTAGAATAACTGAGAGAAAAAATTTGGTCCTAAGGCTTGGGTTGTATGAATTGGTTCCTATTTTCTCTCATTGAAATATGTTAGCTCTGACCCAAAAGATCACTTAGAATGCTCCAAAACTCCATATATCACAATCTGGAAAGGGGGGAATGCAGCAGCCCGAGGGTGATTAATATGCTTGTTTACATAGTTGTCTGGGAGACTCAAATATACCCCATCACAGAGGCACAACATAATCTTTGGAGAATATTGAGTAGTAGTAGGGAAGTGGAATTAACTCTAACAACAAAATGGGTGATGAAACATTGGAAAGGTTCAGAAAAGAGTTACAAGAATGATTCAAGGTCTGGAAATTTTGCCTTCAGTGACACTTGAAAGGTCAACCTATTTAGTTTATCAAAGAAAAGGATTGTTGATCTAGTAAACAATGGTATAACAATAAATCCACTAGCTGGAATCTGAAGTTAAATAACTCAGACCAGAAACAAGTCACCATTTTAAATAGTGAAGGTAATTAAAAATTGGTACCACTCACCAAGGAGTGGGATGAACCCTCTAAACCAAAAGTCTTTCAATCAACATGGGATGTCTAGTGCAACCAGAAGTTTTAGGTTTGATATAGGAAACAGTGGGTGAAAATCTATGACATGCACTATACTGGAGTTCAAATGATCAAAGTGATGCCTTCTTCCCTTAAAACATAACAACAACTGAGATACACAGAAGGGGGGCTTGATTATTGAGTTTTGTTGTCATTTGTACTTGTGCAAACTGAGTATAAAATGCAACAAAAATGAAATGAAAATCTTTACGCCCGCTCTTTGACTGATTAAGCACAGATCCAAATGACTATGCAAGGTGCTAAGAAACACAGAATCAGTCTCAGTAAGACTTCAATGGCAGTAAAAAAACATACATGAACACATAGGCATCTGTACATATACTCACACCCTTATGAGACCAAGAATAATTTCCTTTATTCTTTAGTTAGATGCATTTTTTTCTCATCCTCTGTGATAAGCTTTTGAGCTCTTCTCTGAGGGCATGTCTAAACTGGGCAGTTATTTCAAAATAACTCCCCTTATTTCCAAACAATAAGGCAAGTGTCCACACCGGTTATTTTGAAATAAATGTCTTGTTATTTCAAAATAATAACTGTGGCTTGTGCAGAGGAATAGCTTATTTCAAAATATTTGTTTTGGAGTTGCTATTTCAAAATAACTCCTTAGTGTAGACATAGTCTGAGAGAAATTAGTCACCGAATATCAGATGAGTCTCTCTGTTGTCACTCTGGTTGCTATTGCTTGAGTACAGTAATGTTATATGGAGATCCTGTAAGTCAATGTTTACTGAAATAATACTACCAGTTGTATTCATTACAGTTTTCCTAAAGTTCACAGGGTAATAAGCAGTTTCAAATGTGAAATGGATTCCAAAATAAAGCCTTTAATTATATTTGGCATTTCCAAGGCTTCTGATGGTGGAAGCCATCTGCTTAAGAAGAATTATTTACAGATCTTGTTGTAAAAGTGCCCACAGCAGTTTCCAGTTTAATACCCAGTATTTTGTTTTTCATATGTAGAAGAGATGTTTAAGGATATTAATTATATTTGAGTCCTACCACTGTGAAGGCCTATTCAGGACACAATTTCCTGGGACAGAGATCCAGAAATGTACCATCTCAATGAAAATAACATTGAAGTTGGAACAGCTGGTATTTCCTCCCAATTTGATCCTTTATCAAGACTGAGCCTTGAAAGTCTACATTCACTGTCAGGACCAACTGAAGATGGAAGCACTGAAAGAGGATAGCAGTTATGATTATACTTCTAATTGTGGCACCTGTATGTTCTTTGACAGATGAAAGCATCATAGCTATTGCTGATGAGGAAGGAAGGCTTGACCCAATTCAAGAAAAGAACAAAATCCTAAAAACAGATTAAGCTTATTCTTATTTTCAACTGCCCAAATCATGTAATATCTGATGACCACCACGTATGGTCGAACGTTGAAGATTTTATCCTTGGAAAATTAAATCAGCCTATGGATAATTCCAGGTTTGCAATTTTCCTGAGGCACTTGATAACAGCACACAGCATTTAAATAGTTAGATCCACAACAACATCTTCAGCCTCATGGTTTGTGGTTCCTTCTTGTCCCTCATCCTGAACTCATATAGATTTTACCTGATAGCATGCAATATCAAATGTTCTCTTAAGGAGAGAGGGAAGGAAGGACCTAGTGGATTTTTATTATTATAGATGAAGTCTTTTGTTTGCCAAGGTAAACCAGAGATTCACTTTTATGTAATCTTTAGTTCATTGTAAACACTAGAGCTATAAATGTGTACCCTGTGTCTATTCCCTTGCTTCATGCTCCATATACAGTTGCTGAGAGTCCTCAAATCATTGGGACTTGAGACCAGTTCCTCGCTGCCTGGCACACTGGTTGCCACCCGATTGATTCTAAGCCCTTCATCCATTTTTGCCTCTTCATCAATAACCTGTGTCCTTGGGACATGTGTTTCTGATGACTCTACTATGGAAAGTATTATGGGAAGTATCCACACTCTCCTTGGTGTGGACATGGGGCTCTCACTATTAGCAAAGGCACACTAACAGAATAGAATTTATTAAATATAGGGCCTGATCTGGAATGGTGGTATAATGACTTTGTTTCAGAACAGGGTTTTCCCTGGAACCTGCTGTATCTAATCACTGGTGGATTTTACAGATTCAAATATAAATTGAAAAATCAATTTTCACAGCAACAGTTATAAATGACTGTTGAACAATCAAATATGTTGCATTTCATGAACTGATACAGAACAGAAACATTGAAGATTTTCCTCCCTCCCTAATGTGAACAATCCTTTTTTTTTTTCTTTTCTGTGAAAAGAACTCTGGACAAGTTTGTCCCCTGCTCTGGAAAAGCTTACAGTGGAAGTACCTCAGAATTCCATCTATAATTTCCCTGCAAGTTGCAAAGGCTTTTTGACTTTATTCAGCAGTAATGAGATGGGATTCAGAAACCCAGAGGATCCCTACTTTCCAGGGGAAACAGGCTACACACACTCAATTTTGGCACCTCCTTTGGCTCAGCTTGCTATAACTCCTGAAGAAAACTTGCAGCCAGAGGTTCTTCTTCCCTTTCTCCACCTTACCTCCCCCCACTGCAGAGTAAAAAGTGGGGAAATAACATTAGTATTTGCTGAATCCTCCAGCATGGCTTCTATAGGGATGTATATGTGAAAAGCAGCTTGCAGCGAGTCCTACTCTTTCCCATTCCACCCACCCTGTTTTACTGTCTACTACCACTGTAAATGTAATGAACCACAGACTATTATATTATTTCAATATATCATTCATAATATCCCTTCCTCATCATCACCCTCTGAAATAAAGATTTAGAAGGTGACAACAGAACTTAAGGCTGTTTTCTTTTTCTATTTCACAATCCAGTGCACTAAAGGTAAACTTTATTGATGTTAAAATCCATCACATTTCAATTAGAACCCATGCAACATCTGAGTGCTTATCTTAAGAATGATAGACTAGGCATTGTGAGGAGACAAAAACCTAGACACAACTGATACAAATTGATTCTGGAGATTTCATATACCTCTGGCAAAACATTCACTTACTGAAAGATTAACTTCCTAGAAAATTCAGTCTTGTTAGAAAATGCCATTAATTCCTGCTAGTCATAAACAAACGAAATAACATCCATTCACATTGTTTAGACAATGTTGAAGAATTTATATGCGATTTTAATGCTAGAAAACCTAACTCATATTTCTTTGAGTTTTGAATTGATTCTTGGCAGTGAAATTTATAATTTGATTGTTCTGTAATGTGCTAATGCATAATTTCAGAAACAGAAATCATTTTTTACGTAGAAACTAATTAAATGCAAATGAAGTCCCTTTACAAGATTTTAAATAAAATGTAATTGAATAAAAATACTGAAAGGTAAAACTCACTTAAAAGACTACCTCATTAGAAATAGTTCTGCAAAAGCTGATCGTTAGGGTGTTAAATCAAAACATTTATAATAGTATAGATGTGTAGTAACACAACACATTATATAATTAATACTGCATTTTTTCATGCTTTGCCTTCAGTATAGTGCAGTGACATAACCAGAATAAATAATTTATTCTTTTTTTTTCAAATACAGTATGTCTTGTCTTCATTTCATTTCTCCATCACCTTGTAATCATTGATCCAACATTCCTTGACTTTGTGGTGCTTGAAATGCAACCCCATCAACATAATATTAAATCAAAGCCTAGACACATGACCACAAAAATAGAGTACAGGCAGTCCCCGGGTTACGTACAAGATAGGGACTGTAGGTTTGTTCTTAAGTTGAATCTATATGTAAGTCGGAACTGGCGTCCAGATTCAGCCGCTGCTGAAACTGACCGCCAGTTCTGACTTACATACAGATTCAACTTAAGAACCCCAAGCGTCCCCAAGTCAGCTGCTGCTGAAACTGATCAGCGGCTGATTCCAGGAAGCCCGGGGCAGAGCACCTCTGCCTCGGGCTTCCTGTAGTCAGCGCTGGTCAGTTTCAGCAGCGGCTGACTTGGGGACACCTGGGGTGGTGCTGCTGGGTTGCTCCAGTAGCACCGCTCCTCGGCGCTACTGGACCAACCCAGCAGCACCCCAGCTGCTCTGCCCCAGGCGTCCTGCAGAATGGGAATTGCTACTGGTCTCAAGGATCTTTTGATTTATTTTCTGTGGAGATTGGAGGGAAACTGTGGAGCTGCCATTTTCCTCTGGCTCTGAGGTGTCCAACTGATACACATGCACTTTTGATGTTATGTTACTGAGACTAAGAAGTCATCTGAATTACAAGACTGGGGTGACTTGAGCATGTGAGCCAGATTGTGATCTTCAATTCTATATAACAGATTGTGATCAGTGGAAGCCCATCAATACAGGAGATCTAGGCGGTCGACTAGGGTGCCAAGATAAACTGCCGTTGGGGTTTTGGAGGCGGGGGCACCGATCGCACGCCAATTGCACATTTCACCTAGGGCGCCAGTTACCGGCAGCTCATTTTGGACCGCTCCTGATTGTGATCTCCTTATAACAAAGTAGTCTCACTGTAGTCAATCAGACCACTAGTGCAGAAGGTACTACGGCAGAAGGTACTACGGAAGGTGAGTAATCAGATGATACTCTAAGAAGCTTAAATCTTTATTGAAAATTGTAGAGAACCCACCAGTTTTTAATGCAGTTGATCACATGTAGTGTTGTGATGTGCAGATTAGTGTGGCTCTGAATGTATTACACGAGTTAACATTCACATTTCTCAAGAAACAACACTTCTTGTACTGTATCCAGAAAAGGTATTCTAATAGGCTTCCAAAATACAGCATATTCATGCAATTATGAGATCAAATCATGATTCAGTGATGTTATCCTGGTGCATGTGAAGCAGTAAGTAATGGAATTTCAAGAAGGCTGCTTGTATTTTTTTTACAAATATGAACCTTAATAAAAAAAAAGGATCAAAGGAATGGAAAGAAAAACTTTATTGAAAGGAAGATTTTAGTTCTATGGGGCCAAATTCTACCCTGGGATAACTTTACTTACTTTAGTAAAGATAAGTTTTGGATAAATTTTGCTGACGGTGGTAAAGAATGTACAGGTAGTTTAAAAATATTAAAACTGAATGTCTCCATAAATGCTGGATGCATAGTAATTTTACCTAGATTTCAATATTATTGCTTTGGATGTTGATGATTTGTTTATTTTGTGGATCTCATTTTGTTCCTCTTACAAACTTTCTAGCTAATCATCTTATTTAGATTTGCTTATACAGCTGACTCCTAAAGTGCATAACTTCAAGAATGGGAAATTAGGCTGGTAATTTTACATCCAGGCTTTTAGCTTAATCCTGTTGATGTATTCCTGATAATTAACAATCTGTGAGCAGCTGCATTGTCTGATATCCAAACATACTACACAAGGAAAATGATCATTTGTACAGTGCGGGTTGAGTGGGCAAAATGAAAAAAAGACTTTTTATCAATAGCTACACTTTTCATACATTTTAAGAGTTAATAAGGTTCAATTAATGTTGCCAAGTTGTGTGCTTCATGCATATGTCTCAGGGGCTTTACAAAGTTGAGAAGAAAGCTTAATGAATGGTTGAACAGTTATATCAGTACCCTAGTAATTAGAGAATGGGTAATTAATGTGCATCTGTGGTAGGCTCCTGGGTACTGTCAACGACCCTGTATGTGCAAGAAAAAGGAAATTATGAGCTTGGCAAGGGAATACAGCTTTTCCTATTTTCTTAAATTTTAGATCTACATCTGTGTTTAATTAGAAGAAGAAATGAATTCCCATTAACACCATTAGGCAACATGCTATGATTGGTTAAGGCCTACATGGACTGTGAAACTGATCAAGAAAGCTCAGGAGACCAAAACAGTTTTTTAATAGCTGAAGAACTTCTAAAAAAAATAGAAGTCTAAGAAGAGAAAAAGTTCACAGGCTGCAGGGTTGGCTGGTGAAATATCCACATTTGTAATACGGTTATGACAGAATTGCAACTATTATATCTACACTACCAATTTAGTTTAAAATATAGATACTCTAGTTTCAGGTCCAGAAGGGTAAAAATTATGTGGAACAGTCACAATTTAGTCTTACTTAGTATCAGAAGAATGTCATTTTTTTTGTGAAACATTTAATCTGTAAAGGCCCCACACCAGTGAATGATCATGCAGAATAGTTTACTGAAAGGTAATGCTCACAGATGTTACAGATGACTTAGCTGAGCTGATGCACTAGTTTCTAGAGGGATTCAAATTAAATTGCTTTTATCTCCTGAAGCAAAATAACATTCCATATTTCACATTATAATAAAATGCTTCCTCAGAGCAAATACATTATCAGTACTTAAAAAAAATACAATTCAATTAGTATGCAAGAACACAGGGCTAGATTTTAAAGGAACAGTAAGTCTCCTGAGCTGTTCTGTTTTAGTGGCCTCTACCACACCATATTTCTGACAACCCGTTGGAAATTATTGCTAATTTGGTTTTGTGATTAAATACTAACTTTGTTTAAGTTTTTATGCATTCAGACAGATGAAGTCTCCTAAGGGTCAATTTTTCAGAAAGTAGCCTCTTAATTTGAGTTCCTAGTTTCATGTGCCTTAGTTTTTGGATGTCTGAAATCTTGCTGCTCCTTTTTGTTTATTTATCAGCTCTGCAGCAACAGAGCTTTGTGGCTCCCATTGACTGTGGTTCATTGTTTGCTGTCAAAGGGAGGCATAGAAAGCAGCAGCTTGGCCCACACTGCTATACTGTTACACTGTTATATCCAAGTATGTTTCACTGTTATATCCAAGTATGAAACAAAAAACAGGACTATGTAGCACTTTAAAGACTAACAAGATGGTTTATTAGGTGATGAGCTTTCGTGGGCCAGACCCATTTCCTCAGATCAATTAGTGGAAGAAAATTGTCACAACCATAAATACCAAAGGATACAATTAAAAAAAATGAACACATATGAAAAGGACAAATCAAATTTCAGAACAGAAGGGAGGTAGAGGGTGGTGGGGAGGTAAATGTCTGTGAGCTAATGATATTAGAGGTGATAATTGGGGAGGCTATCTTTGTAATGGGTAAGATAATTAGAGTCTTTATTCAAACTTAGGCATAAAGTGTTGAATTTAAGCATGAATGACAGTTCAGAGGATTCTCTTTCAAGTGCAGTCTTAAAAGGCCTTCGAAGCAGGATGCAGGTAATCAAGTCATTGATACAATGTCCTTTCTGGTTGAAATGGCAAGAAACTGTTTTTTCTTTGTGATCCTGTCTAATATCTGTTTTGTGGGCATTGATCCTTTAGCGAAGTATCTGAGATGTTTGTCCAATGTACATAGCAGACGGACACTTTCGGCACATGATAGCATAAATTATATTTCTGAATGCGTAGGAATATGTGTTCCTGATCTTATAACTCACTTGGTTAGGTCCAATAATGGTATCAGCAGTGTGAAAATGTGGACAAAGCTGGCAACAGGGTTTGATGCAAGGAAAGGTACATACCACACTAATACCAACCCTGGTACCTTTCCTTGCAACAAACCCTGTTGCCAGCTTTGTCCACATTTTCACTCTGCTGATACCATTATTGGACCTAACCTTCTGTTCTGAAATTTGATTTGTCCTTTTCATATGTGTTCATTTTTTTGATTGTATCCTTTGGTATATATGGTTGTGACAATTTTCTTCCACTATTTGATCTGAGGAAGTGGGTCTGGCCCATGAAAGCTCATCACCTAATAAACCATCTTGTTAGTTTTTAAAGTGCTACATAGTTCTGTTTTTTGTTTCAGCTACACCAGACTAACACGGCTACATTTACATCCAAGTATGATAGACTCTGCAGATTCAAGAACACAAGCTCGATCAGGGTTAGTAAAGAACTGATAAAATAGACTGTAGATGAGTGGCTTTAGAGAAAGATAATGCCAAATGTAGGTCACTAATTTTAATCTAGTTAAGGTTGTCAATAACAAAAAAATTACAATCTAATAGCTGTTTGGGCCCCTGTTTGAAATGAATGGATAAACTCAGCCCACATTAGGAAAACACTAATTTTCAGGTTCAGAGACCATGTCCTGAATCAGCATTTATACTGCAGCATCCTTTTAGCAATTGGGACTAAGTTTTTTTTTATCAAGGTAATATATGGATGCTTATAAAATTGCCCACATTGAACCTGCTCGGCTGACAGATTACTCCGATGCCCAAGTTAATTTGAGGCCTTTCATAAGCACTATATTAAACACAACCTTCGGTTATAATTTCCCTGCTGCTCTTATTTTAGGGTAGACCTACATGGTTGTTCTAGAATGTCTTTTTGGTATTTAATTAAACTGTGGTTTGGGATTAAACCTAAGGAGTACAATATTTCTTTTAGCTTATCACAACTTCATTTGGAAGATGAATGTAAACAAGGCTCCATTTTACAATAATTGCAATCTTTCCTCTGGGGAAATTAAATACAATTGATTATATATATTATTCTTTGCACATTTTTTAAAAGAAATGATTACAAATACATTTTAAAAATAGTTCTGTCTGATCAAAACTGTTTCAAGGTGAGGCAGTGTTCTTGAGAAATTATGCACTGCAGGGAAAATGCTGACCTTCACTTCAACAGTTTTCCTTGGTACTAATGAACATGCTCACAAACACCACAGAATTCTATGGAAACTTAGACGAATTGTTAGACTTTAGATTATGCTGAAGAATTTTTTTATTATGCTAAAAGATACATTATAAGAACCCTATAAAGTACTGTTGTGTATACTGGTACATTCTACTGGATAGACTCTAATCTGGTTCAGTGTATTAAGTTCTCATGGTCTTGACTGCTAATGTCTAATTTTTATAAAAGTATATAAACCCTACTTGAGCTGAGAGAATACATTTTCTTCTATTACTAATATCTACTGTTTGTGATTTCTGTGTATGTGAGGTATAAACAAGGCAAAGATATATGCTACAGATTTCATTATTAGAAAGTTATATGAAGAAGTTGTTACAAATAGACTGTATAGTACAGAAGTAGAAGGAAACATTTATTATAAATTTATTCAAGTTTGATATTGAAAAAAGCTACAATACTGTACTTCAGTTTAATGGAGTCAAGAATGAGTATGAGTATTTCTCAGGAGAAAATTCCTGTGCTCATTCTTGAACTAAAAGCATTCAACAGTATTTAATACAAGCACTGGTATGGCCCCTGCTGTCTTGATATCTGAATGCCTTAAGGACTTTATTATGTTACACCTAGTTGGAAATTTCCATATGAAACTCAAAAATACTCATTCATTTGTAGGAGTGCTTGGCAGAGTGATAGCTTGCTGAAACTATACTCTCAGAAGTCAGAGATTATGGTGGGAAGAGGTTTCTAAGAGCTAGTCACCACCATAACAACTCTCACTCCTGAAGAAGCTTGCCCTCAAGTGATTAAATCAGTTCCTAGGTGGGAGTCCTTCAAGATACCTTGCTGTTTCTGGAGACTCAAGTAGCTATGGCTTCCAAAAAGACCTTATTTCACCTGGAACAGGCAATAAGGCTGGCCTTGAGTGTCAGACAAGGACTGGACCATGATTTTCTGTTTCATGTCTTTCATGCTGCATGTGCAGTCCATCATACTAGAAAATGTGCTTTAAAAATTTTAACTAGTCCAAAATATGGTAGCCATGTCCCCGAGCCTTTTGCATTGCACACTAGATTGGATGTCTGTTGAACACAGCGTTTATTTCAAGATATGTCTAATTAAGAGATTAGGACTCTCTTGAAACATTGCATTTCAAGGGTCAGACTTGTGAACACAGGGAAAGAGCATTCACAGCAATTGACTCCAATTTATGAAATTCCCTTTCTGAAGAGGTAAGAACTGCTACAAGCTTGACAGCTTTCAGACAAAATGGATCACACACTTTGTTGTGAGTTTGCTCTTCCAAAACAATAAGAGCAGAATAGCAGTAGCTAAAAAAAGATAGAGGAGAAAGTAAAATACCCCACAGATATTTTAAATAAAATTCCAGCCACTACTGAAAGAGGAGGGAAAAATCTAGTTCACCTGTTAGACCCTCTTATTATTACACCAGTGCACAGAGACCATAATTGTCAGCAGGGTCCCACTGGACGAGGTACTGGACAAACATTTCATAAAAGCCTCCCAATTAATTAATGCTTACAATCTAAACAGATAAAGGATGGGAGAAAGGAAGTATGATTATCATCATTTTACTGAGGCATACTGAGGTAAGAGTATTGCTCAAATCACACAGGACATTTATGGACAGATTTCTTATGTTCTAGTCCAGCGCCTTAACCATAGGAACATCTTTCCTGTTCTCATTAGTTCTTTTTTTCATTTTGGAAATTTGCAGAAACTATGCCAATGGGCACCAGATATGTGTTATCTCCATTCTTATTGTCCATAAAATAAACTATACATACTAAACTAGGCTGGTTTTACAAAGTAAATTTAAGTAATCAGTATCTCTCCATATATCTTTTATATACTTGTTAAATGTACTTGACATATTAAAAATATATTACTGTACTACTTCTGGTCTAAATCAAACTTCAGGGTAATAAAGCAATATCTAGCAAATTAAATTTCACATTAATTCTGTACCAACCTTTACAGATTCATTATGGATTTATGTCATTTAATTTAGCAAAGTTTTAAATGTATTGCGAGCAGAAGAGGATCACTGAAATAATAACCATGTTTAACCCATTGAAAGAAGATGGTTCTGTCCTCCTGCTATAAAGAAATGTAGTCTTTTTCTTTAATGCATGATGCTGTGATGGTCTGACCTGTGGGGCCAGAAGGTTACTTTGAAAAATATTCTGTTATATGGTAGGTGGAAGTATAAGTCAGTGGGAAGCAAGTGAAGCTGATGCCATCTTATATTCTGTGCTCAAGCAGCAGCACAAAGGAAGGAAAGAAGGGGGAAAACTTTATAGTTAGACTAGAACATACAGGTGTATACATATTAAAAGTATATTGAATGAGGCACCTGCTGAGGTGTCTTGAACTTACAGTTCTGAGTGAGCAGCTGCAGGGTCCACTCTTATTGGACTCCTGAATTCACAAAGGATCCAATAGGCATCCTCCAAAAGGAACCTAGGCATTTAATTTTATTTTGTAAGAGAAAATGGCTCAGAAGCAACAACTCAGAAAGGCTCATCTCCACTCCAAAAGGGAGACAAGATTGTGCCAAGGACACCTGAGACAGAGACAGAAAAAGATCCTTTCTGCTTCAAAGGCCTATCTGAAAGAGTGTTTAACAGATTAAGGCAGTTAGAACTGCTGTTCACTCAAGCCTACTAGTTGTAAAAAGAGAGAATGTGGCTGACCTAGATCAGAGGGGCATTACAACTGTAACTGGAGAGTGAGGGAATGTAGATGTATTATTGAATCAAGCAGTTGGAGAAACTGGAGTGAGACAGTCTCTAAAATTGGTAATATAGAGAATCATAGACAAAAGAAATTTGTGAGATATTAAATCTGGACACACTAGAAATAGCAGCAATACGTAGGGCACATGGAAGTCCCCCCTCCCCTTCACCTCCTTCCACTTCAGTGGCTTTGAGCCACTGGCTATGTTTCATGTAGATCATTTACAGAGAGGATATAGTGATTGAAAACTGTAAGGGAAAACAAAGCCCAAACAAAACACAAGATATGCAAAGAAAAGATTATTCAAACACTTACTTCTCCTATCCCTTCATTCTTTGGGTCATAGTTTCAGTAAAATCATACTGATATAGTAATTCCTCTAATCTACAATGTAGTGTTAATATTTTTCTGCTATGAAATGATAAGTGGATAGGTACATGTGAGCAAACTGTTTTTTAATAGTGAAGTCCATGTGTGCCTTCTGGATTTGGGGGATGATAATTATATTTAATTGCTGAAGTCTCTTAGGATGCTAGTAATTAAACGCATACAAGAAATCTTAGCAGTTACAATATACTCTTATGATAAAGTAGCATGAAATTTACATGCCACAGGATTTGTAGGCTGTGGTCTTATGGTTAACTTAGCCCAAATTAATAAGAGGCGTTTTTTCTTTAAAGTCTCAAGTGTTAGTACTTTCCTACCACAAAATGAAACTATTTCTGCACTTTATAGAAATCATTTAACTGTCTGAAATTACAACTAAGTAACAATAGGAAATATATAGGAATATTGGGAAATACTGATAATATTTAGGAGAAATATATTACCAACAAACCATTAAATTGATGACAACCCAAAGGGACAGATGCATGGGATAGATATGAGAATATGAAAAAACAAAAAATATAGAGGAAGATAATGAAGAAATATGTTGCAATATGACATCACAGAAGACTAAAAGACTTAGGACTAGTAGGTAGGCTACAGGCATCGAGTCTAATTCAGATTTTTTCATTAGATTTCACAAGAACATTTTTGCCTATTCTTTCTATTTAGTTTTCAAATCCTTCAGATTGTATTTCCACAAAATTACAAGTCTTAAAAAATCTGACTACTTTCCAGATTCTCTTCTATCTTTCTCTTCTATTTTGAGTTTTCAATCTCCTTACATGTCTGCAGAAGAGTTAGCCTCATCAGGGGTTGTCTAGTGTGGCATCACAGACACAATGGTTTTCCCAAAGAGTGAGGGCCCAAGTGGTGATCTTTTTCTTTTTCACATCTATCATTACAGCTACCCAACATGGAAGGAGAAAACTCTATGTGCTATCAAAGGTAAAGGAGCTCATGCTGTCATTGAGCAGAGTCAGCTACATTTCCTCCAGGTTTTCTTATAACTAGGTGACTTCCCTCTGAGCCCCAGATGGCATGAATTCCTGGTTCTATCTTCAGATGTAACACATAGATCTGTAACAGGTTATGAACATGTCAGTTGAAGAGGTAACTTCAAAACAGACTTTTAGGTATCCAGACCATGGGAACCAAGCCTGAGGCAGAGGATGTAAAGGTTATCAGGGGGAGAGTTAGTCAGCAGAGAAGCCAGCTTGTTTCCCATTGGGATCTCACAATATGGTGAAAGCATTAATCCTATTTTATTCTGTTCGTTGCCAAAAAGGAAAATTAATACCAACAATTAAAGTAAAGAAGAGATGTCATTCATATAAGGAAGATAACTAAACTGCATGTAAAATACAGCACAAGAAACCACATTTTGTTCTCACTGTAGTTTTGAAGTCTTACAATTCTGTTTGTCCTGGAGGGCATTTCTTGTAGTGCAGGTGAATATAGCATAAAAAACTCAAAGGAATTCATCCTATCTAGCTAGCTGTCAATCTGAGTAAGCTGAGTTCTTGTGAAAACATGACAATATACCTGAACTGTGAAAAAAGTTTGTCAAGATATGAATTTCTTTATGAATTATTTTAGTTTCCTAGTTCCCTACTTGTATCCCTGTGTTGCATTTTTTTCTCTAATTTTATTTTCTTCAGAAGGAAAATAACAAAAGGAACTATCAATAGATTCACCAGCAGGTTTATCATATATTTGTTTTTTCATATAGGGAAAATATTGTATCTATTAAAAATAAAAATGAAACAGTTACAGGATGTTTTCAGAGGAACTTCACTGCCAGAGAATATTTGTTCTCTCTGCTTAAAACTTATTTAATCTGTGCAGAGGTGTCATATACATTTGAAGTAATAAGTGTCATCTTTGGAGACCTTTGAAAGGGATGAAGAGTAAAATGATCAGAATTATCAGATTCTCTGCAGTGAATATTCAATGCCAAGAGAAGAAAAGGATTAATACTGTGAAAAGATTACCATATTTTCTGGCGTATAAGACGACTTTTTATGCTAAAAAACATCCCCAAAAAATCGGGGGTCGTCTTATACACCGGGTATACAGGCAGTCCCCGACTTGCAGGTACGAATGGGGCTTTTCTCGCCCCAGAGGACACAGACTGCGGAACCTCGCAGTCCCGCCGCCCGTGTACGCCACGGCAAGAAAAGCTGCTCCATGTCTCCCTGGTCTACAGACCTCGGGGGAAGCCGGCAGCGGGGCAGCCCAGACGCGCCGCGGCTGTCCCGCTGCCGGCATCCTCAGAGGCTTTGCTCCCGGTGTCCCTGGTCTGCTGGAGACGGTCCCCAGCAGACCAGAGGCACCGGGAGCAAAGCCGAAGCAGTGGCGGGGTGCCGCGCTTCTAAGGCTTTGCTCTGGCAAAGCCTCAGAGGCGCGGGACCCCGCCACTGCTGCGGCTTTGCTCCTGGTGCCTCTGGTTTGCTGGGGACCGTCTCCAGCAGGCCAGGGACACCGGGAGCAAAGCCGGGGAGGCGGAGGGGTGCTGGAGCACTGCCGGTTGGCCTCTTAAGGGGGGGTAGTCTTATACAGCAAGTATAAGATGAAAACCTATCTTTTAACTAGAAAATTAGGGGGTCGTCTTATACACCCAGTCGCCTTATTTGCCAGAAAATAAAGTAACACTTTATTTTCATCCTGAAATGCAAATATGTATATATGGAGTTGTGTGTGTATCTGTGTGCATGTAAATATCACATATGATTTTTTTAAAAATTAAATTCGTATTATCGGTCATTAATATAATTTGCCTAGCCTCACGGGCCACCCCTGCACCCATGCCTCATCCCCGCTTTCTCCTGGAGCTTCCTGAATACTGCAAATCAGCTGTTCAAAGTACTTACTCTAGAAGCACGGGGAGGGTAGACGATTAGTAAGTAGGGCCAACAGCATGCAAGAAGTATAGAAGAGAGAGGCAGAGGACAGGAGCTTGGCTGCCAGTGGGTGCTCTATACCTACTAATTTTTTCCCATTGGTGTGTCAGTCCTGGAGCACCCCCAGAGACAGCACCTATGGATTTGTTCTTTAGTGCACCATTAGGAGGTTAAGGGAATTTATTTATGTATCTAAATCAATGTGTTCATTCATGTAGACCAATGTATGACATGAATGGGATACATTTTCAATTTAAGACTGCTCTAATGAAAAATATTCTCATTAAAACAACTTAATTGACCCAATTTTAAAAGTATTTTTTTAAATTTTTATTGAAATTTCAAAACACAAATGTTGTTAAGTTTCAATTATTATAGACAGACAAATGTTGAGGTTTTGTTTGGGGACTTTTTTTCCTTTTCATTATTTTTTCCTGCTCCCACTTTTCTCAATCCAGTGAGAAAATGGAGAGAAAGGTTACAATGTATGAAAGTGGGGAAAAGCACTTAGTGTCTTGCCCCAAATTATAATATCTTGGCAAATTGCTCAGACTAATAGCAAACTGTTATGTCGTAGAGAGTTTCACAGCATAGGAAGAAATCAGTGGAAAGGCAGAGAGCTGGAGTAGGTGCAAGTGTCCATTTTATTGCATAGCACAGAACTCACTAGAACAAGCCCAGACTAGCTGGGCTGACCCCAGTGACCTACTCAGTTACCATAACAACAAGATCTATATCTACAACCCAATATACAACACAAACAGTTGTCTTCCAAAGATATCTTTAAAAATATGACATGGAATTAAGAATTTTACATATTCAATCTAAAGCATAAGATTAGTAGAGAAAACAAAATGTTGACAGGGATGTATGTGATCATCCTTGTAAACCCTTTAAGGGAGAAAGCATAAGACTGTCTAGATGAGAGATGGGGAAATAATGTCCCAAGTCCCCCCCACTATAATACCTGTGCAAGTATTAGGTAATCATGCCTCCTATTTGCTGGTAAAGGTGATCCACAGCCAATGGGAGCTGTGAACACCAGTACTTGTGGAGGCACTGGTAAATATAGTGGTGGCAGCCCACCAGGGGCTAACTCGGGTGAAGCACCCCATTTTATTGCCCAGTCCTGGTCTAGATGAACAGCCAATGCTTGGCAACTTGGGGTGTAATCTTACTGAATGGCATGAAGGTCCACAAAGATAGATTGCGACATGCTACGTGCAAAATGTGGATTTACACTCCAACTTGCTATGTATGAACCATTAGTCTAGACAAGCCTTGAATCTTTGCATGCCTCGGGATGATACTGTAGTATAAGTGAATAATAACCAATTTATCTGTTAAACAGTTTACTACAACCGTCAAAGAGACATATGAACAATAATACTACTTTAATCAAGTTTCATCATAAAGGTTAATATTCCCTTCTGATCTTGAATCAAAGCTACAGTAACAGACACGAATTGTTTGTTCACATCAGAAGACCTGAGCAAGCATCTAACATTCTACTTGTCTAACAATGCAAGTTTGCATTTCAAAGTTCGACTCTAACCTAATGTAACAGACCACTTATCATTTGAGTATTTCCCAGCAAGTCTTTAAAGGTTGATCCTGGATCAGTCAGTCTTTGAGCTAGTTCACTCTTTCTGATCATGTGCCACATTTTAATTGGATGTCTAATATTTCAACCAGATAACATCACAGAGCCAAAGTAGTACTTTTAGCCCCATGATTAAATTTGTATTTGAGAAAATATAATTTGCCTACCTAAAATATGTCCCTGATTTCATTGAATTAAATATTTTCCCCTCTTCTAATCTATTGTGTAATATAATTTTATCTAAAGTTACTACATTTGAGATCCTGGAGTTATTGCACATTAATTCCCATATGTAACTTCTATAGTCAAAGATAAAATCTGAAGGCATTGTAAGCTCTCTCTGGATGAAAGTTATATCAAGTTATTACTGGTAAATACCCATCTCTGTATTTTTTCTGGTAGTAAACCCAGAGATGCACAAACAGTTTTTCAGTAATCACTTTTTCAAAGGCAAAAGATAAATAAAAGATTATTCTGTTTCTGGATTAGCAAAGATTTTATTTTTTCTTTGTTTAACTCTTAGTTTTCTTGAAATGACAGAACTCGTATGTCCTTTTTACAATGTTTCTGTTGGGTTCAGCTGTGCAGTTAGTATATGTTATACCTGTTTCTTTTATTAGCAGTCAGAAATCACAGAATTAGAAAGGAACTCTAGTAATAGATATATGCTATTTAAAAACAAAAATATTCAAGTACAAAATTTTTGTTGTCGTTAAGATGAGGATATTAAGGTCATTCAAACAGTACTCTATTTGTAACAAGGAACAGTTCAACATTTGTCTTCTACACCAGTGTTCCAATGACTTCTACAAAATTAAGAAGTTTCTGGCCATTTATATAATGTTTTAAATCCAGAGTTGCTCACTGAAACTATTATAATGTCTTTACACAAAAGGTTAAAGATAAAAGAGGACTGGGGCTTGTGTATGGTAACTAAGTGTAATTTTAATTATAAGTAAATTTTGGATCTGTTTGCTATTCAGTGATTCTGAATGCCCACAGCCTCATTGACTTCAGCTGAAGTCTTGGTATTTCTAACAAACAAACCCATAGTTTCTACTGTGCTATTATTATTCTAATTTGTCTACAATGTACTCCTTGGGGACAGTAATGCTACTTTCCCTGTTTTCTTGACACCTAGAGTCAGAAATTGATTCTGGCTGCACACAGATGGTGTTTTCTTCTTATCCAATGCCTTTAACTAAACGAAGACTCAGAGAGAGCATGCTGTCGTTAACTCTGACTTTTGATGTTGCATGTCTCAGCAGACCATTTTAATTCTACACAACAAAGTTTCCCTCCAGAGAAAATTATTTTCAGTTGCTATAACCTTTAAGTATAAAAGCATTTGGCTGTTTCTTTTGCTTCATTGTGGGATGCAGATTATTTTCTATTGTAATAAATTCACATCTGAGGGAAATGAAAGTCAGAAATTTGGCCTACATAATGTCCCACTGCCTTGTCAGTGTCTATTCAGGCCTGTTGGCAGAAAATAAAAAGGTATAGTAATAAAATGTACTATGTTAATTCAAAAGAAATGGCAACACATTTGCTTTGCTTTTATCACTTTAAGATTTAGGGATAAATAATATATTTGAAGCTAAGTTTGTCAGTTAACTCTTTAAAGTCTATACAATGCAGAAATGGTACACAGCCCATAATACAATAATCAAAACAGGTATAAATATATAAAGAACCTCAAAATGTATTTCCTAGTCAGCTACACTGCGTCTAGACTGTCATGATTTTCTGCAAATGCTTTTCACGGAAAAGTTTTTCCATTAAAAGCATTTGTGGAAAAGAGCGTCTAGATTAGCATGGATGCTTTTGCGCAAAAGCACTTTTTGCGAAAAAGCATCCGTGCCAATCTAGATGCGGTTTTGCGCAAGAAAGCCCCAATCGCCATTTTCCCCTTCGGGGCTTTTTAGCGCAAAACGGTTCTCAGCTGTCTACACTGGCCCTCTTGCTCAAAAGCTTTTGTGCAAGAGGGCTTTTTCCCAAACGGGAGAGTCATTGTATTTGCGGAAGAACACTGACAATCTTACATTAGATCGTCAGTGTTCTTGCGCAAATTCAAAGTGGCCAGTGTAGACAGCTGGCAAGTTTTTCTGCAAAAGCAGCTACTTTTGCAGAAAAACTTGCGAGTCTAGATGCAGCCCTAGTGTTTCAAATAGTTTTGAGCTAATATTGCTACAGCTACTGAAAGAGTAAAGGGGGCCATTCCTTGAAAAACCCTCTCTCTGATTATGCATAACAGTATTTATATCCAGGGATACTGGATACAGACTTTTTCAAGTTAAACACAGCCATCAGACACCATAAAGAACAGAAGTTTGAAATTAAACTAGAACATTAGTGTGTTGCAAATTGGTAGTGTGAAGTCTATACTCATAGCTAAGGGTACATCTACACTGCACACTTATTTTGGAATAAGCTATTCGGGAAGAAATACTCCGAAATAGCTCATTTCAAAATAGAGCATCTACACTACAGGAAAGCCTCAATATTAGTCCAAGGCAGGCTCCCCTAATGTGAATGCACTAACTCAATGTAGAGACCCAGAGAGCACTAGGGTGTAATAACTTTGAATGGCTCTAGGGCTCATCTAGACTACAGGGAAGATTCGAAAGAGTATATGCAAATTCCATGGGAATTTGCATATCTACTTTCGAAAGCAGAGCTTGTAAAAGTAGTCAGGATGTGGCTTTTTTGGCAACCACCTCCCTTTTTCAAAAAGCCACATAAGCCTCATTTTTTGAGGAAAAGAGGGCTTTTCGAAAAAGGGGGAAGTTGCCAAAAAAGCCGCGTCCCACGTCTGCTTTCGAAAGTGAGAGCATATCCTCTTTCGAATCTTCTGCGTAGTCTAGACATAGCCCTAGGGAGGAGCTATTTAGAAATAGCAGCAGTCGAAGGTCCACATTACAGCTTTTTCAAAGTAGCTATTTCAGAATAAGCCATCTGTTATTTCAAATTTATTTCAAAATAACGGAATTGCTATGTAGATGCTCACACTGTTATTTTGGAATAGTGGCCATTATCCTGAAACAACTCTGCTGTGTAGATGCACCCTATAATTCATCTGAAATTCTTATTGTTTAAAAGCATTTGGGATGATTTTTTGCAAATAGAGGGTTGTGATGGTATTGGATTTAGTGGGCAGCATTCATTTCTACTCTTCAAAAAAAAAAAAGATGTTGATGTGCATTATTTAATGGAAGTGAGTGTAGGGAAGAAGTGCCCTCTCCTCTTCCTCTTATTCAAAGAGGGATGAGAGCTTAAGTTTTTGGATTAATTATTTTGTGGGGTGGGGGGGATTTTAGTTTTGTGTTACTTGTATACATGTAACAAGAGACTTATGAATAACAAGAGTTATATGCATGACTCCCACAGGGATGTGCGTGTGACTAACAGTCATTGGTTACTTTTTGCAAATATCCCCTAACAATTGTTGTTATGCCTCTTATGTCATGTATCAGAGAATATAGTCAATTGGTCAGAATGCCTGCAATGTTATTAAACAGTGGAATAAGTATATGAAATAAATTTTACATTTTCTTCTGAAACATTGTTCCCCCCTTGTGATAGGGTGTACCAACCCTGCACTTGGGATGGACCAATCAGTGTGGGGGCCATGCTCCCATCCTTCCCTGCTGCACATTCTATGGGTGAAAAAGCCATAAAAAGGAGGCAGCCCAGCCCAGTTGTGGCTGGCTAGGAGGAAGAAGGATGTGTACTACAAATTCCTCCAGAGGTGCCAGTGATACTCCAGGCAGCAGAGCCATGGATCCAGTCTATTGATGTGGACAACTCATGGACTGAAGAGACTGACAAGGACACCAGGCCACCATCAGCTAAGGAGATGCCTGCAATGAAATTTGTGATACGAAGTGACCTACGGGATGCACTAGAAATTGATGTCTAAACCCTTAACAAGGAAGTCCCCAGTTTCAAAGGGTCCTGGGTAAGAACCTGGAGGAACGGGTGGGTACATCTACTACACCCCACAGGCCACAAAGTTTAGCTATTGTTTGCTCTCGATCCCAGCTAGATAGATTACTGGTCATAAACTCTTTGTTTGCCCTGCCCCATCAGGGGCTATAGACTGATTTTTATTCTGCTCTACCCAATGGGCCAAAACTCCAGCTGTTGTTGTCAGCCCCAACCTCGCCTTTTGGGTGGAGACTCAAAGCCTGTGAACTGTTTGTTTGCTCAGCCCTACCGGGAGTCTGGAGCCCACATAATACATTTACTCAAACTAACACGAAGTCCTGACTATACGGTGTACCAATCCTTCAATGGGCCAATGGAGGCAGTGCATCTCAACAGACATGGTCCCCCATCATGACCTTCAAAATAATAGTTCTGAATTAAAATAATTATAGAGCTGTTTGGGCAGGAGCAATGCTGTGGCTTTGTGACCAATAGCTGGAATTTTCAAAGGGTCTCGAGAAGTTAGGCACTCACTTTCTCTTGAATATCATGGATTCTGGACATCTAATTCTTGTTGGCTAGTTTAATAACTCCAGCCTACTAGAGGGAGAAGAAAACATAAACTTCTAGCAAAATGAATACTTAACATATTACTCATATTTCTTAACTGTCCACTCCACTCAAGTTTATTTGAGAAAGTGAGTGTATGCTTCTCAGTCTCTACTCTTAATTACTCAAGCAAAACTCCCTGTCAGGAAAATTAATTCTAGCAAAATATTTTAGTGTCTAAGAATTTGGGAAGTTAGGCTGATAAACCTACAATAATGAAGAACTCTCCATCTCTCTCATATACTCTCCAGCTTTCTTTTTTTGTTTATTTTGAAGCTGAATTACCCTTTTCTGTTTTCACTTTCAGACCAAAGCAACAATGTCACTTGTGCAGCAAACTTTTCTTTCTGCCTCTCTGTAGAAGAGAGTTCCTTTCCTCCCAGATAGGTTTTGTTGAGAGTCTTCAAAATGTATAGCCAACTCCTGCTACCAAATAAGCTAATGTAGGTAAAAATCTGCAAGGTTATTTTTGGAGAATTGGCTTCCTTTTCTAATGGTGACATGTGGGGATTTTGTGGTTGCCATACCTAGCAGGTGGAATTAATCTGGAAATCATTTACCAATTCATTTACCAATGATTCACTGTTGGAGGTTTGATTGGGAAGAACGACCCAAGAATCATGATTGTCAGCACTACGAAACTTTATAAAAATTCTTGGACAAGGTATTTCAACATCTGATTCACTCTCTGTTATCTGATTTTTTCTTAAAAATATTTAGGTAAATTAATAACAAAGCTAAGGGAATAAGAAAAGCACAGGGGCCCAGTTCTGTATTTATCAGATAAATACGTGTATTAAGTCAGAGGAGTTGATTGAATTGGTGTAAATATATGAGAATCAGGCACTATAACATATTGCGTAGATGTGTCTCTCCTTTGAAAGGTAAATAATAGGAAAATGACTATGCAGTGTTTGGGAAATAGTTTCAATAACATTGCCTTGCCAAATTAGCCATTGTTTTGTTTGATATTTATGCCTCACTTATCATAATACAGGTTATAGATGGATTAAAAGCTATGAAACTACCTTTTCAGACATGATGATTCCTGAAGTTAGTTTGTGACTAAATGTTCAGAAGGCTATATTTCAAGAAGAATAATTTCTATGAACTAATGTAATTAATTTCTAAATATGTTTATTTCATGATGAAAGTATATAATAGTTATTCAAACTTTATGTACCTCATATAAGTAAATATGAGGCTTCTTTCAGCATCAAATAAAACATGTACCAAAGTATGTACTGAGGAAAAGGGTGAATGCAACCTACTGCAAGAAATAACTTATATGAAAGCTAATACCAAAGCATAGGAATGATCTTTCCTCAAAATGTAATATAGATTTCTTGTTCTTTTTTTTCTTTTGGGTAAAGGGCATGCTGATACAGCAGCTCATGACACATATCAGTCAGTTCAAATGCAAAAGAAAAAGCTGCTTCAGAAATTCCTTAACATTTTAAAACCAATTTTGTTGCCTTTGTTTGTATAAACCATTTTTTCCCTCTCTGGAGAAAATACCAGTAAATCAATCATGTGTCCAGATCATAAGACCCCTTGGCCAAAAATGCTCGAAGGGGGGTTGTAATCATATACTGTAATATGATTGCATCATCTCCAGCACAAAGCCACAGAACTGATTACAGTGAGGAGATTTGTTTAACGCACCTTCCTGAAAAGTGGGTGGGAGCTGTCATACATTGAAATTTGTGCCTTTAGGCTGTGTCCAGACTCAGGGTTGTGGTAAACCTCATTTCACAAGGAAGAATGCCTTTTTTCGAAAGTATTCTTTCGAAAAAAGGCGTTCTTGAATGCCAACAGGGCTTTTTAGAAAGAGATCATCCAGACTCACTCGCTGCTTTCTTTCGAAAAAGCGGCTTGCTTTTTCGATAGTACTGCTTGCAGTCTAGATGCTCTTTTTCGAAAGAGGCTTTGGAAGCTCTTTCAAAAGAGGCTTGCAGTCTAGACATAGCCTTACAGTGCACAGCTGGTGTTTATTTCCTTCATATCAAACTGATCTATTAGAGACCCACAATATAAAACAGTTTGTTAAGTATGATTGCAGCCAGTAGATCCATGCTGTTATTGTTGTAGGGAGCAAATATATAAGGAGGAGGGTTTTTTCCCTCAATGGGCTTGCATCACAGAAAATGGAAGTATAAGCCTAGGATAGTATCTTAATCGTGGAGCTACACCTCCACTAATGTGTAATGCAATTTTGTAATGACATTAAGACAGCAGTTTAAATTCTACCAGTAACTTGAATTTATCATGCCCATTGAACAACCAAGACTTGGAGGGAGGGAAAGGGGAGAGAGTCACATTTTCAAAAGTTTTGGGCACCCATGGGGCTATGGAGCTTTAATTGCTTAAACACTTTTGTAAATTTGACCCTGGATTTTGGCTTGTTCTCAATTTGGAAGCTGAAGATTGCAGGGCAGAGGGGAAATGTGCAGAAGTAGTCCTGTAAATGTTACCAGAGTGTTTACCTTGCCTTGTGTTTTGTTTTGGTTTTTTGTTTTGTATTGCAAATCACTTTTGAAAGAAAATAAACAATCATATAACTGATATAACTCAAACCAACATAACATGATTATTTGCTCCTCTCTCTTATGGCTGGTCCATATGTGAAGATTTGAGTGTGCTACTGCCTCTAAGCATGGACATGGTTTTTAACTCAAACAGTGGACTCTCCATCTCCAGCTAGAGTCCTAGAAGATGACCTTATTTATAAAAACTTAGGTCACTACAGCCCAATCTAAAGGGCCAGGTCCACTATTATTTTGAAGCAACATCAGATGCATAAACTCTCTTGTTGATCTAGTCTTTAGTGGAGACAAAACCCCATATTTGTAGGGTGGGCTGCAATGAACTTGGAGAAGGGAAAGACCCAGAAATGCTGAGGAATGATTTTTAAGTCTACAGGAGAAAATGATCTGTTCTGCTCCCATTTTACTTTATTATTTGGCATCTGTCCAAAAAGTTTTATCATTATGGTATATACACTCCAAATCAGTGTGCTGGATAGATATGGGAAGCTCTGACAGATGAAAAAACCTTCAAAATGTTCCAATAGGTTGTAACTGCTTAGAGAATACCTTGCTAGAGGGCCTGCCCATTTACTTGCATCTCTCACCATCTGGGGAAAAAAAATCAACTATTATGGTGCATTACTCTCATTTGTCTTCACATTTCTAACCAGAACCTGAGGCTTCTCAGATATACTAGCTTATATCTCCACAGGGCAGCAAAATAAGCACAGCTCCTCAGCATTGATGTCCCTTTTGCATCTTTTTGTCATTAATACTTCTTCTGGGCTATGTCTAGACTGCAAGCCTCTTTCGAAAGAGAGCGTCTAGACTGCACGTTGAACTTTCGAAAAAGCGGCTTGCTTTTTCGAAAGAAAGCATCCAGTGAGTCTGGATGCTCTCTTTTGAAGAAGCCCTATTTACATTGAAGAACACCTTCTTTCGAAAGAGGAACTTTCGAAAGAAGGCGTTCTTCCTCGTGAAATGAGGTTTACCGCCATTGAAAGAAAAGCCGCGTTCTTTTGATTTAATTTCGAAAGAACGCGGCTGCAGTCTAGACGCAGGTGAGGTTTTTTTCGAAAAAAGGCTACTTTTTTCGAAAAAACCCCTGAGTCTGGACACAGCCCTGGAGAGCTGAGGGTTTTTTGTTCTCTCTTCTCTACCACACCTTATAAACAACCTTTGGTAAGTGGACAAACGAATAGTTGAAGCTAATTATCTTGGATCAGATTTGTCGTTGATTTCAATTTGAAAATTCACATGCTTCACAGGGAAGCATGGTATGTTTCAGCTTCATTCCCTTCCTTACCTACTATTCCCTCTGACTCCAAGATCCACAGACACATGGCATGCCTGCAAAGGTTCTTCTACAAGAGCTGTTACTCTCTCCTTTATTTACTCTCATTCCAAAGTCCATTAATAACAGAAGAAAAATATTGAGCATTGTATCAGTAGGCACTCTTATCCCCATCTTCATCCATTATGTTGAATGAATTCTTTGTGGTTGTATTTCTGTTTGGCATAAAACCCTCAAACATTTTTTTCTGATTTATAACAACTTGCTCAACTTCATCAGGGGAATAATCACACTTCCTTATTTCTATGCAACTACACAAGTCTAAAGAGGGAATTATAGGCTGAGATTCTTAAATCTGAAGACTAAGTGCTTGTTGTCTCCTTGCAAACTGTAGCATTTAATTTTACAAGATTGTTTTCATATACTTTGTTGTAGACATATTCTTGAAAAGGGGAGAGCCAGCCAGTGCATCTTAATTCATTATCTGCTTCTACAATAATAATTATGGGCTGGCTTCATCAACGAGAATGATAATTTACTGTGAGCAAAATTTTCCTTTTCCTGTTTGACAGTGGTCTCAATCTTCTTTTCCTTTGCTTTGTTTCTGAACTTTTCTTTTTTATGATGTTTTTATAAATCAGAGATTAAAGGACAGATATGTAAGCATTCATTAAATTGCAGTTCTGATGACTATGATATGATTAGAACATGTGTGACTGAGTTAATCTGTTTTCATTTACAGTATCTATTATCATTCTTGTTATTAACATTAGTCTCCATTTGTTCTTTGCTCTCTTGTGACTTCCATTCACTGTGGACTTAGATTGAAAACTTGTTTAGTTGTCATAAATATGTTTTCCCCCCAAAATTTTGTATTTGCTACGGCTGAAATCCATTCTCCCCATGACAAGGACTTGATGAAAACTGAACTCTCTAACTTGAGCTCACTGTCAAACCAATGTAATGTATTTTCTGTGGCATAGAATCACAGCCATAGCCCATCTATACCTCTATGGGTACTAAATCTACTGGATCCATGTCATTATTGATTCCATGCCTCCCATAGTCAACCCACATTGCATCTTCCATGCTAGCCCATTAGGGACCAGCACACTAAGTAAACAAACATTTCTACATGGCTGCTCTGCTCATAAAAACCCACACATGTCCATTGTGTGATGTATAGAGGTTCCCACATTGGATCTCTAAAGCACCAATGAATTTCAAACTATTCTTTTTGTAAAAGGGCTGGGAAAAAATAAAAACTTTTTAGGACCTGAAACCAAAACATATTGAAGGCAATGGGTGTCTTTCCATTAAATTTAATTATTCCATTTTGATAGACTCGCTCTATAATTATCTCCATGCGGGGAAGCTGTTGGGAATTAAGAGACTCTTTAATCTAGCAGAAAAAGGTATAACAAGAATCAACAGGTAGAAACTGAAGTCAGAAATGTTTAAATTCAGACACAATTTTTAATCATGAGGATGATTTACAGACCACTAAGGTAAGTGGGAGGTTCTGCAGCTCCTGATTTCTCCAGGTAAAATCTTGATACCTTCCTGGCAACTATGCTTGGTTCAACAGAGGGCTAACTAGCTGAAATTTAACAGCCTGGGATGTGCAGAATAGATGAGATGTTTACAACAGTGATGGCAGATCTGTTATAGGGTTCAGCTATAATGCTTAATGTCCCCTTTTGTCTAGTAATGTCTGGGGATACTTGAGCTTTCGGACAAATACTCTAAAGTAGCAGACTTAAGGAGTCCATTTATCTAAAGTGCTTTTACTACAATTTTAAATTATCTTTCTTTTAATATTAACTATTATCTTGTTAAAGTAAAGTATGCTTGTACCAAACTACTACCCAATTTAATCCTCATAATTGATCTGATCAGTTTTTATGTTGCATAACATTCAGTTGCCTGAAGCCCTCTCTTTATAAAAAAATCTTGGATTCCCAGTCTTTTTCCCATGTAAATCTAATTAACAATATTCTTTTAAATAAGAAGATTACGTTCTGTGAGCAATTAAGCAAAATTCAGGCTGCTTTAAACTTTTCAATATAGCAATGAATATTTATAAACTTAATAGAACTTCACCCTGGTAGGCAGTCCCTTTAATCTTATTTGAAGCAGCATGGGGCCCAAGTCTCAGTAGATTAGCATAATATTTTCTGCTGGCATACAATTTTTTTCTTGAAATGAAATATTTGACCAGATGATTTTCAAGCCTATTCCAAAGTGATGTGTGTATAAAGAATGGCAGTTCAAAGTCTGCTCCATTCACACTGGAGTGTATGTCCACATTGTCTGTGGCTCCATATAATGATTCAGAAATGATTTCTTGAGCTCTTACGAACTTTTCTGCAACATTAGCACATTCTCTCTTGCAAATATCAATTATGGAGTGAAAGCAAGGGGCATATTAACTTTGGTCTTAAAATGTAATGTATATAGGGCATAGAACTGCTATGGTAGGGGAGACTGAAAACACAAAATGAATTAGAGGGAGGGGGAAGAAATTAAAGATATTCAGGACTGGGGAAATGGGTTGGAACAGAACCAAAAACATGTTTTCAGCACTGTCTTCCCTATTTACTTTTCCTTGATTTCCTCTAAGGGTACGTCTAGACTACATGCCTCTGTCACCAGAGGCATGTAGATTAGGCTACCAGACATAGGAAAATGAAGCGACGATTTAAATAATCGCCGCTTGATTTAAATTTACATGGCTGCCGCGCTGAGCCATAGCCTGTTCCTTCACATTTTCTTCTTGGATGTCTTTTTTTTAAATTTCTTGTATCATGCCTTTATTGGAGTTAGAACAGAGGTGGGCAATAATTTTTGACTGGGGGCCACTTTAGAAATTTTTGAAGTAGCGCCGGGCACCTCCAGAAGGGGTGATGCCTCAGGCAGAAGGGCCAGGACACTTTCCATGCTTTCCCACCCACAGACCCTGATTGGTCTGTGGGTGGGGGAGTGCGTGAAGTCTCTGCCCCCCCCCCCCGAGAAAATCCCTAGGGGTGCCACACCTCTAGTGATGAGAGGAAACTTTGCATGATCCCCCCCAGCCCCAGGTCAATCAGGGCTTCTAAGCACCACACACTCCTTGCAGAGCAGGTGGGAGGAGACTTTGCATGCTTCCCTCTTCCCCCAGACCTTAATTGGCCTGGGGGTGGAGGGAGCATGAAGCCTCTTGCTTCCTACCCTCCAGCATGTGGCACTTAGAGTCAATTGCCAGGGTTGACTCTACAGCACCACATGCTCCCCTGTCCCTAGGCCCTGATTAGCCGGGAGGGCGGGGGAGCAAGCAGCAGGACTTCTATGGGCCAGATCAACCTGCTTGGTGGGCTGGATCTGGCCCTCAGAGGCCCTTTTGCCCACCCCTGAGTTAGAATGTCCTTGTCAAGAACATGTTAATGTAATGGTCACTCTTGCTATGTCATCTGATATGAGGATAGCAGCAATTTATTATTAAAATGTGGCCTATCTGTCTTTTTTTCTACATTACTATCATACAGAAGGGCTCAGATTTGTAGAGACTGGTAATGGCTGGTCCCTGTACACATTCTCAAGAGAAGGACATAAGAATGGCCATACTGGGTCAGACCAAAGGTCCATCTAGCTCAGTGTTCTATCTTCCAGTAGTGGCAAATGCTATATGACCCAGAAGACATGAACAGAACAGCTAATCATCAAGTGATCCCTGTGCTATCACTCATTCCCAAGTTCTGACAAGCAGAGCCTAGGGGCCCCATTACTACCAGTCCTGGATAATAGCCGTTGATGGGGCTATCGTCCATGAATTTATCTCTCTCTCTATCTCTCTAGAAGCAGTTCTTCATAGTTAGGTTTGGAAGAATTTGATTCGTGTTATTTATAATTTCAGATAATAATGTTTATTTTTTACTTTTTTGCAGTATTTTATTTAAATTTTCCCAGTAGTGGGAAATTACTTGGGGTGTCTGACAATAATAATTTAATGACAGTGGGTTGTGAGATTTAAAAAGTTAAAGCTTTATAACTGTTAAAACACAAATCATCCACATCAGATCAAAATATACAAAGTAAATATCTTGACAAAATGATGCTTGAGAAGTCGTTCTCTTTTTCCCTTTTCTTTTGTAAAATTCAATTATTGTCAGTGGAGAAAATATTTTCTAACTGATTTGTGCATGACTATGATGAAATTAACATAACTGATTAAAAATCAAATCCTTCCAAGTCCATGTATAGTGCAAATTTCATAAGGCTTTCTTAATTCAGTCTTCTTTATTGTCCTAGAAATGATGGGCTTCTTTCTTGATCAATTAATGAATTAACTGTCAGAGACAGCAGTGTGAGACATGTCTTCTCACACTTCCATTGCTTGCAAAGAGGAGTTTCTATAGGAATGCTTCAGTTACCATTTTTAGGGTAAATCTTGGGCTTACTTGGACCTATTCTCTCTGAGACATTGAGGCTTCTTTAGCCTGCATGGAGCCATGTATTTTAATAACTTTATTACATAAGATATCACCAAAATTGTGTGAAAGAAATGGTTGACAGGCATGTAACTTGAAGTTTGAGGGACTGATTTCATGATGTCAGTGGAGTTGCTGCTTATTTGTAGTAATGTTAGCAAAGTAAGATTCAGATCCAGAAATTCTAATCTTATTTGCTTCTCTCCTGATTACTGCTAAAAAAAACCCCTAGTTTTGAATGTCATAGAATCATAGAATCATAGAATAATAGGACTGGAAGGGACCTCGAGAGGTCATCGAGTCCAGCCCCCCGCCCTCAAGGCAGGACCAAGCTCCATCTACACCATCCCTGACAGATGTCTATCTAACCTGTTCTTAAATATCTCCAGAGAGGGAGATTCCACCACCTCCCTTGGCAATTTATTCCAATATTTGACCACCCTGACAGTTAGGAATTTTTTCCTAATGTCCAATCTAAACCTCCCCTGCTGCACTTTAAGCCCATTACTCCTTGTCCTGCCCTCAGAAACCAAGAGGAACAAATTTTCTCCTTCCTCCTTGTGACACCCTTTTAGATATTTGAAAACCGCTATCATGTCCCCCCTTAATCTTCTTTTTTCCAAACTAAACAAGCCCAGTTCATGAAGCCTGGCTTCATAGGTCATGTTCTCTAGGCCTTTAATCATTCTTGTCACTCTTCTCTGTACCCTTTCCAATTTCTCCACATCTTTCTTGAAATGTGGCGCCCAGAACTGGACACAGTACTCCAGCTGAGGCCTAACTAGTGCAGAGTAGAGCGGCAGAATGACTTCACGAGTTTTGCTTACAACACACCTGTTGATACAACCTAGAATCATATTTGCTTTTTTTGCAACAGCATCACACTGTTGACTCATATTCAACTTGTGGTCCACTATGACCCCTAGATCCCTTTCCGCCATGCTCCTTCCTAGACTGTCGCTTCCCATCTTGTATGTATGGAACTGATTGTTCCTTCCTAAGTGGAGCACTTTGCATTTCTCTTTATTAAACCTCATCCTGTTTACCTCTGACCATTTCTCTAACTTGCTAAGGTCATTTTGAATTATGTCCCTATCCTCCAAAGAAGTCGCAACCCCACCCAGTTTGGTATCATCTGCAAACTTCCATAATAGTATACACTCATGTATACTGGCTAACATGAGGCCTGGAATGAAATTTTTTTGACTAGTAATACAGTTTTGATTGATCCAAACTTTACCTGATTTGACATGAATAATTTGCCATTCTTGACACAGCTGGACATATTTGTGGTCATACTGCTGCTGTTCCTTCCTCACCGCATCCATTCCACTGCCTTCCATAATATTTAAACTAGTCGTTAAGTCTTTCACCGAAGATATTGGACATTCCAGTTCAAACCCTTGCTGTGGAATAGGCACAAAACAGACTTCAATTAACTGGAAATTTTGAAAAATATCAGATTGTTTCACCTGAGTTTCTCCCTCTTACCCCCCACCAGCCACCAAACTGAAAAATAAGTTATTCACCAAACTAGAGTAAATACCTGCTCTGTTTGTATTTAATCAGTTGCTTAGCCATAATGGCAATTCATTAAATGTAATTAAACAAAACAATATATATCCACTTAACTTTACATGATACAAAATACACTGGTCTACAATTTTTTAGAAGTCGTCTGCTTCAGAGATAAAATGTGCTATTTATTATGTATTTTGATGTGCTGAATTCAAATATGACAATTAAAACAACTGATTGGCTACTGTTTCCAAGATATTCAAGTTTTTACATTTTACGTCTATGTATATTGTGTAGATAGTAGAGTTTTAATCATAAATTGTAAACCTAGGTCTTTTCATGTGTTTATGGTTGCTTTACATGATAATATTTCACCGGTCCTGTTTATGTAACACTTTAAAAATCAGCAAAAGGGTTATAGAAATAAAATTTATTATGAAACAAAAGGCAAAAAACGATTATGTACATAGTTTAGTCCTATTCAGTGTCTACTCGGCGCTTCTTGGCTTGTCTCTTGTATTCATTAAATGGAGCATCTCTTGTCACTGTCCAGCAATAGTCTGCAAGCATTGATGGGCTCCATTTGCCCTGATAGCATTTCAACATTGTTGCAATGTCCTGGTGAAATCACTCGCCATGCTCGTCGCTCACTGCTCCGCAGTTTGGTGGAAAAAAATCTAGATGAGAGTGCAAAAAATGTATCTTTAGTGACATGTTGCAACCAAGGCTTTTGTATGCCTTGAGGAGGTTTTCCACCAACAACCTGTAGTTGTCTGCCTTGTTGTTTCCGAAAAAATTTATTGCCACTAACTGGAAGGCTTTCCATGCCATCTTTTCCTTGCCATGCAGTACATGGTCAAATGCATCATCTCGAAGAAGTTCATTTCCTTTTCCTGTTCAACCACTGGCGAAGATTTGTTGAACAAGTGTTGCAGCATATGTGTGGGGCCCACCTCTTGTCCTGATCTCCAATTTTGCAGCCATAATAAAGGTGATAGGCTTTCTTAACTATAGTGGTTATACTGCACTTTTGTGATGCAAAAGTCACTTCACCACAAACATAGCAGAAGTTATCTGCACTGTTCACACAAGTACGAGGCATCTCTGCTCACTTTGGCTAAACAGAAATGTGTCCCTTTGCAAAATCAAACACTGACAAATAAGAGAACACGACACTGTATGATTTCTAGAGCTGATATAGGGCAATTTGTTCAGCAGAGTGATGTAAGCTTCGTTATGATTGCATCATCCATGACTTCTAGGAATACCATGATGCAATTCATATAATGTATGACGCAATACCAGCTTCAGATTGCATCATTCATTGTTTTGCCTAAAAAGCAAGTACTGTCCAAACCCAGTCATAGATTTATTCATAGATCCAGTCAAAGATGTATTTTAGTCATTTGTGGTTTAAATTGAGATCCCTTCCCTTTATAACTCACTTATCCTCCGCCATTTGCAAGTCAAGGGTCGTATAGACTGACCCAATAGCATATCTTGAAAACTAGAGCCAATCAACAATTTTAAGCATCATTTTCATTCTCAGTGACCCAGAATTAGTAAAGTTTGACTACATTTATTTCAGAAGCATTTTGGCTGTAGAGCAGCGATATCATATACAAACTATTTCATTTTTCCTGTTTTCAAGGACAAATGGTATTGAGTTTTTGCTTTTGTTGTTGTTTTTAGTAGCTGTTGCATTGGGATACTTCTACTTTTGGATTGTTTATGAAGTCTGTCTCCCAGGAGCCAGGTTTTTTTCATCTTAATCCCAAGTCAGTTTATCCTAGGCAGTCCTTATTGTCTGATCCTAACTGTGATTCAGACAAGAATGAAATTTGATTGATGTTTGGTTTTGATGGCAAACCAGTGTGGCAGTTTGTTAGTAAAAATCTGCAGATATTTTCTTTTCTGTCATTTCTTCAGTGACATTCACAAACTTTTCAAACTGCCCAAAGGGTTGGCTGTCCTTATTGTCAATTTTCTTCTAATAGGAAAAGGAATTCAATATGGGTTCACTTTGCTAGATGAGTGCTTTTTTTTCTTATGTAGTAGGAAAACTGAATCTATCATTCCTTAGAAAGCTCTCAGAATCTCATAATTGCAACACTTAGATTGTAGAGACATAATTCATCATCATTCTGTTTGCAGTTGCTGTAATATTTCAGTCAAACTCCACAGTATTTTTTTCTAATTTTCTTTTTCAAGGTTATTTTGACTTTTCTTTTTTCCTGAATTAATAAGATGTAAGACAGGATTTCAGCATTCTCTGTTATATGCAAATTAAAATAAAAGTGATTAAACTTTCTGTAGGAAAGTAAACTTACTGTATTCAGTGTGTTTTTAGAATTTATTCGTATGCCAATTTATTTATTTGCATTAGACACAGTAGGAAATAGCAAAACAAAACTTTTTTTCCTTTTCCTGATATGAAAATGAATGGGATTAATGTTCCTGTCATCACTTAAGATCTTTTGAAAAGTCCACCTATAATTTCAACTTTTTATGTTTGGTATGATAATGGTTTTCTTCAGTTTGTCTGACATTTGTCAAAGTAACCAGGATCAAACAACAAATGATTTAATTCATGACCAAAAGTTTGGAGGGTTCTGACCCTGTGAAGTCTGCAAAATTGGATTTGAATCTCATGAGTACAGATATTCTTTTAAGAGATCCAGTGATGTGGGGAAAAATTGTCATTTCCTCTGCCATATTTTTGTCATTTCCTGTTCAAGTTGAAATTACAAAGATGTAAAAACTAGGCAAATCTTATCAAACACTAAAATCATGTTTGTAGCAAAAATCAGATCACGAATAAGGTGAAAATATACATCTGTTTTGGGGCCAATATCCCATTATCAAATCTGTCTATTCAAATCCTTAACTTTTTTAGGAATTGCTCCTGCACAGATCCTAGTCTTATAAACACATGCCCGTATGCTTAAATATGTAAGCATGAGAATTATACAGTTGAAGAAAATAGAGCTTTGCAAATGTTTAAAGTAAAATGCATGAACACAAGATTTGGGCCTATATAAGGAACGTATGAAAAGAAACTCTTGCCAGAAATGACATAGACACTATATAAATGCTGTACATAGTCTGTTTTTAAAGCTACCAGTGGCCATACTATTGTATAGGAGAAAGCATTTTTCTAATGCAGAAATAGCAGTCTTTAAGTACATTCACAACTGTGCTCTTTTCTAATTTATTTTGTTAAATTTAATCCAACTGTCAATATAATTACACCAATAAAAATCTTCTGTCAGTAATTTTCTCCTGACAGACTATTGTAATGACTTAAGCCATTCTTCCTTTTTTTCCCCATTGAACAGCAAGTCTATAGCATGGAAAGCACTCATCTTACCCTCCCTTTTTTTTTCTAAATTGGTGTGTTATACATATTTCAGCAGGATGTTGAAAGATTATTGCTATTCTTTGTTTCAGTGTCATTTCCACCTTTGGGTTTTCTGACTCATTTAGTAATTTTGATCTTTTGAATAAGACCTTTGTTAGTAGCAGTAGCCTTTGAAAATCCATTTATGTCTCTCAATTGTAAAACTGTAGCCTATAACTTTAAAAACATCTCAAAATAATTTCTGCATCTATTACTAGATGCCATCATATCACCAGTCATTCTATTATATATTTTCAGTCAAAGTCTGAATAGAGGAATATATCTTTTGTGAGGAGCTACATATTTTGTGTGCTTTTTGGCTGGAAAAGGAGAGATCTGTTTAAAAACATCTAGCTGAATGATATTTAATGGCTTCTCTTAAGAGAGAACATTACAAGCATCTTACCCAGAAGCTATGATAGTGAAAATATGCACATCCTAACAACTTACGTAGCACATTTTAAATCAACGTCCTTTCTACCTTGAGGGGTAAAATAATTTGGGCAGCTTGCCTTGAAGTAAATGTTGGACTGCCATCAAGTCTATAACACATACATACACGGTTAAGTGCATGAAACATTTAATGTGCTTAGTGTTATCCAGAATCCTTGTCCCTCATGATTAAATTTTGAAAGTCACATTTGTTACATCTTCCTGATGAAAAGTGTTATCAAAAGAATGAGATTGGTACACAACTCTAACATTTTTTTCTAGGGCCCCTACAGGGATATGAATGATGTCATTATGCTGATCTACAACATGTGTTCTTTGCATTTTTTCTGACTCTTCCAAAAAATACTTTTAATGGACAAAAATCTCTGTTTTATGCATCCTGCTGGGTTTCCAATTGCCCAGATAAAGTATAAGCTGTTTGAATTAACATTTCCGCTACCTTTTAATTAAGTCATTTAATCCTTCTCTGTCAACAAGGTATTTTCTTATTCATGATATTTTTTGCCTATGTTTTACTTATAACTTTATTCAGCAGATTTTCCTATTATCCTCCTACGTAGGCTTTTTTTGGCCTGTAAATATTCCTATTCTGTTAAGATGGTCTCTTCATTTTCTTTTCTTCATAGACCTTTGCAGGTAAAACAATTTTGTCTGGGTGTGTAGTTAGAATTAATATTATTTTTTTCCTCTTATCTTATCCTACACCAACAGTGGAAAACCTAAGGCACAGGGGCTATATGAAGTTCCCGGCTTGCCTAGATCTCCCTCCCAACCCCGGGGCTCAGGGCTCCTCCCCCTAGCACTGGGGAGCCCACACTGGTACTCCAGCCCCACTTCCCTCCACCTAACTGATTTTTCTGAGAATCAGCAGCCCTCAACCAAAAAATGTTTCCCCACCCCTGTACTGTACACTCTACCCCAATGAATAAGATCCTGTTGCCCTTTATTGACTGGCTTATTGCTATGAAAATAATATACAACATAAGGGCTACATTGTGTTGAATGAACACATGGGCTACATCTACACTGGCATGAATTTCCGAAAATGCTTTTAATGGAAAAGTTTTCCGTTAAAAGCATTTTTGGAAAATCATGTCTAGATTGGCAGGATGCTTTTCCGCAAAAGCACTTTTTTGCGGAAAAGCGTCCATGGCCAATCTAGACACGTTTTTTCGCAAAAAAAGCCCTGATCGCCTTTTTCGCGATCGGGTTTTTTTGCGGAAAATAGTACTATGCTGTCTACACTGGCCCTTTTGCACAGAAGTCTTTCGGAAAAAGACTTTTGCCCAAACAGGAGCAGCATAGTTTTTCCGGAAAAGCACTGATGATTTTACATGAGATTGTCAGTGCTTTTCCAGAAATTCAAGCGGCCAGTGTAGACCGCTGGCAAGTTTTTCCGCAAAAGCAGATGATTTTGCGGAAAAACTTGCCAGTCTAGACACAGCCATGGATTTCACATGTAGGTGGCGGTAGAATTACTAAAGGCATGAACAGCTGGCCATAATTTTATATCAGTTACTTCATCAGGATGTAGTAAGTTAGGGTATGTCTACACTGCAACGTTAATTCGAACTAACTTAGTTCGAATTAGTTAATTCGAATTAAGCGAATTCGAACTAACGGATCCAGACTAAAAAACTAGTTCGAATTAGCGTTTTGCTAATTCGAACTAGTATGTCCACATTAAGTGGACCCTGAACCGGGCTTAAGGATGGCTGGAAGCAGTGCTGGCAGGGCATCAGAGAAGAACTTAGGGGATGTCTACACTACAAAGTTAGTTCGAACTAACATCTGTTAGTTCGAACTATCTTTCATAGGCGCTACACTAGCGCTCTGTTAGTTTGAATTTAATTCGAACTAACGGAGCGTTTAGTTCGAACTAGGTAATCCTCATTCCACGAGGATTAAGCCTAGTTCGAACTTACTAGTTCGAATTAAGGGCTGTGTAGACTCTTAATTCGAACTAGTGGGAGGCTAGCCCTCCCCAGGTTTCCCTGGTGGCCACTCTGGCCAACACCAGGGAAACTCGTCTGCCCCCCTCCCGGCCCCAGACCCCTTAAAGGGGCACGGGCTGGCTACGGTGCCCGTGCCAGGTGCAAGCCTGCCAGCACCCAGCCAGCAGACCCTGCACCTGGCACGGATCGAGCCACCCACCCGATCCCCCCCAGTTCTCCCCCTCTTCCTGGGACCAGGCTTTTTGTGTAAGAGCTTTTGTGTAAGATCTCTTTTGTGTAAGATCTCTTTACAGCTTGAGCTATAAAGACAGCTGCCTCTCAGCCCATACTATAGAGGTATCTTGTTCTTATCTGTTGCAGTGGTCTAGGTGCCACTGCATGGGACAGTAAACCATACTAGGTGTGTGGGTTAAACTTGGACCACCACGCAAAAATTAAGATTTGTCTTTTCTTGTTCAGTTTTTCCAGTCTTTGCTAAGTATTATTATCACTGTACGCAGCTGGCGCATGCAAGGGCCCCAACTGAAGATCAGGGCCCCTTCTGAGTTTTGACTTAACACACTTAATAAAAAAAGACTTTCTGTGCCCCCAAAGAGGTTTTTTTTCGTCTTAGATTATAACACCAACTAACAGTTAAGAACAAGAAACAAATGGGGAGAAGGTGGGAGAACACAACATCTGTGACACAATCATTTTAATCTAATAAGCCCCTGTCAAAATATATCTGGGCTGCGTCTAGACTGGCAAGTTTTTCCACCAAAGCAGCAACTTTTGCAGAAAAACTTGCCAGCTGTCTACACTGGCCACTCGAATTTCCGTAAGAACACTGATGATCTCATGTAAGATTGTCAGTATTCTTGCGGAAATACTATGCTGCTCCCATACAGGCAAAAGCCCTCTTGCGCAAATGCTTTTGCGCAAGAGGGCCAGTGTAGACAATGCGGTATTGTTTTGCGCAAAAAAGCCCCTATCGTGAAAATGGCGATCGGGGCTTTCTTGCGCAAAACCTCATCTAGATTGGCACGGACGCTTTTCCGCAAAAAGAGCTTTTGCAGAAAAGTGTCCGTGCCAATCTAGATGCTCTTTTCCGCAAATGCTTTTAACGGAAAAACTTTTCCGTTAACAGCATTTGCAGAAAATCATGCCCGTCTAGACGTAGCTCTGCTGCCTAACTCTTGCGTTGTGTAGCACTGTTAGCATAGTGGATGTGGGAGTCAATCATTTCATTTCTACCTTTGACTCCATTCTAAAAAATGTCTTCCTCTCTCCTTTTTTTTTTTTTTTTTTTTTTTTTTGGCATGAGATTATACTAACATTGTTAGAGAAAATTTTGGCAAAATCTGTCACAATCTCTCCTCTTTTCTGACCCCCTTCCATGCCAAAATCCCCTGCTCCTTCCCTCCTGTCATCACAGCTCTCTGCTTCTAAACCCTTCACCTGCCCCTTAAAACCTATTCTCTGATTACTGATCTATCTTGCTACCATGCTTATCCCCACACTCTTACTCCTCCTTCTCTTTTTTTTCTCTCCTGGACATGCACTTGCAAAATATAAAAATTCCTTGAAACAGGAACTAGGACAATGTTTATATTGGGGTTGCTGAGAATCATTAAGTAAAATAGTAAATCCTGTAAATAAGAGAAATCACTTTAAACCAGGATTGCTGACAGCCCATCCAGCACCCTTTAGTTCTAGCACCTATCGTCCTTGGGCACTCTCATCCTTAAAAAAAAAAGTATTGTATCTACTGCCTTCTTTCCTTTACCTCTAAACTCACAAAATGTGCCACTTTCATTGCCTCAAGTTCTTCTACTTTAACTCTATATTGGATCCCCTCAGGTCCATCTTCTGTCAACTCCATCCAACAAATTTATCAGTGATTTTTTACTTGTCAAATCTCTATACTCCAGCCTTATATTCCTTGTTCTCTCTGGGTATGTCTACACTACCCTCCTAGTTCGAACTAGGAGGGTAATGTATGCATACCGCACTTGCTAATGAAGCCCGGGATTTGAATTTCCCGGGCTTCATTAGCATAAGTGGGGAGCCGCCATTTTTAAATCCCCGCTGCTTCGAACCCCGTGTAGCACGGCTACACGGGGCTCGAACTAGGTAGTTCGGACTAGGGTGCCTATTCCGAACTACCGGTACACCTCGTTTCACGAGGAGTAACGGTAGTTCGGAATAGGACCCTAGTCCGAACTACCTAGTTCGAGCCCCATGTAGCCGCGCTACACGGGGTTCGAAGCAGCGGGGATTTAAAAATGGCGGCTCCCCGCTTATGCTAATGAAGCCCGGGAAATTCAAATCCCGGGCTTCATTAGCAAGTGCGGTATGCATACATTACCCCGCTAGTTCGAACTAGCAGGGTAGTGTAGACATACCCCCCGCTATTTTTGGCACTGAAGGATATCCACCCTCTTAACATATATATCTTTTCCTCCTTTGGCTTTCATTTCTCCTTCCTCTCCTGATTATCCTTTTCATTCATTATCTTCTTTTAAAATGTTTCTTAAAACTCTTCTGTTTCTGGATGGCTACAAAAAGCTTTTCAAGGCTGTTAGGCTGCACATGTGCTGAAATGACAGCCTATAATTCTAACCAGTATTGAGTTTTTATTTCTCTGTCTCCATCTGTTACCATTTCCTCCCTTATATTTAGCTTGTAAGTACTTTTGGGGATGTACCTTATTTTTATTCTGTGTTTGCACAACACAAACATTTTCTGGTCCATAACCAGCTCCTAGGCAGTATAGTAATGCAAATAAATAATACTATTACCCCTCTATCTCGTCTTGTGGGTCATCCTCCTCCTGTCTCCTGCTATTTAAGGTTGGGGGTCAGGAGGACTCCATCCTTGTCCTGCCTTTTCTCTTTTTTGCACCCTTTCTCAGAATGATCTCACTTACTTTGATAGGTATTTTATACTGCCATTACCCCAGTTATTCAGTTGCATTGGATGAAGTGGAGAGGTACAGCATCTCCGACTGTGTCTGAATTTAAGCTCCCACCATAAATTTAGCATTATCAAAAGTGTACTTCTGATTTTCCCTGCAAAAATCTGAATCTTGTCACTCCTTTTTCTGTCTCCTTGTCTTCGTTCCGGCCATGGGGGGGTAGGAAGAAGGGAGGGTTTAGACACAACAAATCCTGCATCTTGACAGGGGTTTGACTAGGAGACCTTTGCAATCTCTTCTAACCCTATGGTTCTCTGATTCTCACTCTGCATCTCCATGCTGTTTGAAATGTCAGTGTATCTTCTTCAATAACACTTTACTGATCTGTCTCTTTCTCTTCAGACAACCAACATTTTCATTCAGGTTCTCCTTACCTCTCATCTTGGTTACTGTAATCGCCTGCTTCTGACCTCTTTAAAATCCAAGTCTCCCACCACTGTTCCAAATAACATTGCTCGTCCATTGCTTTGATCTCATCATTGCTCTTCTTTGAATCTATTTCACCTCAGAACCAGTAACTTGCTCTTCTCTTCATAGGGGACAATTCAATCAGTCTTTTTGGGTGGGTGAAGGTGGCTTTCGGACCTTTTCCTTTCCCCTCTAGTCTTCTAATAGTACAGGGGCCAGCTCAGTCCCCATCAAAAATTAGAGCAGTCGCAGACCTGTTGTAACTTGCTCCTGTCTGCCAACATGTCCCAAGGCTATTGCTTTAATCAAGATTACTGGATTGGGATCAAACACTTCATCTATGACTTCTCCAGAGTGGGACAGTATAAGTCAGACTCATGTTGGCTCTGATCCATGCAGAGAAAGTAAATAAACTGCCTCTTTTAATGATTTGCACCTGAAGAGCAGGGGAAGCTAGAATCTTGTCCAGTGGTTTTGAATTTGTTTTCATTTGTGGACCTCTAATAACTTTGGAGTTATAGACCCTAAAGGGTCCATGCTCCACAGGCTAAAAAACATGAATCTAGCCCTCTGTATTATCTCTTTAATCACATTCTTCATGAAGTGGTGTCACTATATGAATTATGGCCACTTATCTAATAGTATGCATTCAGAAATAGATTAGTGCCTTTGGAAAAAACATTATTCTGAAATAGAAGTATCAAATGGTTCCTACCTGCTTGCAAAAGAGTATGAAAAAAAATAGATGACACCAGAACATTACAGGTTCAGAGGTTCTAAGACTTTAGGGTAATGATTCTGATCAATTCTACTTCAGAACATTTATATCATTAATATTGTGGAAATATGGGAAAAATATAAAACTGAATATATAGCCTCTGCAAAATGATTATCTCACTTGTGAAATGCAGATGCTTCATGTGCTCTGTCTTGACAGAGCCTATATTAATCCTATAATGCAAAAATGTCTAATTAGGACAAATATGATAAGCAGTCAGTTATCTGCATTAAACATATGTGTCACCATTCTTTATACAAGTAAACCTATTATTTCTTAATGAAATCAGAGTCATTAGATCAGAAAGGCTTACTGAAATAGAACTTTCTTCATTACTAAGCAAAATTGAGGATTTCTATTTCAGAAGGGAACAACATACATATCATTTCAAAGTAAATGACACAGTAATAGACATAATTAGCACTATAAAGTGTTCAAGAGTCTTGAGGAAATTAATATGAGTGTTGAGTTTGAATGCACTAGATTACTTAGGCCATCTACATATTCCATTACAAACAGATTTTAAGTATATTAGCGTTTTAAACAGGCTTATGGAGAAACAGATACTCTATGAAGCAAAACACTGGAAAATGAATCTTAAATGGGAATGGAACTTGTTAAATTACTGAAGACTGCATGCAAAGTAAGGTTGCTTTATTGGACTTTCCCTTGGGTTACGCAATAACATTCATCACTCATCAGAAAAGATTTCCTTTAAGAAAGGATGTTTAGTGATATTTACTTTTATAGAGAACTTACAAATAATAATGGAATTCTTAATATTAGACTTTATTTTTTGCATTCTCCATTGTGATATATTGTATATATATCCCAAAAGGAACTAAACATCCCCAATTACCATTGACTTCCATAAGACCATGAGGGTCTTCTCACCGCACAAAAGATGCTTAATCACTGTTTACACTGCAATTATTTGTGCAGTCTGTCTAACTATGGAAACGCTTCAAGAAATATTAGCAGTTAACCCAAAATAATCCCTCTTAAATAAGGGATAAGGGATCTTTCAGAAAAGGCTTTATTTTCCGAAAGATCCGCGTCTAGACTGGCGCTTTTTTCCGGCAAAGCTCCGAGCCGAAAAAAAGCGGCAGCCATTTTTACGCTAATGAAGCAGGGGAGATTTAAATCCCCGCTTCATTAGCAATTGTGATACGTCTAATTTGCATCCCTTTTACGAAAAAGGGATGCAGTCTAGACGTAGCCTTAGGGTATTTCTACACTGCACCCTTAGTTTGAAATAAGATACACAATTTGAGAGATGCAAATTGTGTAGCTTATTTTGAGTTAATTTTTGAAAAAAAGCACTATTCCAAAACATCCCTTAATCCTCACGGAACAAGGTTTACAGGGACATCAGAATAGCATATCCATTGTTTCAAAAGCTATTTTGAAATAACGGGCATGCTGTCAAGACACAGAAAATGTTATTTCAGCATACTGACTGTATCCCGAAATAGCACAGATGTTTAGACGCACCCATACAATAGCAGGCTATGTTTGCTGTAGTACCCCATGTTCTAGGTAGACCTATAGAAAAGACTTATAGAAATTGTCCACAGTACACATTTTTTAATTGAATGTTGCTCATTTAATATTTGTAGAATATGTAAGAAAAGACAATGACTTTTACTAATTTGATGATTTGCAATAATTCATTAAATATTTTGAACTATGATTATTGCTGTGAAAACTTGCTCTTTGTGATTTGTTTTTTTCTGCAGATTGATTTGTAATCTAAGCCACACAGCACTGTTTTTCCTTTCTGGCTGGATTTTTTGAAATAGAAGGAGGAATTGTATAAATTAGTTATAGTATTAGCATTTGTGCAAGTACATATTTACACAAGTATTCATGTTTTTGGCATGAATATTGCAAATATCTATTCATACACATACTACTTGTTCATGTTTCATGACATTTTTCTGCAAAATAGTCATTCTGATTATTTTGTTTTGAAATGTTACTAAGATGTCCATGCATTATCCTATTGTAAGTATCCAGCCGTAATTATGCCTTTCAGTTCTCCTCACAGTCTGCCCCATTGTCTCATTTTTCCCTTTGCTTCATAAAGCAGGATGTATTAATAGGATAATAATATCCAAGATGCAGAGTTTTCAACAGTGGTTTGCTAGAAATAGGTGGCAAATATAGATAAGCAGACTGTAACTACCATATGAACCATTAGGCACGTAGGCATTACTTTAATATCTTACACTTGAGAGGAGTAGCAGAGTTAGTCTGTAACAGGAAAAACTTAAAAAACAACAAATAGTCTAGTACAGTGGTTCCCAAGCTTTTCGGCATCATGCCCTCTTTTTGATTTTTGAAAAATCCTCATTTTTTTGAGGAATACAGGATCTGTTGAAAAAGGGTTTATTTTTGACAGATTCGTGTCTAGACTGCCTTTTTTCCAAAAAAGCTCCGTTTTGAAAAACGGTGGCCATGTTTATGCTAATGAAGCACAGGATATTTAAATCCCTGCTTCATGAGCAATTGTGACGTGCCTAATCTACATCTCTCTGTCAACAGAGAGGTGTAGTCTAGACACAGCCATAGAGACTGTCCAGTCTGGCCAATATACACTGTAGTGGGGCATTGCTGGCATTTGATGGCATAGATCATATTAGTGGATGTGCAGTTAAATGAGCCTCTGATTTGGTGGCTTATGTATCTGGGTCTAGTGATGAAATCGCTGGTGTAGATTGTGGGCAGATGTGTTCCTGGGTAATTATGATGGAATTATGTTGCATGGTTACTGGAAAGAATTTGTTTAAGGTTGAGGGATTGTCTGTAAGCGAGAATTGACCTTTCCCCCAAGACCTCTGGGAGTGAGAGGTCATTTTCCAGGATAGGTTGTAGATTGTTGAAAATGGTTTGGAAGGGTTTAAGTTGTGGACTGTAGGTGATGACAATTGGAATTTTTGGCTCTGTCAATATGTTTTTTCACTTCTCCTGGTGGGTATTTCAGTTTTAAGAATGTTCTATATAGATCCTATAGGTGTTTGTTTCTGTCTCTATGGGATTGGAGAAAATCCGGCTTTATCTTAGGGCTTGGCTGTATACAATAAATTGAGAAATGAGTCTGGGATGAAAGCTAGAAGCATGAAGGTAAGTGTAGCACTTGGTAGGTTTCCAGTATAGGGTGGTGGAAATTTGTCTGTCATTTAATTGTACTGTAGTGTCAAGAAAGTGGATTTCTCGTGTGGACTGATCCAGACTGAGGTTAATGGTGGGGTGGAAGTTGTTGAAATCTCTTTGAAATTCTTCAAGGGTCTCTTTCCTATGGGTCCATATGATGAAGGTGTCATCAATGTAGCATAACTAGAATAATGGTGTAAGGGGGCGAGAGCTGAGGAAATATTGTTCAAGATCAGCCATAAAGATGTTGGCATATTGTGGTACCATGTGGGTGCCCATGACTGTGTTTCTGACTTGAAGATACAAATTGTCTCTGAATTGGAAGTAGTTGCGGGTGAGGACAAAGTCGCAGAGCTCTGTAATCAGGTGTGCAGTGCTGTCATCAGGGATGGTGTTCCTGATAGCCCGTAATCCATCTTCATGTGGAATGTTGATGTAAAGAGCTTCTACATACATGGTGGTCAGGATGGTAACTAATGTTTCCTATCAGTCTCTTGTAACTATTTAGTCTTTAAGGTGCTACTAGACTATTTGTTGTTTTTTAAGTTTTTCCTGTTACAGAATAACTCAGCTATACCTCTGAAGCTTATCTATTCACTGTCTCTTTCTTTCTTCCTCCCCTCCTTTTTTTTCATTCTTCTTCCCTACGCTCACCCTTATTTATTCTTGGATCTGGATTTTGTATACTCTTGTCATCTGAAGAAGTGGGTTGTACCCACGAAAAGCTCATGATACCATCTACATGATTTTTTAGTCTTTAAGGTGCTACTAGACTATTTTTTAAATGTATTGATTGCCAGCCCATCTGTACTTTTATTAATTATGTTCTATGCCAGTCTACTCAACTCTATTTTATCTCCGTTTACTTGTATAGAAATGCTTCCTCATAAAAATGACCTCAAGTAGATTTGGACTGCAGCTAACTAATGCATTTTCTATTTTCTGATCCATGAAACTCTTGGAAGCATAGGCAGAAAAATATAGCCTACCATATACATATTCTTCTTTTCATTTAAGGGTGTTTTCTAACATAGTGAACCAACTCTCAAGCACCAGTTCTGAACATTTCCAATTAGAAAATGATTAAACATTTTTATCCGTGCTTCCAGTGAAAAAGAAACATGAACATTCCTGAATAGAAAGGTTTCATTTCTATTAATGCAATATTAAACCGTTTCCCAGTGATGGTACATTGCCTCCTGGGTGTTTTAGTTAGCTTGTCTGATGTCCCTGTTCTTCCCTATGTGCTGGCCTCCTTGGCACAACTACATATCCTCTGATCCACTATGCCACCTGAAGACTGTGTTACATCTTGGGAGGGAGATGTAGTCTGGTCAGGGAGTCCAGTGCCATGGTACGGAATAAGTACCCCACTTCTTTGCCTCATGGTAATTGCAGGTCAGTGTGCCACTATATGATAATTTAACAAGACATTTTATTTAAGTTAATGTTTTATGTCAGGTCAGTTTGTGGTTTTTTTTCCTAACAGAAGAAAATTAGCAAAAATAGAAATTTTCTTGCAGACACAAAAATATCAGTTTTGCAAAAAATTTCATTTTCTATTGAAAATTGTTCTGAAAGACAACTCCCATCCAGCTCTAGTTACTGTGTTTGGTAAAAACATATTTTGAATCAATGTGGCTTGAGTGCCAAATATTGGTTGGAGATTTTGATCAACAGGCAAACAACACAGTTCAAATTAAACAACCTGGGTGAATGTACTCCCAAACTGGAGGGACTGAGGACCCACCACCACCACCAGAGGAGCCCTGGTCCATCTGCCCCAACCACACTGGCTCAAACACCAAACAGCATGGTCTAAGTTGCCAACCCACCAAGACTTAGTTCAGGATTAAGTCACCATCTCCTCAAGTACTGGGCTGAGCTGCCTGCCCTTGAGTGCCAGTCCATCGTAGCACTCGCCTCAGTCAACATGGTTTTTGAAAGGGATATCTTACCTCACCAATCTACCGGAATTCTTTGAAAGAATAAGCAAACATATTATCAAGGGGGTACAGTGAATTTAATGTACTTAGAATTTCAGAAAAAACTTTAAAAAGTCTCTCACCAAAGTCTCTTAATCAAAGTAAGCTATCATGGGATAAGAGGGAAAGTCCTCTCATGGATTTGTAAATTGGTTAAAAGATAGGAAACAAGAGGTGGTTTATATGGTTACTTTTCAGAATGGAGAGAGGTAAATAATGGTGACCTCCGGAGGACCAATGCTAGTCAACATATTTATAACTGATCTGGAAAAGGGGTTAACAGTGAGGTGGCATATTTTGCAGATGATACAAAACTACTCAAGACAGTTAAGTTCCAAGCAGACAGTTAAGAGCTTCAAAGGGATCTCTAAAAACTTGGTAAGTAGACAACAAAATGGCAGAGGGAATTTAATGTAGATAAATGCAAAGTAATGTATATTGGGAAACATAATCCCAATTATACATATAAAATGATGGTTTCTAATTTACCTGATACCAGTCAACAAAGAGATCTTCGAGTCATTGTGAAATATCTGAAAACATCCATTCAATGTGAACAGGCTGTCAAAAAAGTGAAAGGAATGTTGGGAATCATTAAGAAAGTGATAGGTAAGACAGAAAATATCATATTGTCTCTATATTAAGCCATGGTATGTTTACATCTTGAATACTGTGTTCCATCTCAAAAATAACACACTGGATTTGAAAAATGTTTAGAAAAGGCAACAGAAATGAGTAGGGATATGGAACAGACTCCATATGAGGAGAGATTAATAAGATTAGGTCTTTTAATCTTGGAAAATATACAGTTAAGGGGGCATTTTATTGACAAACATAATCATGGTTGATGTAGACGGGGTGGATGATAATTTTGCGGGGCCCAGGGCTGCGCCACGGGGTCTGGGGAGGCATAATTTTGCGCATGCACCTCGGCAGCAGCCGACCAGAAGTAGCGTTTCGCGCATGCGTCTCAGCAGCAGCCGACCGGAAGTAGCATGCACGGGGTGTTATTTTTTCCTTCTTGTGGCACAAGAACAAGAGGCTATCAAATGAAATTAATATGCAGATGAACTCTTTCAGAAAAAGGCATGTGTGGACAGGGAAGAGGGAGTTCTTTTAAAAGAAGAGGAAAGAGAAAAAAGCACAGGTGCCCTAGTGGCCACTCCATCTATAGTAATCAGAGCTTAAATGCGAATGTAGTCTCCTTACTAAAGGTGCCTCTGATTATTTTCTGGAAACACCCTGTGTGCTGCAATACAGCCTCATAGACTGCAATTCCCATGAGCCCTTGCGAAAAACAGGATGGAAGTGACTCTTGTGTGGGAGATCTGAGTCTTTCCATGTGCATGAGAAGAGAGGCCTAGCAGTCCTTGGATTTTGGAACAGAAGGGGAGCCAGGCTTCTGTGGAGTTTGATCCAGTCCAGGGGCTGTTAGAGTGCAGCTACAGATTGGGACTAGTAGATGTATATGATTTGTAGTTGTTGTTCTGGAATTAGATCCAGATTATAGCTGGAATTAGTATATTCCTGGAGGCTTGTAGCCAGATAGGAACCCTCCTGTAACATCCATTTTTGCTTGCCTGGAGCACACAGGGCACACAGAGCAGTAAGCCTTGAACAGAAGGCTCGGATATGCAGGCTCAGTGACCCTGAATGGCTGTAAACAGAGATATGCCAATTGCTGACCAAGAGGCTGCTAAGGAGTGCCCTTGACTGAAACCCATATTGATACGAACACACAACTGTCCGTGGGGGGAGGAATCTCTCGCCCAGTAAAAAAAATGTCCAGTACTCAATTTAGTTATCTCTCTTGCAAGTGTAAATTAAGTTGAAACTCCCTTGTAAGAACTAGCGTCACAAAGACAAATCAACACAATTTGGAATTTTAGATAAGAAAGAGGATATGGGCCCCTATGGGTATAAAGATGGGTTCAGAAGAACATTTTACTCTGAGTGTCAATCTACCATCTATCTGCTGGTTGGGTTAGGTGTTTGACCTCCCGAGGTTCCACGGGGATGCCCACCTCGTATTCGTCTTCCCTAGGAATTAAGGGACCAGCCCTGGCTTGACCTGCTGGAGTCAAGAGGCACAGAAGGGTGTCAAAATTGTACCTGGATGTGGTCCTTTGTCTTAAGTGTACACATAGATTAAGAGCTGTTTAAAGATTAAGCTGCTACTTGGTACCATTATTTCTATTTTCTATCTTTATTTTCTTTATAACCATTTTTAAGATCTATATTTGCTAGCAGTTAAGAAAGAGAGCAATAGCCATTGTAACCATATGATTTATAAGCTTCTTTAATAAACCTGTAACTGGTTAAGCTTTAACCTGACTCCTTCAGTTGCTGTAACAGAACCAATCACAATTTAAAAGAACTTCAGCCGGTCATAAGGGACAAATTTAGGAAGAGCTTGGGCGTTTTGGATCATGTCCCTCCCAGGTGACAGATCCGTTGGGGCATCTCTCAGTCTTCCCTAGACTGCCCGCTGCGAAGGGATCCTGTATCCTAGCAGCTGAAATCTGAGATGTAATAAGCTCTTCCTATAAACTCTGGGGCGTCTGTCAGCCTGTTGGCTGCCCTCCGTGATGGGACCCCGGTCCTAGTGGTAAAGACAAGGACGTTAAACTTCTCGGGGTGCCCGTCAGTCTCTCCTAGACTGCCCACTGTGACAGGGCCTTGTGTCCCAGCAGTTAAAGACTCGGGTGTAACACACACACATATACACACTGCCCTGACCATCGGCTGACAAGGCTCTCAAGGCACACCAGTAAGTGCTTCCAAGCCAAGCTTGGTGGAGGCACTGCCATTGTACATTCTTTATAAGCAAGGGACTGCAGCAAGGGGGTGGATAGGTTTTCCCCAACCAAACAACATCACCACTGGGGTACTCAGGATCTCCTTTTTATGTCAAGACCATTAGGCGCCCCGGCACACCTGTGAGTGTGACCTGCTCCCGAGTAACACAGGGAGGAAAAAGGTGGTTACACGAGATAGTGTCCACATTGAATGGATGCTATCTTTCGAAAAAGCAGATTTCCAAAAGACATCGAAAAAGTAATGTGGATGCTGTCTTTCAGAAGAAGTTTTTCTGTAACATTTCTTCTGGAAAAGCTTCTTCTGAAATAAGTATGCAGTCTAGACGCTGCAAGTTGGTAACATGCTGTAACGTTCTGGAAGGTGTTTATTTCCACCTCCAGCAGTATCAACAAGCAAAATGAATTCCAATTTGCTCCGTTACACAAAACCTTAAGAGTAACCCCAGCAGAGTTAAAGCAGAATATCTTTCTGAAAGAATGTTCTGTGTGATAGTCAGGTCTGTTGATCTGTTGTTACAATACACGATAAGGTCACCATAAATTATTGCAAGACTGAGCGATGTGGGTAAGTGGTCTTGCTTCATAGTTGGAGTAGCAATCTGACCTGCCAGTTATAGCTTTATTCAGACAGGGCAAGTCCTGGAGAAAAGCTGAAGGTTGGTGCTAGAATGGAGGTGAGTGCTGGGGCAGGATGAGGTATAGGAGTGGCTAGCATATGTGTAGAAACAGCAGAGGCAAGGACAGAGCCAAGCACAGCTGTGAGCAAGGAATACACTGAGCAGCCACTGGATACCAAGGACCAAGTTGTATACTCTGCTAAGGTCTTGCTTTGTAAAAAAACTTGGTTGAGCAGAGCCTCAGAGAGACCTAATAAATAAGTGTCAAGGGGAAGTGGTTTTGAACTATCACTTTGTTCACAGCTTAATAGTCAATTCAGGGACATAAGGAGTTATTGTTATCCCACTAATTAAATTTGATAGGCATAAAATAATAGCCAAAGGAGCCACATCTGACTCCACATATGCACAGTGGATCAATTTTACTGGATTAGCTAATTCAACAGAGGAATTTGGCTGAGGGTATTTATATTATTGTTCTGCTGGTGATGATTGTATTTCTTTAGCACTGCACATGTGTGGCTTTGTATTGACAAATAAAATGAATGATATGGTCTGTCTGAACTGTAGTTGGTCCAAGATTGAAAGGGAGTGGAGACTATGGTGTTTTACACTATCTTTATAGCTCCTTGAAACTGAGATTGTCCAGGAGCTGATTTGGCCCCAGTAAAAGGTATTTCATAGTGACCTATGCAGTAGCTGGGAATAGAGATGTCACAGTGAAATTGCTTGCACTAGCTGCTATCCCAAAAAAGTGAAGTTTCAAATTAGAGGAGCATAGAGCTAAGGCATTGACGGCACACTACTCAGAGACTCCTCCAAGGCTAGAAAAATTCCAGTTTGTGCAAAGGTGACTGTTTTACTCACCCTTTGTTTTAGCAGAGTTACCCAAAGATGCTCCCTGTGCTCTATGCCCATGACCAAGGAGTTTACAACCTAAATTAGGACAATATCTATCAAGAAAGATAAAAAACACACACATGTGACTAGAGACAGCAGTGTAGGGGCTAGAGCAGGAGTAGGGAACATTCTTCAGGCTTAGCCACTGGCAGGCTGTCACATGGTTTATTTACCAGAGTATCTGCAGGCACAAAGCCCCACAGGTCCCAGGATCCGCAGTCTATTATTCCCAGTCAATGGGAGCTGTGGGAAGTGACTCACACTGAACCACCATTTCCTGCAGCTCCCATTGGCTGGGAAGGGTGAATCATGGCTACTGAGAGTAGCCGTGCCTGCAAACACTCAGGCAAGCCAACCATTGGTAGCCTGGTAGGGGCTAACTGATGAACTAGCACCCAGGGGTAGGAAACAGGCTGAAATGTCCTACCCCTGGACTATCATAATAACAAACTATGTTTGATAAGGTTGGTTTAGTCTTGAAGTAGAGAGCCAAATTCTGCTATGGTAAGCAAAGCAATTCCACTGAAAACATTGAAGGGGACTTCATTCAACAGATATATTTAGCATATTTTCTTTAATATTCAGTTTTATAGAATAACAGCAGATTTTTTTAACTAAGTGTGGTTATCTGTCTCAAAGATAATTTAAATAGACTGATGCAATGCTGATGAGTCTGTTTCATGAAAAGTATCAAAGCTTTATTTTTAAAAAGACTGTCAAAGTAAATCTAAATTGACTAACCTGAAATTGTGATACAGTTGATGGCTTTCTTTCAATTGTGTTCTGACTTGTTTTTTGCATGAATGTATTCACTAAAGATAAACCATTTAATATTCTGCCTCATCACTTTGTGAATAGACTTTTTTATTGTAGATAATGTTACTCCACTGGAATCAGTTGGTATTCTGTGCTCAAACCAGTATTAATGGGGCTTCCCATAAGTAATCTAGGCTTTCAGGAAGGTTTCATCCTGTTAATTAAATCATTAATATTCTGTTATCAAAATTTCAGTTGACATATTTACATTTTAATGAAGTGATCAACTTTTATTCTTGACCTTGTGTTTAAAAAAAGGAAAATATCCTACATAATTCTTGTAATTACTACTAATTATGTTAATCGGGACCTTTTTATATAAAAAAATCCTAATGGCTCAGCTGACAAATGACACAAAATGAATAAAGGTCAATCTCTTAGCATTAATAATTATTTGCATGCATAGTATTATATTTTATTATTATTACCACAATTTCTAATTTATTTTATTGGCCATGTCTGAGTAATAGATAGATATCACTGTAATCTTTTTAAGGTTAATTATCTTATTTACTTGAAAAAGTAGTTTGAAAGGTTAATAAACAAACAAATATTACTAAAGACTTGATTTTTATTGCTGGAAAGCATCTAGGACAGAACTTGGACTACACCTGAAAATTTCACATATTATGGGGAAAACAATGCATTTTGATTGAATAAAATAAAATAAAATAGCAAATATTTTCCTGAAATATTGTGAAGGATTTTCCATCTATTTCTGTTTTTTTCTAAATCTAATATTTAAAATCTGCTCCAGGATTACAGATAAAGATGACATCTTAATTGGGACCAAACTATTATGAAATGTACCTACCAATTATTAAAGTCTCCCAGTGATGTAGAATATAGCAAAATTGATATTTTAATGAAAAAAATATTCTTAATTCTCTCCAAACTGAGAATGTGGGGCAGTCCAATGAAATGAGGCATTATTGGGGAATCAGTCTAAGAAGTTCCCTCTCTGTTGCGCATTAGTAAAGCCATTTTAATGTGCAAGACACAAAATGTATGAACATTCATTCAAACACCAAATAGTTATATGATTTTATTTTGTACTTCTTGTTATTCATGAACATTAATGTAAGTTTTCATTATTGCATAAATATTTACAGAATAGTTGTTAATTGTGTTCGAATATGAATAAAAACTTTACAACAAAAAAAATGCTATTTACTATTTAAAATGTGTTATTCTCTCTATCATTGCTATAATTTCTAATTCCATTAATTTGTTATCTTGGGACTCCCACATCCTGACCGAGTGCTCTGACCAGCAAGCTATGACGTCATTCTATTGTTTGTGTACTCTCTTTCTCTCTCCCCTATTGCCTCATTGCTTATCCAACATGGAAAAGCTTCAGTGGGAGACACGACTGAGACACCCCCCCACACATCAAAATTTCTGTAGTTAACGCAAATCCTATTTCCCTCTCAGAGGGAGGGTGGATATCAACCAAGGGTCTTCCACAGCACAGGTGGGCTAAAAGTTATGAGACAGTTTCTGACTTCCCATGCCTTTGAGTGTCCACCCAGGCAAGGCCAAATCCCATAATTGGCCTCTCAACACACTTAGTAGCCTGCACATGTGAATTAGATAGAAGAACTCCCATCTCACCCCAGTTTGTAGATCTTGAGCAGCCAGAGCCCTAGACTGAGGCAGCTATGCATTTGTGCAGCGGCAAAACACAGCTGCTTAGAGAACATTTAAAGCACGAACTTAGACACTTACAAAGTTTGGGGGCATACGAAAGCTGAGTTTGTAACTCTCATTGGGGCCCAATTCTAAAACTTATGCATATAAATTGGTTACCTAGATCCCTTTGTGAATGTAGCCCAAAGTCAGCTTTCATGGACAACACACAGGCTGAACACTGGCCATCCAAAGAATGTTGTGTATTCATAGGCATAGTTTGACATCTATATTTAATGGGGGGAAAGGGGCTTAATAATACCTACAAGTCTAATTTCTGTATGTACTGATTGTTCATGGTAAATAAATTATAAAGTATTTTAAATCATAATTGCCATTTACATTAATTATATAATAATTTTTAATTTTTATTGTAATGTATTTGCCATGTTTACTCATTACCATTTAAAATAAACATTTGCATAAAAACAAGTTCTTGAACAGAACTGATCACTTGTCATGTCCCCCCATTTTTAGAGTTACATGAACATTGTCTCAATACAGAAATACTTTAAGTATTTTAATGTACAAGCAATTGCCTTTTCTTGGTTAGCTTGATTAGCTTTTCTTGGTTTTAGATTGAGAAAATAATTTGATTGTCTTAAGTTTTAAAAAGTAATATTTTACTTAAGTTAAAACTTTTAAAGATCATAGTCACTTTCCCGTAGGTGTTTTGCATCATCCTATAAAATCCAACAGAAAATTACATCCTTGTAATAGGTTTTTAGAGTAACTTCTGAAGGTGTTTGATCTAATTCCCACTGCCATAAATAGGAGTCTTTGGCATCCTCACTATACATTTATTGCATATAACTACATCATTCAAGCGTGTGAGAAATCCTTGCCCCTGAGTGACATGGTTAAACCAAGGCTAACCCTCTCTCCCACTGTGTAAACAGCACCAGGTCATTGGGAGAGCTTCTCTCTGCCATGGGCTTAAAGCATCCTCCCCAGACATGCTGTAGTGCACAACTACATCTGAGCAGCTGTGCTAATGCCAATTTCTATTGTAGACCTGCCCTTTGATATTTAACTCTTTCTATGGGAATGAGAAGAGGTCATCGAGCTCCATGATATTTCTAAAGATACTTGTTGATTCCACCCTTATTGATTCTATACAACTGTTCCATTTGCTTATCCAGTGAGCCTGGGTCCATTTGTGATCAAGGACCTGAAATCAGATGAACTTGAGAAGAATTCAGCTTTCAGTTTATTTCCCAAACTCCAGGCAAACATGTGGGAGGGGAAAAAAGGGAAAGAAATATCAACAAAACAGTATTTGCACATCCCACTCCAAACTAAGATTTCTATCTTGCACATAAGTTCAGCTCATAGTACATATGTTCTACCTTTTGCATGAAGCAGATCTGCCTGCTTCACTTGCCACAGAGTTAATTGCAATTTTAACAATCAATTTCTATTTATTAACCTTTGTAAACTGAACTGAAATCCTTATGCAACGTAAGTCAAAATATGTCTTTCAGAAACATGGGCTGATCAGATTTTCTCTTTCTCTACGTTAGTTTTAAAAAGAAATATACCCTGAGATGAGGACTGCTAACGTTTGTTGTTCAATGAAATAAGACTAAATTGTTTTTTCAGTCCAAAACAGGCTCTGCCCAGGAATTATGCACTTGGGACGGAAGAATCCCAAGCATTGTTACAGGCTGGAGACTGAATAGCTAAGTAGCCGTTTAGCAGAGAAGGACTTGAGGATTACAGTGGATGAGAAGCTGGATATGAGTCAACAGTGTGCCCTTGACTAATGGCATATTAGATTGCATTAGGAGAAGCATTGACAGCAGATCCAGAGAAGTTATTATTCTCCTTTATTCGGCTCTGGTGAGGTCACATCTGGAATATTGTGACCAGTTCTGCCCCCCACCCCACTATGGAAAGGATGTGGACGCATTGGAGAGGGTCCAGCGGAGGGCAACCAAAATGATTAGGGGGCTGGAGCATATGACTTATGAGGAGAGGCTGAGGGAGTTGGGTCTGTTTAGTCTACAGAAGCGAAGAGTGAGGAGGGGATTTGATAGTAGCCTTCAACTTCCTGAAGGGAGGTTCCAAAGAGGATGGAGAAAGGCTGTTCTCAGTAGTGACAGATGGCAGAACAAGGAGCAATGGTCTCAAGTTGTGATGGGGGAGGTCTAGGTTGGATATTAGGAAAAATTATTTCACTAGGAGGGTAGTGAAGCACTGGAATGGAGTCTCCATCCCTAGAGGTGTTTAAGTCTCGGCTTGACAAAACCCTGGCTGGGTTGATTTAGTTGAGATTGGTCCTGCATTAGGCAGGGGGCTGGACTTGATGACCTGCTGAGGTCTCTTCCAGCTCTATGGTTCTATGATTCTATGATTTTCTTGAACACATGCAATGCACATACCATACAAAGCTATTGCTAAATCCTGTTGCCTGTCCCACCAGGTGCACCAAGATAGTGAGTGAGAGGGAGAGTCTGAGGCTATGTCTACACAACAAAGATCAATCGGAAAAAGAAATGGTTTATTTCCAAAATAGCTTTTCCGAAATTTGGTCCATCTACATGGGGCCAAAGTTCGGGACAAAAACCCTCTTTCGGAACATCCCTTCTTCCTTGTAAAACAAGGTTTACAGGGATGCCAAGAAAACACATCTGCTTTTCCTACATTCCAGCCTAGAGGGATCCAAGTATAGTGGGGGCTTAATGTGTGGGGGGTCCTGGCATGAGAAGGTTTTGTGTAGGGCAATCTTGGTGTGGATGTCTCAGTTTGGGTTTTGAAAGCTGGGGGATCTAGATGCACAAGGGCTCTGGGTAAAGGGGAAATGGGAGGGGCAAGGCATGTCCAGTGGAAGGTGGTTCGAATTTAGCAGGAGAGGTCTGGGTGCTGGGAGGGGTGATCATGGAGCTCCAGATGCACGAAATTTGGGCAGACTGGGGACATTCCCTGTACAGTGACACCTCCCCTACTCATAGCTGAGGAGCAATGGTAAAAGGAAGTAAGGAAGGGGTGGAGCTTTCTGCAGCTGGGAGAGATTCCTGGGGATCCAACTGGCTCTCAGAGAAGTCCTGTTGTCCTTTTCACCTACCTATCCTGGAATAGCAGCTGAACACTCACATGGGCTGGGAAGCTGCTCATCTGCTTGGATCGCTTCACTGAAAATAGCCACAGCCCATGTGAGAAAACTCATGAGCAGGTACTGAGTGCCTTGTGTTACCACGCACACCCCTCCCTTCCCCCAAGGGTTCCTCTGTGTCTCCTTGACAGAGTTGGAGGGAAGGAGAATGGAAGCAGGACTAAGGAAGAAATCTGAGCACCTTCCTGTGCATCAGCTATGCCTCATATCAGTTTGGGGAACCAATGCGGTTCCCAATCTCCTCCCATGAATGTAGAAAAAAATGTATTATATCTGCAGAAATTCACAAATAGAACAATTTAATACAATGTAACGCTTGACAAGATTTTGCCTTCAGGATTTAACATGCCCTCCCTCTCTTCCCCCTCTCCCCCCCCCCACTAGTTAACCTGTTAGGCCATAGGCCATGCATGGTGACAAGGATGCCATTTAGGAAGCTTTAAATGAATTTTATTGCACAGTGAGGGTGGTTGTAAGATAGAAATGTAAGAGGGTTTATCAGGGAGCTAAGGAATCTGCAAATGTGTTTCAGTGATTACACCAAGAGAAAAGGTACTTTAGCAACGACTGCTGTAACTTGTTAGTTTTAATAAGAGATACTATAGCATACCTATGCTCATTTTTACTCTTTCCCTGCTATATGTATTTAAATACTATTCAGAGGGGAAAATATCAAAATATTATTGCTCAAAAAAGAAAAAGTTTTGCATAAACATATAAATTGGCAAGGGAATATGTCATAATTAATCACAGAGTTTTATTTTCCTGTGGCAATGGTTGTCCCTGTATGCTACTTATCTTTTGAGCTCACCAATTAACAGCACTAGTATTCAGGATATGAAGTTTTGGTCAGAGGTTAAAAATGCAAAATAATTCAGTGGATCTTTGATCTGTTTCTAAAGCAGTTTCTCTTAGCTTATTGTGCCCTTGAGGTTGAGTCTCACTCAGCTATCACTCTCAAATCCTTTTCATCTCTCTGAGTTTATTTCATGAGTAAAAAGCATAGCAGATGTCACAGGTTTATATTTTTTCTAATCCCTCTAGATATTGTATTCCCCTTACTGACAAAACACTTAAAATGTAAAAGTGCATTGTTTTGATAAATATGAATCATCATTAACTTTGAATTCTGCCAGAGAAAGTGTAGTACATACAAAGCATGGCATTTATATGGCCCTAGGATGTAATTGCACTTTTTTCATGCCTCTCATTTTACATGCTTCATTGTGTCAGGGGAAAGAGCAGTTAGGGTGATTCTCACTTTTTAAATTATTCTTTATAGCCCATAGAATTTATTCCATAAAACTAGTCTGATAATATGAAATTTCTTTTTGGCTCCTTCTAAAATCCAGACCAAGTAACCTCTGTAATATTCCCCTGCAACTACACTCTGAGTCATAGAATCATAGAGCTGGAAGAGACCTCAGTAGATCATCAAGTCCAGCCCCCTGCCTAAGGCAGGACCAATCCCAACTAAATCAACCCAGTCAGGGCTTTGTCAAGCCAAGTCTTAAACACCTCTAGGGATCAAGATTCCATCACCTCCCTAGGTAACCCATTCCAGTGCTTCACCACCCTCCTAGTGAAATAGTTTTTCCTAATATCCAACCTAGACCTCCCCCATCACAACTTGAGACCATTTCTCCTTGTTCTGCCATCTGTCATTACTGAGAACAGCCTTTCTCCATCCTCTTTGGAACCTCCCTTCAGGAAGTTGAAGGCTACTATCAAATCCCTCCCTCACTCTTTGCTTCTGTAGACTAAACAGACCCAACTCCCTCAGCCTCTCCTCATAAGTCATATGCTCCAGCCCCCTAATCATTTTGGTTACCCTCTCCAATGCGTCCACATCCTTTCCATAGTGGGGAGGGGGGCAGAACTGGTCACAATATTCCAGATGTGACCTCACCAGAGCCGAATAAAGGAGAATAATAACTTCTCTGGATCTGCTGTCAATGCTTCTCCTAATGCAATCTAATATGCCATTAGTCAAGGGCACACTGTTGACTCATATCCAGCTTCTCATCCACTGTAATCCCCAGGGCCTTCTCTGCTAAACTGCTACTTAGCCATTCAGTCTCCAGCCTGTAACAATGCTTGGGAGTCTTCCGTCCCAAGTGGAGGATTCAAAATTGTCCTTGTTGAAATTCATCAGATTTCTTTTGGCCCAATCCTCTAATCTGTCCAGGTTACTCTGGACCCTATATCTGCTCTCCAGCGTATCCACCTCTTCCCCCTACCTTAGTGTCATCTTCAAATTTGCTGAGGGTGAAATCTAGCCCCTCATCCAGGTCATTAATAAAGACGTTGAACAAAACCGGTCCAAGAACTGATCCTTGGGGCACTTCGCTACAAACTGACCACCAACCTGACATCAAGCTGTTGATCACTACCCATTGGGCCCGACAATCTAGCCATCTTTCTATCCATCTTACAGTCCATGTATCCAATCCATACTCCCTTAACTTGCTGGCAAGAATATTGTGGGAGACCGTATCAAAAGCTTTGCTAAAGTCAAGATATAGCACATCCACTGACTTGCCCATAACCACAGAGCCAGTTACTTCATCATAGAAGTTAATTGGATTGTTCAGGCACAACTTGTCCTTGGTGAATCCATGCTGACTATTCCTAATCACTTTCCTCTCTTCCAAGTGCTTCAAAATGGATTCCTTGAGGATCCCTCCATGATTTTACCGGGGACTGAGGTAAGGCTGACTGGTCTGTAGTTCCCTGGATTGTCCTTCTTCCTTTTTTTAAAGTTGGGCACTACATTTGCCTTTTTCCAATCATCCAGGATCTCTCCCGATCTCCACGAGTTTTTAAAGATAATGGCTAAAGGCTCCACAATGTCATTTACCAACTCCCTCACTATCCTCGGATGCATTAAATTTGGGTGCATGGATTTGTGTATGTTTAGCTTTTCTAAATAGTCCCTAACTTGTTCTTTCCCCACCAAGGGCTGTCCACCTCCTTCCCATAATGCATTGCCTAGTGTATTTGTCTGGGAGCTGACCTTGTCCATGACAACAGAGGCAAAGAAAGTATTGAATACTTCAGCTTTCCCCACATCATCTGTCACTAGGTTACCTCCCTCATCCAGTAAGGGCCCCACATGCTTTCTGATCACCATCTTATTGCTAACATGCCTGTAGAAACCTTTCTTGTTACCCTGCACATCCTTTGCCAGCTGCAATTACAATTGCACTTTTGCCGTCCTGATAACTCACCTGCATTCTCGAGCAATATATTTATGCTCCTCCCTAGTCATCTGTCCAAGTTTCCACTTCTTGTAAGCTTCCTTTTCGTGTTCAAGCTCACCATGGATGTCCCCGGTAAGCCAATCTGGTCGCCTACCATATTTGCTTTTCTTGCTGCTCATCGGGATGGTTTCTTTCTGTCACTGTGCCTTTAATAAGACTTCTTTAGAATACTGTCAGCTCTCCTGGACTCCTTTCCCCTTCATGTAAGCATCCCAGAGAATCCTGCCCATCAGTTCTCTGAGGGAGTCAAAGTCTGTTCTTCCTAAGTCCATGGTGTGTATTTTGCTACTCTCCTTTCTTCCGTAGGTCAGGATCCTGAAATCTACCATCTCATGATCACTGCTTCCCAGGTTGTCACCTACCTCTACTTCCCTTACTAGTTCTTCCCTGTTTGTGAGCAGCAGATCAAGCTGTGCATGGGCCCTGGTCAGTTCCTTCAGCACTTGTACCAAGAAATTATCCCCAACATTCTCAAAAAACTTCCTAGATTGTGTACTGCTGTATTGGTCTCCCGACTGATGTCAGAGGGTATGTCTACACTACCCTCCTAGTTTGAACTAGGAGGGTAATGTAGGCATACCGCACTTGCAAATGAATCCCGGGATTTGAATTTCCCAGGCTTCATTTGCATAAGCCGGGCGCCACCATTTTTAAATCCCGGCTCGTCTGAACCCCGTGCCGCGTGGCTACACGTGGCACGGACTAGATAGTTCAGACTAGGCTTCCTCGTGGAATGAAAGCCTAGTCCGAACTACCTAGTCCGTGCCGTGTGTAGCCACGCGGCACAGGGTTCGAACGAGCCGGGATTTAAAAATGGCGGCGCCCGGCTTATGCAAATGAAGCCCGGGAAATTCAAATCCCGGGCTTCATTTGCAAGTGCAGTATGCCTACATTACCCTCCTAGTTCGAACTAGGAGGGTAGTGTAAACATACCCAGAGTGAATAAAGTCACTCATGAGAACCAGGGCCTGTGATCTGGAAGCTTCTCTCAGTTGTCCAAAGAAAGCTTCGTCTGCCTCATCCACCTGATCCGGCGGTCTATAGCAGAGACCAACCATAACATTACCCCCCTGCTCATCATCTATTCTTGTACAAAGTGACATATTGTCAATATATTTCATTACAACACAAGCATTTTGAAAAATTTTCAGACCAAATTTTCAAAAATGAAATATTTGTCAAAATGCAAAAGTTTTTAATGGGATATCTTGTCACAATTTTACACACACATACAAATCTCAGAGGGATAGCAGTGTTAGTCTGTATCTGCAAAAACAAGTTAGAGTCCTATTGCACCTTAGCGACTAACAGATTTAGTAGAATATAAGCATTCCTGGGTAAATTCTAAGGTTTTACTCACTAAAGCTAATACCCCCATAAAAAGAAATCAGTTTAATTAAAAATATTTTTCCAAAAGAAAAGTGAAAAGAAACTAGAATACATTGGGAAAGATCAAGAGTGTAATGGTACAATGTTTAACCCCTATTTTGGCTTCAATGTTCAAAATACTTGGAAAGACATTATTCCATATTGTAGGTTAGACCCCCAGTCAGCCAAACAGGCTAGGGAGTGTCACAAGGTAACTGGCTTTGTAAGAGAAGAGGCGCAGAATATGAGGAAGGTCACATAACACATAGGCTACATCTAGATTGGCATGATTTTCCACAAATGCTTTTAATGGAAAAGTTTTCCGTTAAAAGTATTTGTGGAAAAGAACGTTTAGATTGGCATGGATGCTTTTCCGCAAAAATACTTTTTGCGGAAAAGCGTCCATGCCAATCTAGACGCGCTTTTGCGCAAAAAAGCCCCAATCACCATTTTCGCGATAGGGGCTTTTTTGCGCAAAACAAATCTGAGCTGTCTACACTGGCCCTTTTGTGCAAAAGCTTTTGCGCAAAAGGACTTTTGCCAGAATGGGAGCAGCATAGTATTTCCGCAAGAAACTCTGTTTTCTTACATGAGATCGTCAGTGTTCTTGCGGAAATTCAAGCAGCCATTGTAGACAGCTGGCAAGGTTTCTGCAAAAACTTGCCAGTCTAGACACAGCCATAATGGAGCTAAGACAGGGACCCACGCAGAGCTGGAGAAGGAACACTCCAAGAAAACCTGGGAGCAAGGTTCCTCTAAGCTGCGTGGCAACACAACTCCACAGCTGCTTAATCAGCTCCGCCCAGCCAGGCAGCTCAGTGCATGGAGCCATGAGCCCTTGACTCAGTGGGGCTGATTAGGCAGCTGTGAGGCTTTGTTGCTCTGCAGCTTAGAGGGAAGCTTGCCTGGGAACTGCTGCTACCAGATACAGAGCAGACTCAAAGTTGAAAGGCATTAGAGAAAGTTTGAAGTATTGGAAGACTTTTTGTTTATTTTCACCTTGAATACACTGGAAGGGATGGATGTTTTCTCTTATGATTTTTCCAGAGGACCAAGTCACCATGCCAAGGTTGATAGGTTGAATGCGAGGGAAAACTGAGATCACAGCTTATCCAAAGCAAGACAAGGTAAATGGTATTCCTAAATGGAGTTTTTTTGTGTGTGGAGGGAGAAACTAGATTTCTCCTTTTCACACTATCACATATAAACACACTTGCACCATCCATCTTACATTTTTGAGGGGGGGGGGGCAGGGAGAAGTAAATCCAGAATCTGCTTTATTTTACTAAGTACTTGAATAATCAAGGGACTGCTAAACAACTTCCATGTTAGCAAACCTAATCTTTCCTAATTTGAGATTTAATTAATACTTTGTGAATTTAGATTTCATAGTTCTATACTTAAAATTTATATTTCTATAGCAAATATCCAGTAGATACAAAAACCAAATTCAGGGGAAGTGAAAGCCAATTAATGTAAGAGAATTGTCTTAAACCTTTGCTCAAAATATAATTGGAACTGAGGCTCAATTGACTTAGCTTCTGATAATTATGGCTCCTAACTTGGCCTTGGGGTGCATCTTGATAGGTGATTTGCCCACAATGAAAGCTTTATATGTATTTTCAAAATGGCTACTGAGCAGATTGAGTGACTGCAAAACATCAGATTCTCCATGGTCTCTGCAGTGTTGTTGCCCTTAGATAGTTTGGAGCATTTAGTGTCTAACAAACAAAATCTGTGTGATTACCTACTCCTATATTTGAGCATTGAATGCTGCAGTGCAAGAAGGTGAGTTACAACTGCACCTGTTCAATTGTAACAAATACAAAAGTGCATATGATATTTTTAAAAACTTAGCCTGAATCTGCATCCTCTTTATTACTTTCATCTTCACGCTCCTCTACTGTTCCTCATTAGAGACTGGAGCAGAAGCAGAAATACAAAAGCACCATGAAAAAGGCTATTTGGTGTGTTTTCCAACATGATCAAAAACAGGATGCAGTGGAAATCTTACCAAGAAGCCTGTGGGGTCTTATTTGTTTTTTGTTTCAGTGCCCAGTGCAATTTATAGATTCAGTTTCTAAAAGGTATGAGTAAGCAACTTAATTTTAACACAATCTAAACTATACCAAGCATCTGAACCTTTTAAGGTTTGCCTATCGTTGATAAATGTCTATGCAGTTTTCATCTTTCACAAATCCCAAATGCTTTTTAATAACTTTCTGCAAAGTTACACTACTATATTTAGTGTTCACTTCAACAAGAGAAGCCCAAATCAAAGTACCTGCTTGTCCATTCTGTATGATGGAGTGTAGAATCCATTGGTACTATAGCATACAATCTACATGCCAATTCCTAGAAAAATATTTTTGGATATCACAGGAAGTTTCCAGAAGATTTGACAGAAAGATGAACTGACTCAAACTCCTGTGAATTGCCATATGGTTAGAATTCAATGGAACTGCTAAAATGCACTGTTTTCTTGGACCTCTCTTCTTCTTTAATACCATAAGGAGGAAGTTGCTCACTCTGTGTGTATGTGCATAAAGTATTAAGCAAAGTCCTCAAAATAAAAGTGCCATAAGGCCCATTTGTATTGCATTAATGTTTCAAAATGTCTTTGTCTTAAAAATCATACTGTGTTGTTAAAGACCACCCACGCTGACTTGGATTTCAGAGCTGGTTTTGCACATCAGATTTTCTTTGTAAATCAAAAATAAATTCAATAGCCTTCATATCCTGCCAAAAAAAAATTGCACATTAATCACCCCACTGCTGTGTTAAGAGTTTCCTTCAAAATAAGACAACCTTTATACCAACTAGAGTTTGTTTACTGATGAATAACTGTTTAAAACCTGAAAATCCAGCAATACCTGGTACTTGTAGATGCCTAGGCATAGAATCTTTCCCTTTGGCTAATGATTTTTCATTGATGGAAGGTTGAGCCTTTATAATTTTGCTGCCTACTGTGAAAGTCACAAGAAACAAATTAAGTTATTACACTATTGTTTCAGGTAGATCGCATGATGCTTGGGGCTCAGTGTTCCAGTCAGCCTGTTCCCAAACAGTGCAGTTTCCTCTGTGGGCTGGTATGGAAGAGAAAGGACCATGGCTCTTTGAGGCACCAGAACCCCGGCGTGCCCAATGAGGACCTGACAAAAGCCCATTGAAATCAATGGGAGCAGGGCCACTGAAAGGAGAGGAAACGGGGGCAATTGCCCTGAGCCCAGAGATTCAGAAGTTCCCAGGTCTCTCAGCCACTGCTGCTACTGTGGCAACAGCAGTGGCCAGCACCTAAGAGCCCTATGCACCCAAAGCCCTGTCCCTTCTGGGAGTGTGGAGTGAGGCTCCCTCACCCCGCTAGCCCCGGGACCTGGCAGTTCTGTTTGTCATCCTAAATGAGACTCTTTCTACTGCCAGCTATGGTCTTTGCATCTGTTCCTGTGTTCCCACACATACACTTGCTGCAATAGCACAGGTTCTTGCACAGCAGAAGGAAAAGATGCCTGCAGTTGTATGATAGAGGTACGTGCAATGGTAGGTGGCAGGAACTAAGAGCCATGGGGCTCACTTCCAGTTTATCTGATGGTCCTAAAGCTCATGCTTCAAGGCTTCCGCTGCAGGCCCCTATGCAGGAATTTCTATGTGGGGTGCTTTTTTTGTAAATGTGGACCTTAATTTTTTTAAAGATAAAGGAGTTTAAAATAGACTGTGCACAAGAGGTTAATGAAAAATGTGAGTGGAAACAGTGATTGGTAAAATGATGTTGTTAGAACATAATAAATATTTATGCAGTAATAAAAGTTTCATTGAAATTACCTTCTGGGATCATAGAGCTGCAGCATGGCCACCATCGACCCTGCTTCTGTGACCACCTCTGCCTGCTGCTGTTCAACTGCTCGGTGAGGCCAGTGCTGGGTGAATGTGGGTGGGGTTTCCAGCCAGTGGAGCTGGGCCTGGGCTGTTCCTTGTGGCTGTTTCAGCCAATGGGACTGGGCCTGGGCTGTTCTTCCTGCCACACTGTCACCATTCCTACCCATCCCCCACACCATAGCCCCCTCACACTTTGGAGATTATGGGGGAGTGCATTCACATCCTTTGCACATAACCCCCACTCCCACACATGAGCCTGTAATGTATCTACCTCTCCCCCTAGACTAGTGTCATCTGTGAACTTGTCGAGAGTGAAATCCATCCCTTCATCCAGGTAATTAATAAAGACGTTGAACAGAACTGATATTTCAGCACAACGGCTACAGAAGTGGATCTCTAATTGTGTAGTGTGACTAAGCAAACACATGCATCTGTGCATGCCCTTTGCAGAAGAATTTGGGCATGTGTCCCATGGTGTGCTCTGGGGCTGAAAAGTGTAGGAAAAAATGACCTTTCATTATACTGTTCCCAGAAGTTTCCTTATACTCAACCCAAAAATGAGAATTGTGCCCCACTTCAACTATTTGCTTGTAAGAAGTAGAGGTTAGGGTGTGCAGTTCCCATCTGCAGCTAGTTTTCATAGAGCCATCATGCTAAAAACAGAAAGTAGCATGGGACCCAGGCTGGCCACCCAGAGACAGACAGGCTAATAGCTGCACTCTTAGGCTCATTCTCAGATAAGCTAGTCCCTCATTTTGCACTGATGTTGCAGCTACCATGTTTAGCTCCCTAACTCCATGAGATTAAGCTCAAGTAGGTGGTCTCAGTTGGGAATCACACATTCCCAGCTCAAGTGTTCACTTCCCCTCAGCTTCATTAGGAGCTCACTCTACTTCAAGAAACCTACTTCACTTTTACAGATGGGAAAACTGGGGCAGAGAGCAGCACAGTGATATGCCCAAGGTCACACAGTGGCTCAGTGGCACATCTGGGATGTCTTGTGTCTCCCCTACTCTGATGGCTGGACAGTGTGCTCCTGGTGAGATTGGGGGAGGGAGGGTGAGGAAAAGCTACCTAGATCTGTTGGCTCTGTGCTAACATGAGGAGCCCCACCCCCAGGACAGGACCCATCAGTGGTCAGGTGTGGGATGCAGGCTACTCAGAGCTGTTGCACTAGGATGTGTTGGGGTCCAGTTGGGAGTTTGCCTGGTGCAGCAGGAGTAGCCAACCTTACTCTGCCTTCTCCCTTGGCAATCTGAGGGACTAGAGGGGGTCAACAATCAGCAGGATCTGTCTTTAGCCTTTACCTTTTGTGCCCCAAGGCCACTGCTACCGCGGCAGCCAGCCTGAGCCTTCCCCTCCCAGAAAACGGGGTCTCATGCCCATCAGCCACATCCCAGCTGCTCTCCCCCTTTTTTTACAGGAGTGTATGCACTCTTTCCCCAGTCCTGCTGCAGCCACTGCCAGGCATGAAGGAGGCAACACCCCAGCTAGACGGCTGCTACTGTATTAATAGACTCTCCCCCAAGCTCTAGCTGGTAGGGGAAAGGATGAGGCTGATTTTCCCCCACCCCAGGAGTGAGGCCAGAACTGAGCCTCCTTTCTAGGAAGGGGTGGGGAATCAGCCCCACCCTTTCCCTTGCCAGCCAGAGTATGGGATGAGGGAGTCTCAGGTAACGCACCACACCTGCCTTCCTGTGGCCTGCTGGAGTTGGACCCATGGGGACCACAAGGGGCCATAGAGGGTTGCATTCATACCCTTCACAACTCCCCTGCACATGGGCCTGAGCTGGACACAGTCAGAATATTGGAAGGGATTCCAGCCCTTCCCTCACATGTATCCTGAGAGGTGCGAGGTTTTTTTATCTCCTTCATTGCACCCCTCAATCATGGCAATGGCTGGAGATGGGGCATTGGTTGAAAGGGCCAGAGCTCTGAGCTGGCAACAAACGTTCACTCTCTTAGGCGCTTGACTGGCACATTTTCAGGGTCTAACTGATTGCTATATGGGGGGTTGGGAAGGAATTTTCTCCCAGATAAGATAGATAGTGACCTTGGTGGGAGTTCACCTTCTCTGCAGTATATGGGTGCAAAACATTTGCCCGGATTTTCTGAGTACATGTAACTTCATAATTTTCCGGATAAGCCACAGCGCGCCATAGTCCTTCCAATTCTCTGCCTATGACACATAATTTATTCTGCTGTCAACTATAATACTTTGGTCCAGTATCAGTAGCCGGGTTTAGTGTGCAGGTGTTGGGTGGTGTTAATGGCCTCTGATGGGTCCTTCTGGCCTTAAACTTTATGGCTACGTCTACACTGGCATGATTTTGCACAAGAACTCTTTTGCGGAAGAGTTCTTGTGCAAAAACTCTTCCAGAAGAAAGCGTCTACACTGGCATATGCCTTTTGCACAAGAGATGTGCTTTTGTGCAAGAACATCCATTTTAACCATAGGGCTTTCTTGCACAAGAAATTCATGTTGCCTGTCTACACTGGCCTCTTGTGCAAGAACAGCTGCGCAAGAGGGCTTATTCTTGAGTAGGAGCATCCTAGTTCTTGTGCAAGAAGCACTGATTTCATACAGTAGAACGTCAGTGTTCTTGCACAAGAACTCGCGGCCAGTGTAGACCGGCGGCAAGTTTTAGCCCAAAAGCGGCCAAAGATTGAGCCAATGTAGACACAGCCTATGAGTTTTTGATGTATGCTGCACAAGGGAAAAGGAGGTGGTTTTGTATACACAGTACTATAAAAAGATTGTCAAATAACATCACACATTTGTTGGCTTTAGTTTGTGAAGTAAACTAAGCAGGTACTGGATGTGTGTTCCTGTGGACAAATGCTATAGCTTTGCAATGGAAAGTAATTATACTAAGCAACCTACTCAGTTAAGGTAAATTAACATGACTCCACTGAAATGAATGGATTATGCTGATTTATAGCTGCTCAGAATCTAATCTTGTATTTTCAGATGGTTAGTGGCCATTTCAGTATCCTTTTTAAAGCCTAAACAATGTGTGTATGGCACAAGGTAGGAGCTTTAAAGAGATCTCATATTTAGGAAAATTACAATAGAAAAGGATTCCATTCACATACCTTTATATTATTATAATTATCGATGGCTGGAGGCAGCATTGCAGTAGGCACAGTACAAACACAAAGTCAACATGGATTTTTAAAAGAACTGTAAAATCCTCTGAAAATTCTGCTAGAGGTAGTTTACTGCCCTACTCGGAGCAGCATTATGATGTCTTTTAGCAGTACTATACAATAAAAACCTTGATTTTAAGTAGAAAACCCAACACTATGAAACTAAGAAGGAAAAAGTAGCTAAGAAATTTCTTGGCCCATCTGTCTCTCTGGTTCATGTCATAAAATTGACTTTTTCATTTTTTCCAGGCATTAGTTCTGCAAATATACATCTAAGGAGGATAAAGTAGTCAAAATAGTGATAGAAATGTAGCCATGTTAGTCTGGTGTAGCTGAAACAAAATACAGGACTATGTAGCACTTTAAAGACTAACAAGATGGTTTATTAGGTAATGAGCTTTCGTGGGCCAGACCCACTTCCTCAGATCAAATAGTGGAAGAAAATTATCACAACCATATATACCAAAGGATACAATTTTAAAAAATGAACACATATGAAAAGGACAAATCAAATTTCAGAACAGAAGGGGGATAGGGGGGGAAGGTAAATGTCTGAGCTAATGATATTAGAAGTCATAACTGAGGAAGCTATCTTTGTAATGGGTAAGATAATTAGATTGTTTATTCAGACTAAGGTATAAAGTGTAGAATTTAAGCATGAATAACAGTTAAGAGGATTCTCTTTCAAGTGCAGTCTTAAAAGGCTTTTGAAGAAGGATGCAGGTAATTAAGTCATTGAGACAATGTCCTTTCTGGTTGAAATGGCAAGAAACTGTTTTTTATTTGTGATCTTGTCTAATAACTGTTTTGTGGGCATTGATCCTTTGGCGAAGTGTCTGAGACGTTTGTCTAATGTACATAGCAGACGGACACTTTCGGCACATGATAGCATAAATTATATTTCTGGATGCGCAGGAATATGTGTTCTTGATCTTATAACTCACTTGGTTAGGTCCAATAATGGTATCAGCAGAGTGAATACGTGGACAAAGCTGGCAATGGAGTTTGTTGCAAAGGAAGGTACCAGGGTTGGTATTAGTGTGGTATGTCCTGTGGTTGTTGGTAAGAATTATCTTGAGGTTAGGTGGTTGTCTATAGGAGACTATGGGTCTGTCTCCCAGAGCCTCTTGGAGTTTAGTATCCTGTTCCAGTATAGGCTGTAGTTTATTGATAATGTGTTGGACAGGTTTAAGTCGGAGTCTGTAGGTGATGACAAGTGGTGTTCTATTGTTGGTTTTCTTGGGTCTGTCTTGTAGTAGATGGTTTCTAGGTATTCGTCTGGCTCTTTCAATTTGCTTTTTTATTTCTCCGAGTGGGTAGCTGAGGTTTATAAATGCTTGGTAGAGATCCTGAACACTCAAAATGTTCATTCCCATTCCAGAAATATTAACTTGTAGTGATGATCCCAATTTTAAGCAATGGAATATCTTTGAAACTTTTTCTATCTCCAAAACTGGGACACAGTTTTAAATGTGCATACTCTAGATCACTCTGGGTATGTCTACACTGCCACCCTAGTTCGAACTAGGGTGGCTAATGTAGGCATTCGAAGTTGAAAATGAAGTCCGGGATTTAATACCCCGGGCTTCATTTGCATCTTGCCGGGCGCCGCCATTTTTAAATCCCCCTTAGTGCGGACTCCATGCCCACGGCTACACGCGGCACGGAGGAGGTGGTTCGAATTAGGCTCTCTAATTCAAACTACCGTTACTCCTCATGGAACAAGGTAGCAGAGGATATCAAAAGATCAACATCAGCAGCTGATAAACAACCCATGAGCTGGAAACTGCCAATCCAAACTATTCAATAAATACTTTTGAATAATAAAAACTTGTATAAAAAACAGAAGAGTTCGTGAACAATTCATAAACAGATAATATAATTCACAGAAACAAGGATTAATGTTTTTAAATAATTCCTTCCCAGAAGATAATCTAATCTCTGTTGTCTATAATGTCAAATTTACATTAATACATGAATTAATTAATAAACAGATATAATTAATGGAAAACTTTAACCCATGAATATTATCAACATCCATAAACGGTTAATGAACACCTCTGAATCTTTGAAAAATACAGGAACACAATTTGTGTCTTATGTAATAGACAAGGAGAGGAATGATCACCCTTAAAGTTTAAGCAGCAAGCAAACATGCAGAGTCACTTAGGGTACATCTAGATTGCGGGGGGAATGAAGGGGGTTCGGAATACCAGAGGTATCCCAAAAAAACTCTGCCGTGACCGGGGAACATGTTTGCTCCTTCCCTTTTTTTTGTGGAAAAGCAAATGCGCTCTTTCAGAAGTCTCTGTATTCCTCATTTTACATGGAAAAGAGGGGGCTTCTGAAAAAGAGGTTTTTTTCCCAACATTTGGCCTAGTCTAGACAGGCCAAATGTCGGAAAAACCTCCTCTGACAAAAGAATCAGAAAAAGGTACGCAAAATGTGGAGCGCATTTTGCATACCTTTTTTTGACAAAAACTTGTAGTCTAGCTGTACCTTTAGGCTACGTATACATGGGCAAGATTTTGCACAAAAGCAGCTGCTTTTGCGCAAAATCTTGCCACCTGTCTACACTGGCCACGAGTACTTGCGCAAGAACACTGACATTCTAATGTATAAAATCAGTGCTTCTTGCGCAAATACTCTGATGCTCCTGCTCAGGGATAAACCCTCTTGCACAACCGTTCTTGCATAAGAGGCCAGTGTAGACAGACAACATCAATTTATTGCACAAGAAAGCCCGATATTTAAAATGGCCATCAGAGCTTTCTTGCGCAAGAGAGCATCTACACTGGCACAGATGCTCTTGCACAAAATCACATCTTTTGCGCAAAGGCACATTCCAGTGTAGATGCTCTCTTACTCAAATACTCTAACGCAAAAACTTTTGTGTTAACGAGTATTTGCGCAAAATCTTGCCAATATAGATGTAGCCTTAGTGGAAAACTAAGTGTGAGATAGAGAGGGATATCATCCTTTAAATATACGCATTATTGCCTAAACATGTTTTGTTGTACAGAACATGGAGAAGACCAAAGAGAGAGAAAACAAAACTATAGAATGTTGAGTCTATAATACATAATACATTCAACATTTCATTTCATTTCCCTTGAGGAGCATGGAGCATCTTTCAATTTTAAAATCAATTTCCTAGACAACTCGAGTAGCAGCATTCAGATCAAGGTAGATCTGTCTTCATCAAAGAAAGGGTGTTGCCTTCTTTATTCTTTTGAAAAGAAAAGAAAAATGCAGCTATGTGGAAACTCAGTCTTGCTGCCCTTTCCAAAACCTTAGCACAGGTCACCTGTCTTTCGAATGCACAAATGCATACTCTGAGACTAGTCTTATATGCCACCAAAGCAGCAAAAGAATTTCTCACTTTGGCTGCAATTGGAGCCATTGTCTGGAAACGCCGAAAGGAGGAGAGGGATGTTTGTAATGGGTTTAATTACCCCATAACTTTATTATTAGGTGTCTGGGATTATCTGGCAAATAACATATATATTGCAGGCAACCCTCCCTTTTTAATACCATAATTAACTGGGTAAAGTGCTTTTACCAGTTCTGCCTCCTTTCTTTTTTCCACCCAGGTACTTCCAACAGATGCACTGCCAGGACCCTACAATCCCCAAGGGGAAGCTTCATCCAACTCCCCACCTTTCTATCCAGATTCCTTCAGCAAGCTCATTGCTGGGACCTTATATCACTTCCTCATAGAAGGGGCGGGTGGGCTATGATGATGGGGTTCCATGCCGTACGAAGCATGGAAGTTATACTATCAAGTTATTCAGCTACTAAACACCTCTCCTTAAATCCACATTTATCCACTACTGTATGCTTTATTTTATGGAGTACCTACATGGAACATCTGTTATACACTTAAATAATGAGTTATGACATATGGAATACCACCCATCATGTCCTGCATGAAGAAGACCCACCTGAACCTGCTATGATCAAGGAAAAAAAAAACCAGCCCAAATTCACATGGGCCAATAAGGTGGAAAGCGAAAAAAAATCCTTTTTAGTCTCTAGCGAGGCAGCGCCTAGTATAATGCCCATAGTAGATATAACTTGGTATATTTACCACCAAAATAGGGAGGGGGAGTGGATGCTACTTCCCTACACTGTGAATCACAAGGGAAGGTCCTAGCATGAAAGGACCTTTTAAAACCCTTCTTTCCTGGACGATAACTCAGCCATCATGCTGGCCCCTTCTTTAGCAGTTTTTTTATTTCCCCCCTCTCCCATCAAGAATTGCTCTCTTCTTCTGGCCAGACTGAGGGGGAAAAAAAACCCAGTTTAAGATGTAGGGTTGTGATTCATCTTTCGGGACCAAATCTATTGTAATCCTCAGATGAGAAAAAAAGTTTTCTTTCTTTTGTGCTGTATGATTTTTAATGGAGACATTCACAATAATTCTATTATGTCTTAAAATAAGATTGGTCTACTCACTACACATTTCATCATGGTTTCTAGTCCCTTTGAAGGGAAATTGGATAATGAAACTTGTAAGAAGATTTGAATCCATTTTAATAGTTCTTTGAATTTACCCTGGACTTTAACATCTGATGAGTATTTCCCTTCTTATTCTGATCTCTTTCAGGTATAGAACTTACACCTATATTTGAGACATAGTTTATTTTTTGGCTGCTCAGGAGGGTATTGACAAAGATGAGGTGATCTAAAATTAGATTATGCTATCAAACTTTAAGAAATTTACTACACATATATAGAAATAGTGTGATATTGCAGTGTCCTTCAGTGCTCCCTTATACATTCATCAACCATCCTGAGGTCATTTTTTGGCATTGTGAAACTGGAATTAAGGCTTTTGATAAACAAAAAAGAGGATATTCACAACATTCAAAGCCCTCATGTTTTCTCGTCAACCTGAACCAATGTGGTCATACAGTTATCCTTTTAAAGATTGTTGTGTAAATTAGGTACTGTAGAAATAACAATTACAGTACCTTTCTTGAAGGCTTTGTCTTGTCCTGCCTTCTAAGAAAATCCATTATTACACATATTTCTTTGTTCCTGTATGAACACATTTGTAAAAGATGCAAGATAGTTTGAGTACACCGATGAAGTTATTACAAGAGAACACCAAAGTACGGTAAACATTCAGAAAAAAACAAACAAACTCATGATTTTCATTTCAATGATGAGTCCTTCATATGGCAAATAAGTTGAAATGTCAATAAGCTACAGTATGTTGTCTAAATAATTCCAAAAACTAACAATACGAACCCAATATTTCAAAGAAATATCCTCCAGTTATTTTGAAACCTTTTAACCAGATCTTATTAGAATGTTTGAGCCTGTTACTATATGATGTGAGTGATGTACGCTTTAGAAGACTAAGCAATGTAAAACCATCCCACTGAAAATAAATGTGAAATAAAATGCACATAAAAAGATCACAAAATTGAGCCTTTAGATGTTCCACAGTAATTTCTCTTGAAACTGAGACGCTTTTTCAGTTCAGAGTTTCATGAAAGGCAATCATTGGCTAAAATCAATGTACAAGCAAGATAAAAGGCTTAACAGCATGATTGCAGTGATCAAAGCCTTTCAAAAGAGTAATCCACTTTTTTTAAAACCCCGTCCAAGTCACAAAAATCATTCATTTGTAAAGTAGCTTATACTAAGGGTAGAGTTATTGAAACTTGGTAACTCCACAAAAAATTTATCACCTAGTACTAGGATGGTAAGTGCTCTAGAAATGCTAGATAAATGGGTGGACAGGTGGATATATGGATAAAAAAAAAAGATGCTTATTCAAAAAAGAAATGCAATCATAAAGGTAGCTAGTAGTATAGAATATATTAAGAAAATATTAAAGCAGACTAGAGAAACATTTTAATTGTTTCTCTGTATTGATTATATGCTGTACAGCTTAATTTTTAAAGTTTTTCTTTTTTTGTCATAGAATATGTAATGCAAAAGAAACCATTAATAAAATATTAGGAATGAATGAATTGGTTCTGTCTTGGAAGATGATCTGAGGTCAGTTGGTTGAATTTGCTTTGGGTAGCTTAAGGAATAAAGTAATACTCACCATGAACAAGGGCATTCAAGTCTGGACATCAATCATCAAGTATTTCTGGGGTTTGCACAACATTGCAGCATATTCTGCTGTGGAAAGACCATAGTGATGTTGGCTGTAGGCCTGACACATTGTTATAAATAGGTGTAGGAAAGGAGGTTTTGCTCCATGGGATGATGTTCAGTAGAGAGTTTGATGGAGAAGTTATGATAGGGACATGGAAGATTTTAAAATATAAGATAAGAGAGCTATTGGAGAAGATGGCTGGGCTGAGGAGCATACATGAGCAGGAGAAATTCATTGTCAACATTCCTTTGGAGATATCCAAGGCTGAGGCTATGTCTAGACTGCAGTCTTCTTTCAGAAGAACCTTTTTTCTGAAGATACCTTCCAAAAAAGCTTCTTCCAAAAGAGAGTGTCCACACACAAAAGCGCATCAAAAAAGCAATCTTCTTTATCGAAAGATAGCGCCCACACTGAATGGATGCTATCTTGCATGTAAGTTGTGATTACTATAGATGGAGTGACTACCATGGCACCTGTACTTTTTCCTCTTCTTTTGAAAGAACTCCCTCTTCCCATTTCATACACACCTTTTTCCAAAAAAGCTCTTCTGGAAAAAGGCTTCTTCCTCATAAAAAGAGGATTACCAAAGCTGAAAAAAACCTCTCTGCTCTTTCAATTTACTTTTGGAAGAATGCAATTGTAGTGTGGACATATCTCAGATTTTGTTTTTCTGACAAAACTCTGTAGTGTAGTTATACCAAAGCTATCCAACATGGGAGGACTGCTGCTGAGAAAGGAGGAGATGGCTTTGTCATGGCTGCTGTTACTTCTGGAGTAGGCAGTGATCCACTCTTACTTCCAACCCACCTGCCATAGGTTGAAGAACTGTTATCTGCCCAGGCAACAAGTGATGTAGAATCACTCCCAAAAGGTGGAGGAGAAGTCAAGTACTCCCAAGGCTTGCAGAAGTGAAGTCTTATCTTCCAGGAGGAAATGTAGGCTATTGATAGTTGGTGACTATGTTCTGACAGGGTCAGAGGCACCTTTCTGTCAGCCTGATATGGCATCCCAGGAGGTATGTTGTCTGCCAAAGGCCTGTATCCAAGACAATCTGAGAAATTGTTGAGGATCATCCATCCTCTATCAATGTTCACTCTAATTTTTATATGTGCAGAATAAATTTTCTTGTGCACAGTGAGACATTCACAGAGATGCACCACCAATAGAAACACATGCTTCCAACTATGAGTAGCTGTGGGTACTCTACCAATCACTTGGGCAGCCTTGAATCTCTCCTGGAAGGTTGCCCAAGCACTCAGCATACGTGGAACACTGTCATACACCAGTGCTACTGATCCAGGTTGAGGGTATGATCCTCAGCAGAACAGACATGATGACAGGGCTCTGGGATTAAGGATAAAAAAGTTAGGGGTGCATGGTGGTCTCTTTGATCTTTCTGGTCTGGGCTATGGGCCCAGGCAGGAAAATGCATCCTGGGGATAAATATGTGGCTGCAAAAATGGTGTTGCCAAGGCTTCAGACTCCTTGACAACAGAGTGCTGTCCCAGGCAGATAGACTGCCAAGCAGAGAAGATGTGCACCTATTGAGGAATGTGAGGAGAATATTTGAACTCAGACTGAATTAATGAGGCAGACTTTAAACTATGTTTAATGGGGGCAGGAGACAAAAGTCCACAGATAAATTAAAAACATGGAGATGTGGGAGAAGAATCAAACTCTGAGGGGAGAGTGAACTGTTAGAATAATGATAAAGGAGAGACAGGAGAGAGCCCTGAGGGCATCTAATGAGTATCTTAGATGTCTATATACTACTATGAGAAACTTGGGGAATAAACAGAAAGATTTGAAATGCTAGCTAATAAATACAATTCTGACATAGTTTGTATGGCAGAAACTTGGTGGGGTAATATGCGTGACTAGAGCATTGGTACAGAAGAATACTGTTTGCTCAAAAAGACCACCAGGAAAGACAAGGAAGGAAGTGTTATCTTATATATTAAAAATGTAAACACTTGGACTAAGGTTGAGCTGGAAATAGGAGACATACTATAGAAAGTCAGGGGATAAGGATGAAAGTTGAAAATCTAGAGTAAGCATGAAAGGTGTAAAAAAACACAAACAAACAAGGATGATGTCATGGTAGGGATCTACCATCTAACCAAGAAGGAAAGGTGGATGAGACTTTTTTTTTTAAGGCAACTGGCAAATCATCTAAAGCATAGGACTTATTTATAAATGATCTGGAGAAAGGGGTAAACGGTGAGGTGGCAAAATTTGCAGATGAAACTCCTCAAAATAGTTAAGAGTGAAGTAAACTGTGAAGAGCTTCAAAAAGATCTCACCAAACTAAGGCTATATCTAGACTGCAAGCTTCTTTCAGAAGAAGCTTTTTTTGGATGAGATCTCTTCCAAAAAAGCTTTTTCTGAAAGAGTGTGTCCACACTGATTGGACGTTGTCTCTCATTATAAGACCACCCAGAACCAGGTCAGCCAGGGCTTTAGGTCACCAGTTGCTTCCGAGTGCTGGTGCCGAAGCCAAGCTGAGACATGCGCTTAAAGGGATCCCTCGAGGTTTCTCTGCTGCTGCTGTGTGCTTGTCTACATCTCCAAGGAATGGCAAAGCTCTTGCAGTGCCTGGTTTGGTTGCCCTGCTTTTTGGACACCACAGCTTTTGTCTTCGTGCCATGGAGCCGGAGATTCGCCAGGGCATGCGACGGCCCCACATAGCCATGCTGCAGTTTCTGCAGCAGTTTGTACAGACTGCCTTCCTGGCCCTGCACGTGCTTGACTCAGAGCTCATTCTGGAGCCCCTCTCACCGTGTGTGCAGGAGCAAGACCCACGCAACTGCACACCACAATAGAGAAGTGTTTTTAGAGGTGGGACACCAGTCCCAACTGGTGTGACCGCCTGGTCATGGAGCGGTAGGACAACCAGCAGTGGCTTCAAAACTTCCACATGGGGAAGAACACCTTTTTGGAGGTGTGTGCCTGGCTTGCCCCTGCCTTCCAATGACACAACACCCACATATGGTTAGTCATCTCCCTGGAGAAGTGGGTGGCAATTGCCATCTGGAAGATGGCCACCCCCTGACAGCTACCAGTCGGTGGGCAACCAGTTCGGCGTGGGGAAGTCCACTGTCAGGGCCCTCCTCATGGAGGTAAGGAGTTCTCAAGCTGCAGTCCCTGCAGGGAGGTGGAAAGAGTGTTGTATAAGAGGGACCCTCGGGAAAGGAGGGCTAGGGACTGTGGGGGGGTGGAGTGGGGGAGGGGAGGAAGCCCTGTCCACGGGGGCTTGTGCCATCCCACCCTCACACAACTGTGTTTGGATTTCAAAACAACAAACTTTGTATTTCTTTCAAAAAATATAAGAGGGGAGTGGGGGTTCCTAACTTGGAAGGGAGCTCATGGCTGGGAGTGACATGAGGGGTGGCTGGATGTCCCACCTTAGGTGCGGGGATCTCATTGAACTTGGGGTTGGGTGGTTCTGGGGACCGGAAGGGGGACTGAAGCAGGATCAGGGATGGCAGGGGGCGGGGGAGGAAGCATGGGTTTTACTTGGAGGTAGAGGAAGGGGGAATGGTCATAGCAGAGAGGGCAGGAGGGTGGTAGGCAGGAGCAGCCACTGCAGCTGGGTGTGTCATCATTTCCCACATGATGACACACATTATCTCCCTGCTGCATGAGCTGATCCCACATGCGGGTCCACCAGTCTGCATCGTCCCAGACCTTCTGTGCTAGGGTCTGTTGCATTTTGCTTAGGACACCCATATGCTGCCTCATCAGCTTCTCCTGCACCATGGAGCAGCTTCAGGTCCCTCGAGGTCAGACAGCTGGCTCAGGTGGCATGTCTCGCACCTCAGTCCCAGCTGGTCTGGGTGTGGATAGTACAAAGAGGGAGAAGTGGTCAGTTATCCATGCAGACACTGCCCCTGAGGCCATGCACTCCTCTGTGAGAAGTGACCAACAGTCCTTGTGCCAGAGGATGGTGCGTGTCCCGGGAGCAAAGCCATGTGTGGCCTGCACAGCAGGCCCTGCCTCACAGGGGCCCTGAGGTGCCTAGGGAACCATGCTGGTTGTTTCTCTCCCCTCTCCCATGGACAAGCAGGCAAGGGAAATGTCTGTCCACAGTGGGATCCTATGGGCGGTAGAGGAGCTGGGAGCAGCCTGGCCCTCCTTGGGGCCCACATACACACCTGCACCTTGCAGTGCTGCCCGTGGGAGCAGGTAGTGCCTCACGCATGCAGGCATGCCCTTGCACTATGTGTGTCACTCCTCGGTGAGTCTGGGGTCATGCCTGCACCCTTGTGGCTAACCTGCTTCCAGCCATGGAAGGTGGTGGGAGGGCATCCCCCCGCCTTCCACCAGGCCAGATGTGTGTGAGGCCTTCTCTGCGCCTGGGCAGGCTCAGAGGCTGGCTGCTGAGTCCTCATGTCAGACAATAATGAGATAGAGATAGAGAATGAGAGAAAATAAGAATAAGAGAAAATATCTTAATGTCTCTATATAAAACCAAGGTATGCCCACATCTTGAATATTGTATATAGATATGGTTGCTTCATCTCAAAAAAGATATATTGGCATGGGAAAAGGTTCAGAAAAGGGCAACAAAAATGATGGGGGGGTTGGTACGGATCCCATATGAAGAGTGTGGAAGCAGGGAAAGGAAAACGGGAATTTGTGTACAGACATCTCCCTTATTTGTTAGCAATAAGGCAAGACTCAGGCTAACACTGAGGCCTAACAACGCGAGAGCAAAAATTGCAAGAGACGCTGTCTTCGCTTCGCTCTAAGGGTACTTCTACACTAGCCCCCTAGATCGATCTGGGGAAGGTAATGAGGGTGACCGGAATTGCAAATCAAGCCCAGGATTTAAATATCCCACACTTGATTTGCATGTTCCTGGCCGGTGGCCATTTTAGAAATGGACTAGTCTGGAGTAACTGCCTGCATCTACACGCGGCAGTGAAATGGAATTCTGGAATAAAGCCCCTAAATCGAATTAGTTGGTAAACCTCATTCCACGGGGAATACCACCTAATTCGATTTAGGGCTTTATTCCGGAATCCCGTTTCACTGCTGCGGACAGTTACTTCAGGCTAGTCAATTTCTAAAATGGCGACCGGCTGGGAACATGCAAATCAAGCGTGGGATAGTTAAATCCCGGACTTGATTTGCCATTCCAGTCACCCTCATTAGACTCCCTAGATCGATCTACTGGGCTAGTGTAGACATACCCTTAAAGATAAAGATGGAATGTTGACTCCAAGATCATCCTATATATATATATATATATATATATTGCTTTTTTGTGACAGTAGTTGGCATCTCCAGTCAGAGCTCAACAACTTTTCCCCTGGAATACTGGCACTTTTTTTTTAAAACAAAGAAAAGCACTTTTATATATAAAAGCAGAGTCCTTTTGGCAGCCTTGAGCTCAGATGAGACCCTTCTCTCCCTGCCCATTCCCAACCTGAAGCAGGGACCCTGAAAGAAAGCTACAAATCTTGTTTTCTCAATAGACTAGGTCAAAACCCACCTCCGCCTTTGTGTCTGTGGGTTACATTGTCATTGCTACTTTGTATGAATCCTTCAATGCAGATTCAGTGCCTATCTCCAAGGCACAACTATCTTTATTGTTTATTTGGAAATTTCTTTGACTTTGTCAGCCTATGTTTGCCTATGTTACTGTTGTGTACATCTGACATTTACATAGTATCTGCTTGACTAAACGAAACACTTCTCTTAGAATGATAATGAACAAATACAGGAACATTCCTTGCAACATAATGTAAATTAATAGTATTATTTCAGATTTCAGTTCTGTAGCTGTGGCCTAAGATGTAATGGAAACTTTAAAGTCAATATAGTATGTCTAGCTTTCCTTTGGGAGATGTTTTTTATAGGAAACTGTAAGAAAAATAACGTATTATCATTATTGGTGTATTGTTACATATTCACATATAATAAACTCTTGCTCTTCTGATCATCTTTCATTTACCGACAAGGAAATTCCACAGACTTGACAATGTCGTGTCCATAAATAATAGGCTGGGAAGAGTAGTGATATGTATAGAGAATGTCAAAGTTTTGAGTTGAACTTCATCTCATAATAAATGAACAACGCTATACTCTTTCAGACCGAGCTGAATATGAAAGCGTGAAATTTTCTAAGAATAAATATGGAGGAAGGAATACCAAGTCTAACATCGTCTTAGAATAATAATATATAACATTTACATCATAGATTCTACTTTGAAGGATTCCAGTGCACTTTATAAAAAATTTATATAACATGCCATATACATAAAGTGAATCCTCTTCATCTCATCTTCAGTAAATAGGATTTTTGCATAAGACAGGTATACATTGTTTATGCACCAAAGGAAATTATTGATACCATACTCAAATGTAGGCACTTATGGGTCAAAATATATCAACTATTTGGCAACACCCATATTGCCAAATCTCATGATATTTGATGTGTTTCTTAAAGCCCACGTTTCTGGATTCATGTCCTTAGGTAAAATTTTCCATTTTTATCTAATTTATGTTTCTAGCCCTGATAGCTGTGGAGAAAAGTTTAAACCATGATCCATGTGAATCTTTAGAGGTTCAGAAACCAAAAGACAAATACAATGAGACCAACATTTATTTAGATTTAAAATAATGGACTTTTTTTAGGGATCATTCATGCCTTTTCATAAACTATAAGACCAGAAGGGGCCTCTGATCTTCTACTTTGACCTGCTCCGTAATGCAGGTCATAGAACTTCCCTGATTTAATTCCATTTGAGCTGCAGCATATCTTTTATAAAAATGTCCAGTCTCGATTTGAAAATCACAAGAACTGGAAAATCCACCGTGATCCTTGGTAAATTGTTCCAGTGGTTAATTACCTTCACTTTTAAAAATGTATATTTTATTTCTAGTTTGAATGTATCCAGTGTCTAGTTTCAGCCATTGCATTGTGTGACATCAAATATTTGTTCTCCTGTAGGTACTCAAGACTGTGTTGAAGTCATCCTTTTATTGTCTCTTTGCTAATTTAAATAGATTGAGCATTTTAATTCTGTCCCTATACGATTTTTTTCCCACTACTACAACTTTCTAATGTATTATGTGAAACTGAACTTGTTGTTTTGGAGTCTCAATATGCTTTTGCTCTCTATCAAATCACTGTGAAATTTATTTGCAAACTACGTCTCCTCCCCACCCAATGGCAGGTCCAAATAGCAGATAACCAACTACTGCACTCAGTCCAGGAGCTCTGGTAGTAATAGAAGACTGTGCTGTGGTTCTAAAATGTGTCAATATCATTGCATAGGATGAAATTTCATTTTTTTCCATTTTAAGTTTTATAAAAATCCTGGGAAATTATACCTAGAAAATATTAAGGTTGCAAAATCAGATACCTAAAAGTTAAGAAATGCTTGAATTAAGGTTGTCCATGTAATCCAGGACTCCAGTGTGACATACAATTACCTTAATCACACAAACATTCTCTTCCTGCTTCCCCTGCTTAACTTACCACAAAATCTTGGTGTGTAGTGAAAGAAGAAAGGGATCAGCTTACCACAGAAGTTCTAGGTTACTGGTTAATAAAGAAAGGATTGGCAGGAAGGAAGGGGATGTTTTCATTTTAAGGCAATTGATTGCCACCATGTAGAAAGAGATTTTTTTTTTGGTCTCTTCCACAGTTCCTATGTGATGATGGAAAAAAATCACTTAATCAAAATGTTTACAAGTAGCAGCTGACTGTTCCTTGTTTTCTGGGTGTCCAAATTGAAATACCTGGGGTCTGATTTATAGATGTGTTGAGCATTTAGAGGTGAATGGGAGATCTTGACTGAGCATCTAACATGCTGTAAAATGCTAAATCCTCTAAAATTAGAACCTAGGCTTTTCAAAGTGCTCCCAGTTACATTCTTGGCAATTGTGGCCTTACACACTTTCTAAATTGTTCATTAGCAAAATGGGGATAATACCACCTCTCTTCAAAGGGCACTGTGAAGATAAATTCATCAGTTTTGTAAATTATTAAGTTATTATGATGACAACTTTATATAAATGCCAATTAGAAAATTAATAATAATATTTCAAGATGATATGCCATGAATAATGCTTGGGATCACATAATGAAGGCTGAGGATGAAAAGAAACTTCAGCTACCCATTCAGTCAGCAACATTCATATTGGGAACTGAATAAGGTAGGAGTCTGTGGAAAAAGATAGAATGCAATCATACAATTAATGTATCATAATGCCTATTCACAAGGGGACAACTAAAGGTTTTTCGTATGCAGGCATCCTTAATTCCCGCATTTTCTAGCTTTCTGAATATATTCAGAAATATTCAATATATATATTATACTAAAAAATTCATTTATATAATATGTATATTATACACACAAACACATAAATATATGCATGTGGATATATATGTGGTAGAGAACATTTCTAACATTAGAAGTATTTTGATAGACAGAAAATAGATTGAAAGAGAGAAAATGGTCTTGTGGAAAAATCTATTTCTAATTTATAAGGTTTCCTCCTCCCTTCATTATCTCTTCTTCTTTTATATGATTGCCTTCATTTATTTGAATCATTTTTTAATTTTCACTCCTTGATATTTCATTAGTCACTGCCTTGTCTCTTTTATATTTATTTTATCTTTAATTTTTAATTCTTTTCTCAATCCTTAAATCTTTGATTAATACTGGTCATTGTAAACTGCATCCCAAAGACAAACATACACATTTTGCTTTTTGCATTTTAGTAAGACTCTTGACTGAGTAGTTTGTTGTAGGGACATAACAAACACCAGATTAGAAAGGACGAAGAAAAGTTTGTTTGCTGGTTAAAAAGGTTATAATTTCAATGTAATACATTCATTTTGTTTATTACTATAGTATCTAAGGGTTAGCCAAGTGTAGGCCCTTTTCTGCTTGGCTTTGTGGAGCTTATTACCTAAATAGACAAGATAGACACAAAGTGGGGTGGAATGCTCAGAGTAAACAATATGATAGTGGCAAATGCCCATTAGTTCCACAATTGTATTTTTTCATTTATTTGTTATAAATGTATGATTTGTTTATTGAGGAGATTTACTTAGTAGATAAATAGGAAGGGACTGGGGAATGGAAGAGGTCAGGGAAGAAGAGAGAAGGTATGGGCAGAGGGTCTCAGTTTAAAGGAGGCTGTGCCTTTCCAAATAACTAGGCATGGCCCCACCCATGCTCTACCCTGCCCAGGTCCTCTGCACAGCAGCTCCTCTCCAGTCCCTCTTTGGTCTGGTTTGAAATGAAGTTTGTACAACCCCACTGCACTCCAGGACAGCCTCATATATGAATGTGTTCCCCATCTCTATCTTCCATGATGCTCACTAATAATGGAATTTTGTTGTGAATCATTGTCTCAGAAAGAGAATTCTTTAGATTTTTAGTGAGATTTTCTAAGAAGGTTATGGGAATTAGATTTTCAACTGACACCGAAATTCAATGGGATTTTGGAGAGCAACACCAGTTAGCGTCTTTGAAAATCTAGTGTGGCACAGAGAATAAGTTACAAAATACAAATAAGATGGTTAAATATATTTTGGGGAGACTACAAAATATATTTTCAAAATATGAATTTCAGGACAATTAACATTTCCAAGAAAATGCAAGTCAGAGAAGAGAGAAAAATAACAGTTCATTGGCACTATTAACTAGAATAGAAGAACTTAATATTGTAAGTAAAGGTCACTACAAATCATGACTGAGGCTTAAAAAACTGAATGCTGTAGTTTGGGTTCCTATAGCTACATTTACTCATGGAGAGCTCAGTATTTTGGAAAATAAAGTAAAGGGAAGATTTCTGTGGCTCTTCACATTCCCTGCACATATCTAACAACATCCCATTCCAACTCTCACTGCCCTTCTTAAAGATTTGGCTTACTGGAGGATGGAACTCAGACATTAAATTCCTCATTTATTTTGAAGCACAAAGCAACCAATGATATCCAAACAATTTAAGAAATCAATAATAGGAAGGAGACAATCTCCATAACAAACATCTAGATTCCATTGAATTATTGCAGTGTTTCTTTTTTGTTTTGTTTTGTTTTGTTTTGTTTTGTTTGTTTATTTTCTGTCTCAGGAGATCTGGGTTTTATAACTGACAACGAAAAGTGTTCCATTCCAAAAACACTCATATGAGTGATTTCACAAAGCCCAGGACAAAGGGTGTAAGACTGGAATACAATATATTTGAAACAGACTTTGAGGAGAAATTAGGTAAATGCTGAGTCTAAACATCAGCAAATACTTCCTCTTTCACAAAACTTTTTCTAGAGCAAAAATGGTGACGTTCTAATAATTAGATCTACAAATTTACTTGTATTCTCACCTTAATTGTAGACAAATGAAAACTTTTTTTGGAAAAAGTATCAATGTGATAATGATAACTGTTAATGAGAAAGATGATAGAATTATAGAACTGGAAGGCACTTCAATAAGTCATCAAGTCCAGTCCCCTTCACTGATGGCAGGACAAAGCAACATCAAGATCATCCCTGATGGGTGCTTTTAAAAATCTTCAATGATAGAGATTCAACAGTCTCTGTAGGCAATTTATTTTAGTGTTCAACCACCCTCAGAATTAGGAATTTTTTCTTAATGTCCAACCTAAATCTCCCTTGCTACAATTGATACCTTTTGCTTCTTTTCCTATCAGGGGTTAAAAAGAACAATTTTTCTCCCTATACACTTCTAACAACTTTTTGGATACTTGAAAACCTTTGTGTCCTCTCTGAGTTTTCTCTTTGCCAAACTAAATAATCCCAAATTTTTCTTCATAAGTCATGTTTTTTTTAACCATTAATTATTTGTGCTGCTTTTCTGTGGACCTTCTCCAAGTTGTCCACATCTTTTCTGAAATGTGGCACCCAGAACTGGACCCAATAGTTCAGCTGACACCTAATCAGTGTACAACAGAGATGAAGAATTACTTCCCATGTTTTGCTTATAACACTCCTATTAATACATCATAGAATGATGTTTGCCTTTTTTGCAACAGCATCATGCTATTGACTCTTTTTTAGCATTGTGGTCCACTATGATCCCTAGAACCCTTACCTAAGTATTCTTCCTAGGTAGTTATTTCCCATTTTGTATGTGTGCAATTAATTGTTCTTTCTTAAGTGGAGTACTTTGCATTTGTCCTGGAGTACTTTCATCCTATTTACCTCAAAGCATTTATCCACTTTGTCTAAATTGTTTTGAAATATAATCCTATCCTCCAAGGTTCTTGTAACCTATCCAATTTACATTATAAGCGTGCCCCCTATGCTGTTATCTAGACCATCAATGAAGAAATCGAACAGAACCAGTCCCAAAACTGATCCCTGCCCTTCCAGCATGATTGTGAGCCATTAATCACTGCTCTCTGATAATGGTTATCCAACCAGATATGCACACAACTTGTAATTGCTCCATCTAGTTTGTTAATCAGAAGGTCATATGAGACTTTATCAAATACCGTACTAAAGTCTAGATACACCAAATCTACCACGTATCCACAAGTCTTGTTAACCTATCAAAGAAAACTATTGGAGTGGTTTGACATAATTTATCTGTACAAATCCATGGTGATTGTTTTTTATCACCTTATTATCTTCTCGATGTTTGCAAAAGGATTCCTTAATTATTTGCTACATTATCATTTCTGGTATAGAAGTTAAGCTGACTGGTATGTAATTATGTGAGTTGTCTTTATTTTGTTTATACATGAGCACTATATTTGCCCTTTTCTAGTCGTTTGGAATTACTCCAGTATTCCATGGCTTTTCAAAGATAATAGCTAATGTCTCAGATACCTCCTCAGTTAGCCCCTTGAGTATTCTAGGATGAATTTCATCAAGCCCTGGTGATTTGAATATGTCTCACTTGTGTAAGAGTCTACTTCAAGACATCTACTTCAAGACAGACCCAAGAAAACCAACAATAGAACACCACTTGTCATCACCTACAACCCCCAACTTAAACCTGTCCAACACATTATCAATAAACTACAGCCTATATTGGAACAGGATACCATACTCAAAGAGGCTCTGGGAGACAGACCCATAGTCTCCTATAGACAACCACCTAACCTCAAGATGATTCTTACCAACCACCACAGGACATACCACACTAATACCAACCCTGGTACCTTCCCTTGCAACAAACCCCGTTGCCAGCTTTGTCCACATATTCATTCTGCTGATACCATTATTGGACCTAACCAAGTGAGTTATAAGATCAAGAACACATATTCCTGCGCATCCAGAAATATAATCTACGCTATCATGTGCCGAAAGTGTCCGTCTGCTATGTACATTGGACAAACATCTCAGACACTTCGCCAAAGGATTAATGCCCACAAAACAGATATCAGACAAGATCACAAAGAGAAAACAGTTTCTTGCCACTTTAACCAGAAAGGACACTCTCTAAATGACTTAGCCACCTGCATTCTGCTACAAAGACCTTTTACATCTGCACTTGAAAGGGAATCCTCTGAACTGTCATTCATGTTAAAATTCGACACTTATCAACAAGGACTTAACAAGTCTTTGAACTTTCTCACCCATTACCAAGACAGTTTCCCCAATTATCACCTGTAATACCATTAACTCACAAACATCCCACTCTCCCTACCTTTAATATCAGCAATTCACAGACACTTACCTTCCTTCCTCCCCCTTCCCACCCCCCCCCCCCGCATCCCCCTTCTGTTCTGCAATGTGATTTGTCCTTTTCATATTTGTTCATTTTTTTAAATTGTATCCTTTGGTATATATGGTTGTGACTACTTTCTTCCACTATTTGATCTGAGGAAGTGGGTCTGGCCCACGAAAGCTCATCATCTAATAAACCATCTTGTTAGTCTTTAAAGTGCTACATTGTCCTGCATTTTGCTTCAACTACCCCAGACTAACACGGCTACATTTCTATCACTTGTGTAAGTAATTTTTAACTTGCTATTTTATATTTTAGTTTCTGAACCTACCCCAACCACTTTGAGAAACACTGCACTAGGGTAATGGGTAGCAGTATAACATATTAAGATGAGTGTGAGTCATTCAATGGAATCCTGTGGGATTACTCAGACAGAAAACTTTTATGATGCACGTGAGTAACCTTACCTTATCAGGTGTAAAGTTTTTGTAAACCTTGCAAAACCGACAGCTGTATTATAACAATATTAAAATAATAGGCAACGTGTTTCAGTAGTTAAAATTGTGTGTGTTATACAACACATTTTGCAAGCCCAATTTTGGCATAAAAACACAATTATGAACTGACTGCAAGAAAAGTTAGCTAGTGAGAAAGTTTCCTATTATTTAAACACGAATGCCATCAATAGTAGCAAAGAGAACACAGACATTGACTGACTAAGTAATATTGCTTTTTATGGGAATACTCTGTTTTCAAGGTTACTTCCAGGTCAGTAGTGACCAACTCATTACCATCTGGTAGCTGTTTGGGGACCAATGTGAAATGAGCTTACGGTCAGGCCATTTCTTAGTGGACAGGTGTCTGTATCTAAAAAAGATCAACATTAGCATTAGTTGGTACCCTTGTTGCCAGGCTCAGACAAGAGGGCAAGATTAAATATGTATAAAGCATAAACTTCCTTCACTTCTAGAATTAGTCTCCAAAGCATTGGCTTGAGATACATTTAGTAAGGCAGCATGCGGAAGCTGGAACTTCTGTGCTCTTGCTGATTTTCTTTTGTAGACAGAAGTCTTTAGTCTCTTCCACATGATCAGTCTGATAGAAGCACTATTATTTTTTGAAAATTGATCTATGCATTGGGCTAGAGAATGAGAGTGACTCTTTTAGTCCAGTCACTCACTTGACAGAAAAACCCCTGTTTAAATCCCATCTTTATAGCACACAGAAAGGAACAGAATCAGTATCTTCCACATCCTGGGTAAGTTCCCTAAACAGTAGACTAAAGTTTGCAACAGAGGACTTCCCTGCCTCTTGACGTTTTTGTGTGGAGTTACACATGTGTGGCTACTGTTCTGGTAAGAATAATTGACTCTAGATTTCTGACTGTGGATCACAAGTGGAGATAAACACCTCCTTCTAATCAAGACTTAGGCTCCTCACTCTGGAACACACCTCCCTTCTCATCTTCTGGTATTGGCTAGCATACACAGCTCTCTGCTTAGATGTACTACCTATCTTTCACCATGCATTGTATAGAAAATTTAGGTGCCTTAGCCAGGGTTTGTGGTGTCCAGTGATTTTCAAGGAGTGGAAATGTCATTGAAATACTCTACATAGAATCATAGAATCATAGGACTGGAAGGGACCTCGAGAGGTCATCGAGTCCAGCCCCCTGCCCTCAAGGCAGGATCAAGCTCCGTCTACACCATCCCTGACAGATGTCTATCTAACCTGTTCTTAAATATCTCCAGAGAGGGAGATTCCACCACCTCCCTTGGCAATTTATTCCAATATTTGACCACCCTGAATGATTATTGGCCAGGAAAAACTGGTTTGGTGTTTCTCTTTGCCATAAGCTTGGAATGGGTAACAGGGAATGGCTCACTAATGTCCAATCTAAACCTCCCCTGCTGCACTTTAAGCCCATTACTCCTTGTCCTGTCCTCAGAAACCAAGAGGAACAAATTTTCTCCTTCCTCCTTGTGACACCCTTTTAGATATTTGAAAGCCGCTATCATGTCCCCCCTTAATCTTCTTTTTTCCAAACTAAACAAGCCCAGTTCATGAAGCCTGGCTTCATAGGTCATGTTCTCTAAACCTTTAATCATTCTTGTCGCTCTTCTCTGTACCCTTTCCAATTTCTCCACATCTTTCTTGAAATGTGGCGCCCAGAACTGGACACAGTACTCCAGCTGAGGCCTAACTAGTGCAGAGTAGAGCGGCAGAATGACTTCACGAGTTTTGCTTACAACACACCTGTTAATACAACCTAGAATCATATTTGCTTTTTTTGCAACAGCATCACACTGTTGACTCATATTCAACTTGTGGTCCACTATGACCCCTAGATCCCTTTCCGCCATGCTCCTTCCTAGACAGTCGCTTCCCATCTTGTATGTATGGAACTGATTGTTCCTTCCTAAGTGGAGCACTTTGCATTTCTCTCTATTAAACCTCATCCTGTTTACCTCCGACCATTTCTCTAACTTGCTAAGGTCATTCTGAATTATGTCCCTATCCTCCAAAGAAGTCGCAACCCCACCCAGTTTGGTATCATCTGCAAACTTAATAAGCGTACTCTCTATCCCAATATCTACATCATTGATGAAGATATTGAACAGTACGGGCCCCAAAACAGACCCTTGAGGAACTCCACTTGTTATCCCTTTCCAGCAGGATTTAGAACCGTTAACAACCACTCTCTGACTACGGTTATCTAGCCAATTATGCACCCACCTTATCGTGGCCCTATCTAAGTTATATTTGCCTAGTTTATCAATAAGAATATCATGCGAGACCGTATCAAATGCCTTACTAAAGTCTAGGTATATGACATCCACCGCTTCTCCCTTATCCACAAGGCTCGTTATCTTATCAAAGAAAGCTATCAGATTAGTTTGGCATGACTTGTTCTTCACAAACCCATGCTGGCTATTCCCTATCACTTTATTACCTTCCAAGTGTTTGCATATGATTTCCTTAATTACCTGCTCCATTATCTTCCCTGGGACAGACGTTAAACTGACCGGTCTATAGTTTCCTGGGTTGTTCTTATTCCCCTTTTTATAGATGGGCACAATATTTGCCCTTTTCCAGTCTTCTGGAATCTCCCCTGTCTGCCATGATTTTTCAAAGATCATAGCTAAAGGCTCAGATACCTCCTCTATCAGCTCCTTGAGTATCCTGGGATGCATTTCATCAGGACCTGGTGACTTGCTGACATCTAACTTTCCTAAGTGATTTTTAACTTGTTCTTTGTGTATCCTATCTTCTAAACTTACCCTCTCTCTGCTTGTATTCACTACGTTAGGCACACCTCCAGACTTCTCGGTGAAGACCGAAACAAAGAAGTCATTGAGCATCTCCGCCATTTCCAAGTTTCCTGTTACTGCTTCTCCCTCCTCACTAAGCAGTGGGCCTACCCTGTCCTTGGTCTTCCTCTTGCTTTTAATGTATTTATAAAAGGTCTTCTTGTTTCCCTTTATGCCTGTAGCTAATTTGATCTCATTTTGTGCCTTTGCCTTCTATATTCCTTTGTAGATCTAGGCCACAGGGGGAAGGAATGAGTGGATCCTTATCTCTGTGTCCTCTCCCATGTGCTGGCTTATTGATCTGAGCAGCTACAGAAGGGAAAAGTGTTTTTCTACCAACCCTCCAGCTCCTTTCACCCTGGAGCAACAGAAGAAGAAAATATGAGTCAGAATCACAGGGTATGTCTACTCTACATGACTCCGTCGACGGATCCATGTAGATGAGCTTTGTAGACATAGCAAAATGAAGTGGCGATTTAAATAATCACCGCTTCATTTACATCAAAATGGCTGCCGTGCTGTGCTGATCAGCTGTTTGTCGGCTCAGTGCGGTAGTCTGGATGCTCGGCGGTCGACATCAAAAGCCTTTGTCAACCACCCTGTTATGCCTCGTGGGATGAAGTTAATTGTGGCGGTCGACAAAGACTTTTGAAGTAGCACCTAGACAAAGGCTCAAAAGTAATAGCAATTTTTTAACATATCAGAAGCAGGAAACTCTAAACAACCATTGGTACCACTAAATGATCAACATGCTAAACAGTGCTAAAGGAGCACTTACGGGTGTTTAGGCCATTATGGATAAACCAAATTAATTCTTTGCATTGGCCTTGAGAGCTGAGGATATGAGGGAGATTCCAAAACCTGAGACTTTTTTTTTAGGTGACAAATCTGATGTACAGGCCCAGATTGAGTTGTTATTAGTGAAGGTTTTGGCACACATTGATAAACTAAACAGTGAAATTGGCAAAGTTTCAGAAAAGAGCCAAAAAAATTAGTAGGGTTACGAAACAGTTTCCATGTGAGGAAAGACTAATAAGATGAGGACTTTTCACTTGGAAAATAGACGAGTAAGGGGGGGTATGATAGAGGTATATAAGATCATAAATGGTGTAGAGAAAGTTGATAAGGAAGTGTTATGTGCTCCTTCTCGTAGCACAAAGAACTTGAGGTCCTCACATGAAATTAATAAGTATCAGGTTTAAAACAAATAATAAGTATTTCTTCACACAATGCACAGTCAACCCATGGAACTCTTTCACAACAGATGTTGTGAAGGCCAAGATGATAAAGTTTAAAAAAAATAGTAAATTGATAGGTGGTAGGCTCATGAATGATTATTGGCCAGGAAAAACTGGTTTGGTGTTTCTCTTTGCCATAAGCTTGGAATGGGTAACAGGGAATGGCTCACTTGATGTTTACTTGTTCTGTTCATTCCCTCTGAAGCATCTGGCATTAGTTACTTTCAGAAGACAGGATTCTGGGCTAGATGGACCTGAGGTCTGACCCAGTACATCCATCTTATATACTTATGTAATAGTGGCTTGGGTCTATCTTGGAATTTGAAAGACCTGCATTTTATTTCCTCTATGGCCTCAAGTGAGTCATTGAGGATTTGGTTCACAAAGTGACTTTGCTACTCCTGCCATTTTTAACACTACCACTCAGCTTCTGCCTAATACTGTAGGTGCCTAACTTTTCACCAGAAGGTATGTGTGAAACCAACCCAAATAATAAGCTGCTTGGAACCTTCACTCACATATAAGCACTGACATGACTTTCTGACAAGGTGTTCCCCTGACTACCTTGACTATGTGACCTGATCCGGTAAGCATGCTCTTTAATGTGTGCATAATATAGCTGGACGTGAGCATGTTGGGAGTATTTAGGCTGTGTATGTGTGCCCAGAATACCCAGTGATTAGGGCACTCACCAAGGGTGTAAGAGAAAACAAGTCCTTTCTCCAAATAAGACTAAGCAAGGATTTAAAAAAACCCAACAAATTCTACATCCCCTGTGAGTGCCCTTATCATTGACTATAATAGGGTGGGTCTTTTTGGCTCGTCACAAGAAAGGCTTGACTTGGCTTAGGTACCTAGCTTCATGAGATGGTGTACAGCAAAGAACCATAAGGGGAAATGGGAGATTTTACTCCCATTGATCTAGGTTTTAAGTCTTGTCCCTTTTCTCTGCATTTCATTCCCGTCTAGTTTAGGCAGCTCTCTGTTCAGTTTGCTGTCTTCTGTGAACTCCTTTCTTAGGTGCCTCACTCTTTCAGTGCAAAATAGGGGGAGCCTGAACCTGCTTTGGGGCTGTGAATTCTACTGTGTGCCAAGGTATCTCATATTTAAAGTCCTTTTGTTAATCTAGCCCATAGTCTCTCTACTAAATTCCTCATTTGCAAATTGGGGCTAACAGTACTAATCTACCTGACCACGGCGTAGGAAGGATAAACTAAAGATGTTCAGATACATGACCCCCATTACTACAGTAAATAGCTAAAATACACAAACTCTTAAATCAAAATCTACCTTTTAGTGCAATGTATTATAGGATTTTCAGATATAGCCACACATATAAGGGTCAGGATATTGTTTTTTGTGTCTCAGTTGAAAGATGTGAAACTCATTGTGACTTTTCAATAAAATCACAAGTAATATATGGAAGCAAGGGTGAACATTATAAACAACTAACTCCAAGAATATAAAGGAAAGTCAATTTATTTTATATATGTGTGTATATGTGTGTGCATACACACACAAACATACTAACTATATATAGATATATATATATATAGATTTATATCTATATATAGTTAGCAATTATATATATATGAGAACAAAATGCATTTCTTCTTAACAAGTAAATGATAAAGATCAAGATGTTGTTATAAGTTCAAGTTACAGTGGGGGAGGTCTAGGTTAGATATTAGGGAAAACTATTTCACTAGCAGGGGGAGGCATGAAGTACTGAAATGGGTTACTTAGGGAGGTGGTGGAATCTCCATCCCTAGAGGTTTTTAAGTCTCAGCTTGACAAAGCCCTAGCTGGGATGATTTAGTTGGGGTTGGTCCTGCTTTGAGCAGGGGGTTGGACTTGATGACCTCCTGAGGTCTCTTCCAGCTCTATGTTTCTACGTTATGAAGGTACACAATCTTCATATTTGAAAAGTGAGAAAAATTATATTGTGATAAGTCTTAAAAATCAATGCTACTCAGGGAAGCCTCTTTTTTTAAATTAATAATCTTTTAGATCAGTGGTCCCCAACCTTTACGGGCTCCTGGGCGCCCGGGGGCGGGGCCACACACGCGCTGGGCGCCCGGGGGCGGGGCCACCCGAGCACCGCGCACCAGGCGCCGGTGAGTGTCACGCGCCTGAGGCCGGCGCCTCCAGTGCGCCACGCGCCGGGGGCGGGGCCAGCCCGGGTTGTCTGCGGGCGCCTACAAATGCCCCGGCGGGCACCATGGCGCCCGCGGGCACCGCGTTGGGGACCACTGTTTTAGATTGAAAGATTTTTAGTTTATTTTCTTTGGCCCAGAGAGACATCATTTTGATATTTAATTTATTCAGACCTCAAAAAAACATTTTTTATGTTTATCCTTACAGGACAGTTATTTTAACATTTATTTTCTTTCTTTTTAAGATGTGCATGTCTCTATCTCTCATAGTTCTTCTTTCACATCTGCCTTAAGAAGGCCTAATTTCTTCAATACAAGGGGATTTTCTTCTAAACCCTCACTTAGCTGTGTGCCAAAGAATGTAGCTACCTATGAAAAGTTGGATGTGGATTTATTCTTTAAAAGCATTTTTAAATGTTTTCTCTAGCCCATAAGTGCGGACTGCTAATCATATTTAGAGCTGAGAAGGGCTTACTTTAATTCATTTTATTCAGCCCTGGTGGCATTTTAACTTCCTGTAATTTCTTCAACCCCCAGAGAAAGAGGGTTCTTTACCTTTCTGATTTGTTTCTGTCATCCCTGAGAAGGACTGTTTCAAATTTATTACTTTATGTTATTAATTAGTATAATTAACATATTTGCTTCCACCCTGAGAAATATAAAGGGCTTCTCTGATTTTAATTATATTCTTCTGCATATATATTTCAGTCCTGCGAGACAAAAGTTCTTATTTAAGAAATGAATCTTCATCATCCTAAGAAGGATACCTCTCAGCTTTACCTGATTATTAGGTACTGTCACCATTTCGAACCCAAATTAAATCCAATCCATACAGACCTAGGCTCATTTTTTCAGTGTGTAAATTATTAATATAGGGAAGACTGTAATATGAATTTGTTGGTTTAGAAACTTGGCACATCCAGGGAATTAACTCCATATCATTTTAAGATTCCTATTCTTCGTGGTTTCATTTTGTCCCACAATTTATGCCTGCCATTTTAAAGGTCTGCTTCAGACTTCTAGGTCCTGGGAGGCTGATTTTTATCCTTTTGGAAACCATTTTAAAACTCCTATAAAAGTTATTTACCAGTGCATTTTTCCTCTCAAACTTATCCATTCATTATAAGTCAAATCCAGCAACACCTGCACCTACTTTTCACTTCATGTCTTTCCCTACATGAAGGAAAAATAAGTCTAACTCAGTTCTGATGAATACATGGATCTGTGAAAGAATAGCATGATATATTTAAAAATCCTTAAATTAAGGTCTAAGTTTTGGATTGGGAGGAGAGAGAGCAACAGTAATACAGGTTGAACCTCTGTAGTCCAACGCTCTGTGGTCCAGCATCATCTGTGGCCCAGCATGATTTTTAGTTAGCCACATCCATGATAAGTGGACATCTGACTAAGTTTCCCGCAGTCCCATCAAATTTGTTTACAGCCACCAGTCCTCGTTCCCAGTGTACTGTGCAATTATTTAGTTCTTATTTACCCCCAAAATGCCTTTTAAGAGTTCAGTAAGCAGTGGAAGTGTTGATAATGCTTCTAGATGATATTGATCTGCTATAGTCTGGCAAATTCTCTGATTCAGCACCAGTCAGGTCCTGAGAGTGCTGGACTAGAAAGGTTCATCCTATATTTAAAAAGAAGAAAAGAAACCCCCAAGCATAATACTCAACCTGCTAGAAGTCAACTGTCTGACCCTAGTCTTTAAATGCATGATAAAGACACAAATCCAGGGGAAAATTTCATGTAAAATAGAGATCTTTAAACTTGAAATTAATTTTTAAATGTGTAATTTTTTTGTTCTAGGCTCACAAATTCATGATTTAGTATCGCTAATGTATAGAATTGTAAAGGGTATCAATATCAACATACACCTTAACTCTTATTTTTGTTTTGAATCTCATATTCTCTTTTATTTTTTCCTCTGGTGGCATGGAGTGGGTGTGGTTTAATACTACAAGCTGCTATGGCTTGTTGCTTTGCCTCACAGAGCCTGCAAAATACAGCAAATCCAACCTGTTTTTAAATGCTTGTCTACTTAAGATTCATTCGTTGGAGAAAAAAATCTTCTTGACATACAATATTTGAGGCACTGTGCCATGCACTGGAAACAATGATGCCTATTGTAGGTGTCACTTTGTGGTGAGAGGGACAAGGTGGGTGAGCTAATATCTTTCATTGGAGCAGCCTTTTTGGTAAGAGAGACAAGCTGCCAAGCTCCACAAAGCTCTTCTTCAGATAGGAAGTATCACAGCTAAATACAAGATTGAACAGACTGAGGTTGTCTTGTAGTCACCTCAGTCTTAGGATATAGCTAACCTATCAGACCCTTTTTTTTCCTCCCCATCTAAATAAACCTAAAAACACTTTCAAATAATGAGCCTGGGAGCTTAAATTCATAACTTTGCCTCACACTAAAAATTATGGTCTTGATAAAGACACTGGCCTTATAGCTTATTACAACAATCAGTAAACCATTACCCCTATTTTTGTCTTAGAACTACAGGGTTGTTAATGGGCCATTCACTTTGAAGGACCCCTCAGTGTGCTAATGAATTAAGCTAAATGTCCTGTTTGGTCTTGTATTTAGCTGTCATACTCCTAGAACCTTTTCCAGACCTGAAGAAGAGCTGTCTGTAGTTTGTAAGCATGTGTCTCTCAGAACAAAAGTTGTGCTAAATTACACCATTGCAGCTGTGTTTCTGTAATGTGCCTGGTGAAGATGTGTGATGCTGATGGGAAAGCGCTCTCCCATCAACATAATTACTCCATTTCATTGAGAGATGGAAGGTACACTGGTGAGAGAGCTTATTACTTTAAGGATATGTCTAGACTGCATCCCTCTGTCAGCAGAGGGATCAGATTAGGCAGGTAGACATTGCAGATGAGGCAGGGATTTAAATATCCCGTGCCTAATTTGCATAAAAATGGCCACTGCATTTTACCGACTCAGCACTTTGTCGGTAAAAAGCAGAAGTATAGAGGGGGCTCTGTCGAGAAAGAAAGCCTCCCTTGCAGGAGGCATAAGGGATCTGTCAAAAACGGCTTTCTTTCTCGACAGATCCCCCTCTAGACTGCCATTTTTTGCCGACAAAGTGCTGAGTCGGCAAAACGTGGTGGGTATTTTTATGCAAATTAGGCACGGGATATTTAAATCCCTGCCGATAGAGGGATGCAGAATAGACATACCCTAAGTGTCTGTAACTTATATGATGTGTGTTTGGGGGGTTGGCTTTTCAATTAGGCTATGTATACACTAAAGCATTATTTTGAAATAAGTTATTTTGAAATAATAACTCCTGGAATAACTATTTCAAAATAAGCTATTCCTCTTCATAAGCAGGAATTATTTTGAAATAAGAAGGCCTTTATCTCAAAATAATGGGATTGGTAGAATGGACACTTGCCTTATTTCAAAATAAGGGGAGGTATTTTGAAAGAACTGCCCAGTGTAGACATGCCATTAGAGACTTTAGGCTTAAGCAGTAGTGTAGATGAGCTCACAGAGGAGCATTTGCAAGAATGATTTGAGCACTTTGAATTTAGGACTTATATTTTATAAAGTGAGTTGTGTCCTTGTATGTTTTCCTAAAAGGTGGTGCTATCTGTTGACAGCAGATATGAGGAATGAGCTTTTGTTACACAGAAGAATGGCACAATAGGCTTCACAGCCTGGAAAAGGCTGATCCATGCAGGAGAAAGGCTGGTCTACTATAAGGACTAATAAATTATTTTACCTAAATGCTAAGATTTATGTTGCAATGTTGGAGGAGGAAAAATCTTACAATTTTATTCATACCTAGTCTGCTACATTTTCTTATTGTTGTAATGTTATGAGTATGTAGGGCACTTGACAGACTTTCCAAAGCCATTGAAGTTAATCGAAAGATTTCCATTGTCTTCAGTGGGGTGCACATAAGAGCCACAGTAAATATGTTTTTAAAAAACCCAGCCCTATGGTCTCAGGGCAGGACCATACTCTATTTGAAACTAACAGATTAATAAATTACAAGACCAGAAGGTACAATTATAATCGTATGGACTGATTGCCTATATAAAAGAGGAAATAGGATTTCCTGAATTAATTCCTCTTTAAAATAGAGAATGTCTTTTAGAAAAACATCCAATCTCGATATCCAGTCTTAATAGTAAAATTCTCATTGACATCAGTGGAGACAAGTAGTTTAGATATTTAACATAGGTGATGTTACAAAGAGGCCTGGAAAAAGAAGAACTAGGTTAAGAGGATGTGGTTGTTTGGATGTTTTGTATATTATTTGGTTCAATTAAAAAGAACAACTTTGTGATATTTTATGGTATGCATGATTTTATGAGGAAAAAAGAAGAGGAGGAAGATGATGTGGGAATACGAAAGGATAGAGCAGAAGGGAGAAGGGGATGGTGAAAAGATCAATGAGGAGAACAAGAAAGAAAAAGTATTAGGATTTGAAGGATTCATGTTAACAACAATGCGTTATACTCACTGGGACTACTTGTGTTCAGTTCTCTAAAGAAATGAGACCACAGTGAGGCTAAATTAGATAAGGTCTATATAGTTCTATAACCTGTAAAGTACTGTGTGAGTTTTAAGTAGCAGTACAACTGCAGGCAACCTAGTCATTCTGCATACAAAGTAAATTCTGTGCAGTAATTAGTATTTCTTTCACCTCATTCCCATTATTATGAATTAGAGACCCAGAAAACATAATCCAGTTGAAAGAAAAATGTCTTATTTCTCCAGTTCTTCTGCAGATAAATATTCCATTGATCTCCAGTGTTTTTGTTATGATATCGTGATTAATATGTTTTGCATGACACTTAAAATTGCAGTGAAAAGCAACCAGGGTGTAGTTAAGAAATCTTTCATCTATTCTTTCATCACTGTAGTGGTAATACTTAAGTCGGTACTTGGAATAACATGGAGCCTGTAATTCTGTTTTATGAATGTGAGCTGTATTAGTATGCTTTACACCACATAACCAATGAAAATAATCTCATTCTAAATAATAAATACTTTATATACTTTCTAGAGCAGGCCTTGGATGTAATTTGAATAAAATATTACTTGTATATGGTAGTTTTACAACAGTGAAATGGTAATCAGTGTGAATAATATATAATTTCTAACTGCAAGGATTTTATCTTTTTATTTATTTTTGCTTTTAATTTAAGATCGAGCTGTAACCAAAATCTTAAAATGAGAAGAAGGTGACTAGATGGTTTCATGATACTGTGATTTCAATTTCCTGTTTTGAAGTTCTTCTTAACATTCATTTTTGTGATGGGCAAAGGGGAATATATTTTTCTCACTGGCATTCCTACCACTCTTATAGGCTGCAGTTAAAACTCTGCTAGCTAGGTTCTAAAGTACAAATCTTCTGGGAAACACACAACTCAGAAATTCTTCTTTCACATATAAAATAGAGATGATCTACATTAATTTTTTTAGTGGCCATCTGATGAACTCCTCAGCTTCTGATTAACTGAAGTACCAGATGCTGTGTAAAGGTAGAGCAACAAACAGTGTTTTATTTAAGTTAAGCTAATTTTTGAGTGAGTGTCTCAGTTATCTTAATGAACTGCTTTGTCTCACTATTAGAGCTTCTTATTTGGAAGAATAGTTTATTTGCTAACAAATGCAGTTAAGGCAATCTCTATTATTCACGAGTTTGAAAAAGCCTTACTTCAGAATACCCTGTACCCCAGTGAGTACAGTACACATATCTTTTTCATGGGAAACCTATGTTCAAATACCTAGCTTAGATCAGGCAAACTGAGGACTTGAACACAGACGTCCCACATGGTAGGTGAGTGCTCTACCTAGAGAGCCTGAGTGAATAAGCAGGCTGCTACTTTCTTCCCACCTTATTTTTATGAATTCTGTTTCCAGTGTTTCTTTGCTTTTAATAAAAAAAGATAAAAATGCTTGAAATCATTTGAAAAATATGTCTTAAAATTATTTCATGTTTGATTAGCTGAGGAAAATTTTTTCTGGTTAATCTAATTTTGTTTGGTTCAGCCAACTAATCAAAAAATTGATTAGTCACATAGTTCTATGCATTATGAATTTTCAAGAACTGATCATAACAAAGTTTTAATTAGAAGGAATTCATTATAGTCTATTAACACATGACTAACTTCTGTCAAAATGGCACTCAATGGTATCAGTCACTAGATGTTAGTGTATCATATATCTGCAGATTTCACCACAACTTCTCTCTAAGACAGGATTAATACATACATCTGTGTCTTCATTATCTTTGCACTGTTCATCCCAGGTGCCAGACTTTGTTGAAGTACCTATGCTTCTTTTGTCTAGCCAAAGAACTTGGAATTTAAGACCTCCCATGGGGATGCCACCCTAGGCTAAAGGAAATTCATAATGGATGTTCAGTTAATGTTCCTTATCAGTTCATTAATATGCTTATGCACCAAGTTTATGAACATCTTTGATAAACATTTGGATTTGTTGTGCATGAACTGCTGATGAATAGTCATTAAATTGTCCTTAAATTTATTCATTATGAATGCTTATTATTTTCTCATGAATTATTATAAGTTTCAAGCTTGCTCTAGTAGTCATCCATAAACACAGAATAATCTTTCATAATATAGCTATATATTACTATTAATATTAAAATAATAGAGACTACAGTGACTGATGTATAGAGGATGCAATTTGCACTATAGTAATATCAGATATTAAAGAGAAAACTCTACAGGGCTAGATTCAGCAGGAGACCTTAGGCATGGCATCCCCTAACTTTAGAGCAACCTATTTAGTTGACATCTTAACCCTGAAGTTAGGCCATACAATGCCTGAAACATTTATGTGCAAAGAAAAAAAAAAAAAAAGGATTGGCAGAAGCCAGCAAGTAGAAAGGGAGGCTGCCTAAGCTAGACAATGGTAAATGTTAAGGAAAGTGGTGGGGCGTAAACTCTGCCTTGCAACGTAAGTCTGTTGCCTAACTCTTGGCTAAAAGGAGGTATCTCCCTTTTTCCAGATTCACAGTAGTGAATTGTGCTACTCTATTTAGTAAGTATGAAAAACTTTGGCCCTGAAACTGCAGAATCCTCAGTTTCTTTGTCTTTCTAAAATAGACCATGTCAATAAGCATTAAATAAAGTATCCAAGTCATGTATCCTTTTTGGAGGAATGCTTGTTTGCACTGTAGAGCTGATCAAACAACATTGTTTGAATGAGGTATTCATTGAATAATATTAATTTCTTCACTACATATGCATTACATACTAAAATATTATGTTAAAGAGCATTAAGTTTACAAAGCCAAGCATTCAAATATTAGGAAATCCCAGTTTTAAAGTTTCTGTGCAACCTTGATTCAGCCCCCTGGTGCATTTATGATAAAGTCTTAAGTTATGGGTTCACATATTTATGTTTCCCCTTCTTACTTCGAGTCCTATTTTCTATTCATAGCATCATTCATTCCCCAGGTGCTTTGTCCAAATCTACTTGATTAACTTTAACCCAAAAGAAGTTCAATTTCAAAAGGTTGGTTTAATCTGATTAGTAAAATGTCTTGCATTTTAGCTTCACTGTAACACCTGTTTTTGGCTGGCTGCCATTTCTCACAGCAGTCACCAGCATCCACTTTTTGCATTGTTCCCATTTCAGAGAAGGAAGGAAGAAAGAAAGAGAGAGAGAGAGATCACAAACCTGAGTGCTATGTGTTGCAGGTAGTAAGTTATACTATTGCCTCAAACAAATGGCTGTAGTTTAATATAAGTTGGGAATAGATCAATCAATTTCATAGTAAAAAAAAAGCCAAGAAAGGGTTGAGGTGTTAACAAATACTAAAAGAAGAAAGGGTAGGATCCGAATACCTACTGTACAATCATCAGCAAGCATTACAAGTAGGAGATATGGCCCAAACTCTCACAGTCATTTCGGTCTACCTTAAAGAACTCATAAAACAAAGCAAACTATTTTAATTTATTTTCAAAGTACAAAGGAGTCAGAATTTCTTAGGCTGCAGCATCATTATCATATTCAAGCTAACAAAATACAAAGTCCAAATTCTTTGGATCTGGTTTTCTCCACCTCAGTTTTACACCACTGCAATCTATTGCCTTAATTGTTACTCCTGGTTTTCATTTCATTTCTAGACTGAGGCAATATTAAAATTTATGTAGCCAGTCAACAGCACTTTTCTTCATTTCTTAGTAGATCATTCATAAGTCATTTCTAAACAAAATTCTATCCAACAAATAGTTTCTTTCCAGTTGCATGCAAAGAGGAGCCTGGGGGGCAGGGAGTGTCTTTGGAATCTCTTTCTGACACTGTGACCTCCAGTAAAGCCATCTCCTCTTCTCACTGATAACAGTGTAAACTGAATGGTATTGCATTAGTTTTAGTGTGAGAGGAGAATCAGGCCAACTATATTTAGTTTTCCATTCAAATTTATATTCTCCTTTTCTGCTCCTTTTTCCTCTCTCTCTCTCTCTCTCTCTCTCTCTCTAACAGTTTTCACTGTGCAGTGTCTGTGCCATTTTCACACTGTTTTTCTTAAGATTCCCATTTTTTCTGTTTTCACAGTCCAGCTGCACCAGGTTACACACCCAAGAAGGGTACTAGTTCAAATTCACTTCCAAAGGATGGATGACCAATCCAAAATCAAACAAGGTGAATTTGCCCACTCTTAATAAAAAAAAATCTATTATTTTAATCAGATATATTCATTATTAATTCATGGGTAGGCCTCCTTCCTGTGCAGCCTTCCAGGATGTAGACCTTGCCACCACTACCACTGTTCACATATGTGCAGATGTGATCCCTGTTCATTATAGCTTCCCATCTATATAAGCCAAACAGAGACTCTTTACTTGTGTGACTAGTTCCTCTGATGTTTGCAGGATCAGTCTCAGGGGAAAAGTACTAACCTTGGCATTTATTTTAACTGACAAACTGTTAATACATTAATTCAAAAAATTCCCTTAATACAGTCTGAACACTTACACCAACATAGAGTCTGATGCAAAAATAGTAAAGAGAAGGAGATATCCACATGTTAATGGTTGAGCAAAACCTCCATTAATGTTAATGGAACCTATGTATGCACAGCAAGAGGCAATATATCCCAAAGATACTTAATTTATGGAATCAAGGACTCATGTCCTTATCTAATTATTTAGGTGTAATCAAAAGAGATAATTGCATTTTAATAGGGGACAAGGTAATGTAAAACTTCACACTGATTGAATAATACTGCCCCATGGATATCTTTATCCAGAATAATAACAAATAACATATGGATAAATAACATTTTTGTAAAGTAATTTTAACTTTATGTATGAAAATGAAAACTACATATGAAAGAGGTTTGAAAGAACCAGGCAAAATAAGTGGTCAGTAAAAGGACATATCTCAACTTACCAGAGAGGCCTTAGGTTGGTGTAGATAGGAGAACACTACGTCTGTGTAGACACTGCAGACTTATATCAGCTGTTAGCTCTCTTATCCAACACATATGTGAAATTGACAAGAAGGTTGGGCTGCTACAACCTAGCTGTCTCCTGCTCCTCTGTAGAGTTGGGCATCTGGACCTTACTTCAGAATGGGAGCTGGGGTGAGAATGGACCCTGCTCGCAGCTGGGAGCCAAGGTGGCTAGATCCCATTCTTGGTTCAGAGCTGGGCAAGAAGCCTAGACATCTGGACTCCACTCCTGATTGGGAGAAGCCTGGGTGTCGAGACCTGCTCCGAACTGAGAGAAGCCCTTGAAGGGATCAACACGTGTGGACAAGGGTGATCCAACAGATATAGTGTACTTAGACTTTCAGGTAACCTTTGATAAGGTCTCTCAACCAAAGGCTCTTATGCAAAGGAAGAAGTCATGGGGAAAAAGGGAAGGTTGTCACATGAATCAGCAACTCACAGACAGGAAACAAAGACTAGGAATAAATTATCAGTTTTCAGATAGTGACAGTAAACAACAGTGTCCCACAGGGATCTGTAATGCCACTGATACTATTTAGCATATTCACACTTGATCTGGAAAAAAGGGGTATTGTGAGGACATGCTATTAAAGGTGGGTAAGAAGAGGTAGGTTGATGGAGGGAAACTAATACATCCACCTAATTCAAAGATTGTTAAGATCAAAGGGTAGCATTATGGTCATCTAGACTGACCTCTTGCATAGCACAGGCCAGTTTCATCTTGCTCCAGCAAGTCACTCAGAAATTACGCTCTTGATGCAAAAGTCACAAGATGATTTTTTTCAGCTTGTTTTATGCTGGAGACCAGACCAGAGGGCCACAACAGTCTCTTTTATTTCCCTTAAAAATCTGTAAATTATGAACTTTGAGTCAGGCATAACTTTTCCTCCTGGACTCCCAGAGCAGTAACAGGAACAATTCAAACTTCCCCACTTTACCTTCCTATTCATGCAAACTAATGCTGATTGACTCTGGAAGCCAGGAGGGAAATCTCTCTTCATAACCCACACTTTCATGATTCTCTAAGATCAAGCCAGTTGTGATGGTGGATTTGGTGACATGGGTACCTGGAGTTTCAGGCTATATCTAGACTGCAAGCCTCTTTCGAAAGAGGCTCTTTTGAAAGATACTTTCGAAAGAGCCTCTTTCGAAAGAGAGCGTCTAGACTGCACGCGGAACTTTCGAAAGAGCAAGCCGCTTTTTCGAAAGAAAGCACCCAGTGAGTCTGGATGCTCTCTTTCGAAGAAGCCCTATTTACATTCAAGAACGCCTTCTTTCGAAAGAAGCACTTTCGAAAGAAGGCGTTCTTCCTCGTGAAATGAGGTTTACCGCCGTCGAAAGAAAAGCCGCGTTCTTTCGATTTAATTTCGAAACAACACGGCTGCAGTCTAGACGCAGGTGAAGTTTTTTCAGAAAAAGACTACTTTTCCCGAAAAAACCCCTGAGTCTGGACACAGCCTCAGATTGGCTGACAAGTCAAACTTGGGCAATACTAAAGGGTCCGTATTACACTGATAATGTTTTGCAGCTAGCCAGTGGCCCACATTCTCTCCCACTACGCTCATTCCTAGGCATTCCCCCCCAGATCACCCAACACCTCATCTGATATATATGGGTTATTACCCATTTTCGGAAGGAGCTGGCAGTCCTCATTAGTGACAGAGTGGCTCATAATGGGATTTCAGTGTTTTGCTCCACACCACTTCCTGCTGGGATATATGCTTCAGATTGTGTGCTTTATGGGGCAAAAAAAAGCCTTTTTGATCCGTGTTTGTACAGCATCTACCTTAGTCAGTATGTAATTATGGTAGTGTAAGTAGCATCAGAGTAGGAATTACATAAATCCCAGTGACAAAAATTTATTCCCTGTATGAATCCTTACCACCTTTGCCTCTCACAAGATAACAACCCTCATCCCCACAATAGAGAAAATAGAATGCAATATTCCATATTATTCCTTTGTAGCTAAGAAGAGCTCATAAGCCAGAATAAGTATAGCTCATAAAACAGAATAGTATCTAATGTAACAATTATTCTAATACATGAAAAAAGATGGAGTTTAACAACATTCTCTTCTTTTGATCACAAACAGTTCAATTTGACAAAGCTTATACTTGTCCATCATTCAAAATTAAGTTTATTTCCAAAGTACAGGAAGCGAGCCTATTAGCAACTAATTATCTTCTTGGTTAAAAGTACCAATCTATTTTTGCCTATATATTCCAGCTATTAGAAAGAGAAAAATACATAAATATTATAATCATGGCATAAGAATAATAATGGTGACAGCTGTTATTAATTTACCATTGAACATCTGATGTGGAGGAGATGGCATATGTTTAACTAAACTTCTTCTTAACACAATACAGTACTATATAGAACGAATATATTCATTGGGGAGAAGATGTACAACAGCTCTGAGGAAAAAAATAGGCTTCTTCTGAAACACAGTTGTTAATTCACAGGTAAATTTGAAGCACGGATTATGCATATATTTATTTCAAAGCCACATACACTCAGCAAATCATATGTTTCCTGCTTGTGTAAGCTTGCACCCTACTGAAGTTGGTTGAGATTATTCATTCAAAATGTTTTAAAATATGGTCTTTTTTAAAAGTTGTGAAAAATTGTCTTTTTAGAAATGTTTCAGTGCTTGTAAAAATGTTTACATTTTAGTTAACATTTTTATGTATATGAATTTAAATAAAAAACATTAAACCCCCAAACTTGGCTTGCTTCAAACCCAAATAAAAGGAACAACCAAAAAAAAATTGAATCTTTCACAGTTTTTTAAATCAATATCAATGTTTAGATCAATATGTTACATGGAATCCCAGTAAATTCAATTGGAATGTCTATTCTAATATCTCCACATGGGAAAAGTCAGAGACATATAGTTAATTATTTCTTTTGCCATTTCAAGGAAGACCTGTGTCTGACCTTTTAATATTTCATATTGCCCTTTTCTTCTAGAATTTTTATTCAGATTTAAAAAACCTTCAAATATTATTAATATATAGAGAAAATTATTTCAAAAATATTTTAAATATAAAGGATAGACATATATTTAACAATAAGACTATTAAAATGATAGATACTGGTGCAGTAGAAGAGAAAAGGATCACATCAGTATGCTCAAGTTCGGCAAAACATATATAGAGAGAACTTATTCCCCTCCTCTAATATTGGTTTTGCACTTCCCATATTCTGCCCTCCATATAAGTTAAGAGCAGCCTTAGCGGCTCCTATGGTTCTAGGAAGAAAATTGCAGCTGAAATGCAATGCAGGTCCACAACACCAACATACTTCAGATATGCCCAGTCCCAAGGGTTCACAGCAGAGCCAGTATACAGCCTTTGTGTAATTTCTAGACTGGCAGTGGAGGGCTCTCAGAAGCGGTGATATACTCAAGGCTGCCATTTCCACTGATAGTAATAGAGAGGTAGCCATGTTAGTCTAATCTTGCTAAAACAAAAGGAAAAACTATGTAGCACTTTAAAGACTAACAAGATGGTTAATAGGTGATGAGCTTTCGTGGGCCAGACCCACTTCTTCAGATCATATTCTGGAAAAGAATTGGCATGACCATATATATTAAAGGAATACAATGAAAAAAAGTGAACGCATCATTAATGTGTTCACTTTTTTTCATTGTATTCCTTTAATATATATGGTCATGCCAATTCTTTTCCAGAATATGATCTGAAGAAGTGGGTCTGGCCCACGAAAGCTCATCACCTATTAACCATCTTGTTAGTCTTTAAAGTGCTACATAGTTTTTCCTTTTATTTCCACTGATAGTTATGCTAACAGCTTGGCCTTAGCGTACACGGGAATGAGGTTCCTAAAGAGACATGTGAGATGATGGATTGGAGAAGAACAGAGAAATCCCTTAGTCCTTCAAGTCACTCCACTTGCATATCTCCCTTCTACACTATGTCCCATTGCACAAAGCAACTTGCAGAATCAGAGCCAATGAGGTGTCTTCTTTTATTTGGATACGTTTAACAACTATGACCAAATCCTGTTCCTGCTGAACGCAATGTCAAATTTCCACTGACTTAATCAGAGCAGGGTTAAGCTCTATATCATATCATGTGCTGTAGGTACAGCTATCAAATAACCTGAAGATTGTGACTTAAAAAACACAATAATTCAGATCGGATACAGAAAGTTGCAATCAGAAGAGGGAGGAGTTCACTTTTGTAGCTTATTAACATTGGAACCGATCATCACTCTCTCTGGGGATGGGAGAGATAAAATACCTAGGGATCTTCTCTGTAGAGCAATGGAAGGGGGAAGATCTGCCCAACAGTATTCATTGTTCCATACCAGTCACCCCCAGAAAACCAGTAGCTCCTTGGTGAGGAACTAGATCAGTGGATTACAAAAGTCTATAAATATTGTCCCTTCTTTCTGATCTACTACATATTTGAGAAAATATGTGCATCTGTCAATATGGATGTCCATCCATCTGTCCGTGAGTATGTTTTTTCAAGAACTCATCCTAAACTGTAACATCTAAGGCAACCAAATTTGATATGTGGCTTCCTGTTATCATAATGTAAAGCAAGGTCGGGATTTTGTTGTGCCAAGATGAAGGGATGCATATGGAATGTGATTGTTTCTCATCAAATGGAAAGGGAAGGGTATGATAGCAAGGAAAGGTATGAATGGAAACAGGGAGCAGCAAGCATGGTGACAGTTATACTCCAGAAAGACCAAATGGGGACAGCAAGCACACCAGCACCAGTAAGCATGGCCCATACCTCCTCAGCCACCCCAGGGAGCATGCTGTCGGATGGGCCACACCTTTGTCAGCAAGGTCTTCTTTGTCAGCAAGGGCTCCTGTGACCTCTCTACAAGAGCTATCAGCATGAGACTGTTTCTTCATCATGCAAAATGCAGGACAATGTAGCACTTTAAAGACTAACAAGATGGTTTATTAGATGATGAGCTTTCGTGGGCCAGACCCACTTCCTCAGATCAAATAGTGGAAGAAAGTAGTCACAACCATATATACCAAAGGATACAATTAAAAACATGAACAAATATGAAAAGGACAAATCACATTGCAGAACAGAAGGGGGATGCGGGGGGGGGGGAAGGGGGAGGAAGGAAGGTAAGTGTCTGTGAATTGCTGATATTAAAGGTAGGGAGAGTGGGATGTTTGTGAGTTAATGGTATTACAGGTGATAATTGGGGAAACTGTCTTGGTAATGGGTGAGAAAGTTCAAATTCTTGTTAAGTCCTTGTTGGCAAGTGTCGAATTTTAACATGAATGACAGTTCAGAGGATTCCCTTTCAAGTGCAGATGTAAAAGGTCTTTGTAGCAGAATGCAGGTGGCTAAGTCATTTAGAGAGTGTCCTTTCTGGTTAAAGTGGCAAAGGATTAATGCCCACAAAACAGATATCAGACAAGATCACAAAGAGAAAACAGTTTCTTGCCACTTTAACCAGAAAGGACACTCTCTAATGACTTAGCCACCCCCCCCCCCCCCCGCCCCGCATCCCCCTTCTGTTCTGCAATGTGATTTGTCCTTTGTGTTTTTAATTGTATCCTTTGGTATATATGGTTGTGACTACTTTCTTCCACTATTTGATCTGAGGAAGTGGGTCTGGCCCACGAAAGCTCATCATCTAATAAACCATCCTGTTAGTCTTTAAAGTGCTACATTGTCCTGCATTTTGCTTCAACTACCCCAGACTAACACGGCTACATTTCTATCACTTTTCTTCATCATGTCCACCATGGCTGAACTATGCTACTCTCTTTTGAGCTCTACCTCCTCTGCAATCATACCCAGCACATATGACTGGGCAGAGCCTCCTTAGTTCACCACTGAGTGTTAACTCCTGGTTCTCCAGTGGGGGGCTTTACATCCATCACAGATCACTGTATTTACTTTTTCTGAAATACAATTCTAACGTCTTCACAACCTTACACCATAAGTGTTTTGTCTTTAGGCTCTGGCTCTTGTTTGACTACATTCATTAAATATATGTATGGAGTATATGTTAAAATCTGTTAATTAACTGAACTGGATACATTTTAAAGTAATTTTATTAACCCTTTCAGTCTCAAATTATGGGGATAATTTGTGCTGCTCCATTACTATGATGGATGAAATCAGTTTCAGTATGCCCCTTCCCACCCAATCTCCTATCTTGCTATCATCTGATTTATTCAGACTCCAGATTTTATTAGAACCGAAGGAAGTATGGCTCTCTCTCTAGGTGGTCTCTCGCATAGAAGATTCATCTCTTTTTCCCCTTTCCTTTTTTAAAGCTAAATATTCTTCAAATACCAGCCTGAACATAGTTTATGTGGAACTACCTTTTCCTTTGAGAAAAGTGGAAGAGATGAAAGAATCTTTTATTCCTGCAGAGTTTTAAGTCTGAAAGCTTTGTTTAACTATAAGAGGAAACTTTGCTATCAGAACATGCAAGCTTTTCCAATCTCAGTTGTTGAAAAGAACATTTTAGAAGTATAGAACTTTGTATAATTCCTATTTTAAAAAAAGAACTTATCTTTTCATTATTTGCATTGTAACTCTATTGAAATAGAGAAAAATCATCTCCATGAATGGATGAATTTCATTCTATTAGCCCAGGAGTAATCAGGGATACTCCTGTTAGTGCAATGCAGCATTTCCCATTGGAAGTAATGGCAGGGAGAGAAATGAGACTGCCAGAACATTCGTTGTGGGAAACAAGCTGTCAAGATCTCCTGCAGTGGCTTAAGAGCATGAATACTAAACTTGGGGCACATTATTAAGAAGTAGGTCATAAATTCAAAATTAGTGGTGAGTTCTATACTTAGATTTCAGTTCCAAGTTAACACCTTAAGCGCTAAGGCTAGGTTTACACTACAAAACTATATTGGTATAACTAAGTCACTCAGGAGTGACCCTCCTGAGCACATAGTTATACCAAGCTTAGTTTCTCCTACTGAAGAGCTTTTCCTGTCAAAATAACTACTGTCTCTTGGGGAAGTGGACTAACCATGAAGACGGAAAAAGCCCTCCTATTGGCATAGTAGCATCTTCAATAGAGTGCTGAATTTGCAAATAAGCCCTAAAACAGAGTTAACATGGAGTCAGAAACAGACCCTTATGGAACTGAAATGTATCTTACCATCCAGGCAAGCTTGCCTTTTTGATAGATGGTCTCTTACACCAAACATCAGAACAATATTCACATTACTCCCAATCCCAAAGGACCCATCATCTACCCCAGGTCATATACACTTGGTAAAGGATTTGAAATCCTATCTTGTGCTAAACTAACTGGAGAGCTATTATAAAACATTAAGAGGGCTCTTGATGGGCAGGACCTAAAACTTCCCACCAAGAAGGAAGGTGATATGGAGGAAGGCAGCATTTTACATTAATTAATGCTCCTTTCCTGTTTGATGATTTGCACAACCACAGAGGATTACAAAACAAATGCTTAATATAACTTTATAACATGGGGTACTGATGTTGTTAGAAGATGAATATATGTAGCATCCTACAAGCATTTCATAAAATCTAAACACTAAAACGCAGTCTTACACACTTAAGAATGCTATTACATAGGTGAGCCAGACTAATACAACTATGTATTTGCCAGTCTCCAGTTGTGGCCTACTGGCCTTGGCATGAGCTGGCACCTGGTCCGCAGTATCACACAAGTGATGTGCATATCCTGAGGAGAAGGGGATGGATGCTTTTTTGCGAAAATTGCCAGAGCACCTTAAACAAGTACACCTATGCATAGCAAATGAACTGAAGTAGACAATCTTTAAAAAATTATTTTGGAACGGGAATAAGAGAGAATGATTGGAAAGTAGGATACAAAGTCAAACTTCTGTTAAATTAGGTACTTGAGCATAATTTATGTCATAAATCAGTTATTCCCAGTTAACTATGGATAAATTAATTTAATATATGTAGGAGAGTCACATTACTGAGAGCTAGAAAAATCTGGATAATATTTATCATGCTAACCAACTCAGATTTTTTCAGGAAAAATCCATTCTCTCAGCAGTAACTAATATTGCTTATGATCCCTTGTTGTTGAGACTAACCTATGGAATAGCTTGAGGCCACTGGTGAATAATGCCTAAGAGCCCTTGTACCTTCCTCAGTAGCTGCTAGAAGGAAGCAGAATAGACTTCTTCTTTCAGATATGATGGGAGTAGGTTATCTATAATAGTATGGTGATGGAACAGCTCCTTTTTTTAGAAAAATTTAGTATGGACTAATGCATCTATATGTTGCATAAAACTAGACAGCCATTATCTGGAATCAATAATCAGGTATGAATATAATGCCTCCCTGTTACTTAAAAGCCTAACAAATGAAAATGCAGGCCGGTTTAATGTAACTCTAGCAATATTTGGGTTGAATTAGCAAATAACTGTCACATATACAGTACACAGATTAGTCACTGAGGTGATGAAGGGTCCTCCAGTTGCACACCTCCTGCACGTGCTACAATGCCGTGCAAAAATATGACTGTCTCTACTCTGTTAAAATGCACTGATATAGAACCTTGACCACTGAACAGTTAACTAATACCTAAATACTTGGAACTTTCCTCACACTTGTACAATTTATGTGTACATTGGTTTTAAATCTCTCTCACAAGATGATGGCTGAATTTGGACAGTATGAATTTTCAAATTGGCAGGGGGGGTTGCCTGTTTTTTAGGTAGCTAAGATAGCATTGTATCAGAACTGGGCTCATAGCTGGAAAGTTAAGTGCATCACAGACTGGGATATTTCAAATCAGCAACTTTAGAGTTGAAATGGAATTGTTGGCTTTATGTCAGGTATATTTGGTTTAGAAATGTCAATTTGGGATAGAGCAGAACATATAAAAAGCTACTTGAACAGCAGGAGGCTGAGACAGTGTTCAGCCCAATGATTGAGGAAATTGATGGTCTTGCAACTATGGAAAGGTATGTTGTGTTTAATTCTTGTGATTGATGAAACCCAGATGTTTTCTGTGATTGATAATGATCTAATGGGAGCGGCTCTTAGCTTATCAGGAATTGCTCATTACAAATGTTTTTTGTCCTAATGACTTGTTACAGGTGTCTTTAGTTTATCACTTATATAAGCCAGATACCATCACAAGTGCTCCATTGGTCAATAGGTCATTTTCTTTGCCTTTTCTTCTGAAAACTTGCATGGTAGATGAAGGGGGAGTTCTGTGGTGTTAGGAATGAATTAAGTTGCAAAGTCATTTCTCCAGAGTTGTCTGGTATACGCAAACTTCCCTTCTGTATTGTGCAGGATTTATCTTTTGATAATTAATAAAACTGTAATAAAATGTAGCCAGACGGGAACCCCCCTGTAACATACATTTTTGCTTGCCTGGAGCATGCAGGGCACACAGAACAGTAAAACAGTATAGTCTTTGAAAGCCTTGAACAGAAGGCCCGGATATGCAGGCTGCTGCTGTGACCCTGAATGGCTATAAACAGAGATATGCCAATTGCTGACCAAGAGGCTGCCGAGGAGTGCCCTTGACTGAAACCCATATTGATACGAACACACAGCCGTCCGTGGGGGGAGGACTCTCTCACCCAGTAAAAAAAAATGTCTAGTACTCACAATTTAGTTATCTCTCTTGCAAGTATAAATTAAGTTGAAACTTGCTTGTAAGAACTAGTGTCACAAAGACAGACCAACACAATTGGGCATCTTAGATACGAAAGAGGATACAAGCCCCTATGGGTATAAAGATGGATCCAGCAGCACATTTACTCTGAGTGTCAATCAACCATCTATCTGCTGGTCGGGTTAGATGTTTGACCTCCCGAGGTTCCACGGGGACACCCACCTCGTATTCATCTTTCCTAGGAATTGAGGGACCGGCCCTGGCTTGACCCACTGGAGTCGAGAGGCACAGAAAGGGGTAAAAATTTTACCTGGATGTGATCCTTTGACTTAAGTGTACACATAGACTTAGAGCTCTTTAAAGATTAAGCTCTCACTTGGTACCATTATTTCTATTTTCTATCTTTATTTTCTTTGTAACCATTTTTAAGATCTATATTTGCTAGCAGTTAAGAAATAGAGCAATAGCCATTGTAAGCATATGCTTTATAAGCCTTTTTAATAAACCTGTAACTGTTTAAGTTTTAACCTGACTCCTTCAGTTGCTGTTACAGAACCAATCACAATTTAAAAGAACTTCAGCCGGTCATAAGGGACAGATATAGGAAGAGCTGGGCATTTGGATCGTGTCACTCCCAGGTGACAGATCCGTTGGGGCATCTCTCAGTCTTCCCTAGCAGCTGAAATCTGAGATGTAATAAGCTCTCCCTATAAACTCTGGGGCATCTGTCAGCCTGTTGGCTGCCTTCCGCGACGGGACCCCAGTCCTAGCAGTAAAGGCATGGACGTTAAACCTTTTCTCGATAACACACACATACACTGCCATGACCATCGGCTGACATAAAAGTAGTAAAATTACTGTCAAGCCTTATCATATGACATGTCAAATAATTGCTAGAATTTTTACCCATAGCAAATAGAGCCTTCTTAAATATTTGTGTATATATATTCCACTATAATTACTATTTGAAAGTTCACTGATTGCCACTATCAGTTGATAGGTTCAGCCACCCACTATTGTCAGCTAAGACTATTAAAGTAAATAAAGTTATTCACAGTAAATAAAATTAAGGCTTCAGTCCTGCAACTGGTTTTCTGCTTGTATGGAGAACCATTGATTAACTGACAAATACAGCTATTCAAAAACAAAAAATGAACATTTTTCACAAAACAATTTTACCAACATTTACAAAAATATTGACTGGCTCTAGTGACAAATCACACTGCACAGGAATTAAATCTGTTGTATAAAGAGGTCTACTGATATGAGTAGAAGATTGATACAATGACCTGTGTGAAGGAATAATTGGCATTGCCTTTTTAAGATTATGAGGAAAACAAAATTACTATTGACTCTTAAGGAGAAAAGGAGTAGAGAAGATTAAGGAATAAAATAAAACACAACAAAAATCCTGCTGGAAAGGGAAATGAAACTGGCAAGGAATGGCCAAGATGAATAAGTTGCTGAACGTGGATAGAGGGACGTGGATATGTTCCTTGGGGGACGATGAGTTAAGCCCTGAGGTAAGTGTAGGAGTGGGATATTGGGAAGAAACACAAGGAGGAAGGAGCAACATAGGAAGACCCCTGATTTGAATGGAGAAGGTAGGGCTATCAACTAGTTATTTAAGGCGTTTGTACACGAATGCAAGAAGCCTGGGAAACAAATAGAAAGAATTAGAAGCTCTGGAATAGTCAAATAACTATGATTTGATTGAATAATGGAGACTGGGTAGGATTACTCACATGACTGGAGTAATGGCATGGAAGGGTATAAACTGTTCAGGAAGAACAGTCAGGGGAGAAATAGGAGTAGACTCTAGCACAGAGGGGTACAAACTCTGGCTTGCAAGCAACATGTGGCCTATCAGACCCTTCAGTCTAGCCCTTGAGGTCTTGCTGGAGATCAGGATTGGGACAGTCTTGCAAGGGGAACCAGGCCAACACCTGGTCAGTGCTGTGAGTCCTGAGCCCCTCTTCTACTGCTTACTCTGACCCACAGATTTAGCTTACCAGCATTTTGGAAGTGTGGTCGCTGCACCACCAGCCCCAATGCTCCATGTAACATGACTGCAGCATCAGTATTCCAAAATGTCCCTTAAGCCCCATGGAATGAAGTTTACAAGGACGTTGGGATAGCGAACCTGTTATATTTTGAAATAACAGGCTTTGTTTCAGAGACGCAGCATAGCTATTTAGGGATACCGGAAGTATCCCGAAATGGCGCTGCAGTGTAGACATACCTTACCCGGTCTTCCATGCAATTTCCCTACTCAATGTGATCCTGAGATCAAAAAGTTTGCCCTCCCCTGCACTAGCCCTAGTAGAGTTATGATGGTAACTAAGCATTTTGGGGACAAGATCTGCAGAAATCAATCTAAATCAAGGCTGGGTTTCATGATTATATGAGATGAGTTAATGGGCTTGTGAGCACGTAAACCTGAGGTAGGATCCTGAGTGACAAAAATTTAATAATAGAAAAGGCAAGATGGAGAGGAGGAAAAATGGAGTTTCTGTCAGTGACAAAATGAAGACATAGTTCAGACTGAAAACCCTGAGGGACCTGAGGAGATGGTATAATTCAGTAACAAAAAACTACCTGATAATTTTGGAGAGGAGTAGACTGGAGAGGCTGGTGATGTACTAGTGTCAGGGAATGATGGAATTTGAGCAAAAGGCCATCAGCTTCTCTAAGCACAATTATGATGGAGAAGGGGAATAACTCTGGTCTTTTTAACAACAACATTTCAAGAGTGGCTCTGGTCTAAGGGGAAACAAAAGTCATCTAGTTCTGAAATTTAACTCTGACTGTCTAACATTCTTTACCTTATTTATGTTTTGTTAGTGTACAAAGTGCTACCAGACCATTTGTTGTTTTTTATGTTTATCTTCTTTACCTCGGTCCTAGTTTCTACAAACTTCAGATTTAACACACTTGTCTTAGATGTTATGCTAATGGATAACTGTGAGAGATATGGAGTCGATAGTGACTTGGGTTAGTGAGCTATAACAGGCAAAAGAAGATGTAGCCCAACCTACATTACCAGACTAGATTACTTTGCTTTTTTCTTGAACAGCTATCTTGAACTTTATTCCCAAAGAATCATACTGTGATAGAATGCAGCCCTGTATTCATACACTGTTGTAATAATCTTTGCACAACATATGCCTTCTGAATTATTTTAAAACTCATGATTTGCTTGTCAGTAGAAAGTAACATTTATGTAGCAGCACTGTTTGTGTAAAGTTATAAAATTTCCCCCATGTTATGTTCTAACACATTCAAAATATTCATAGCCCTGCCTAGACATAAATCATCAAATGGCTTGAACAAAGGAGCGTATACTTATCTTAATTTGCATTTAGGCAGTAAAGAAAGTCTTCAAACAGAAAGGGGGAAGCAGGGAAAACTAAAGAATCTCACAGGTGAAAAAAGCATGGCAAAGGGCTCCTGGTTCTCAGCTGGGAAAGTTTTTCAAAGAACAATGCAAAGGAGAAGCAAACATCCCAAAATACCTCTCCTCATTCCCTTCTACCCACCTCATTATCTGAGAAGATAAAGGAAGAGTGTGGACAGCATTGCTGGGAACATATGGTGAGAAACTTTGCTTGCCTCTAATATCGTTTGATAAGTTAGGCCCTAGGGACAATTTTATCTTTTTTCTTTCTTGTAACCATCCTGAGTTCTATGCTATGTTACTTGTACTCGCTTAAAATCTCTCTCAGTAGTTAGTAAACTTGTTTAATCCAATGTATTTAAGTTAAAGTGTCTGGATAACTCAATTTAGGATAACCAATTAGTGTATATTAGTCCCCTAAAGGAATAATAGACAATGTATATTTGAATTGTTTGAGAGAGGGCTGGGTAGTACAAAACATACAGTTCGAGATTTTCCTCCAGATTATGTGAGTGTGTTGGGGGTCACCCAGCAGCATAACCTAGGATAATGTGAGCCAGGATGGGGCTAACAGACTGTAATTACACAAATACATCTGGAAATGACATGAATCCTGCTGGCTGTTTGTGAGCAGTCCAGGTTGGAAACTAGAGCAAAGCATCCCAGGTTACAGGACAAAGGGAGCACTGGACAGAATAACGCAAAAGCAGCAGACAATGATATGAAAATATTAACTGAAAAAAAGGGCAAATACATAAAGACTGTAATACATAGCACTAGAGAGAATGGATCTGCGGCTTAAAGATTCTTCAGCCCTCCATCTGAAACAACTGCAGACATATGTAAGATGAAGAGCCAAATTAAGATGCTCTAGAGTCCCCGGTATTGCACAACATAGGGCCTCGTTTGGCTCCAGCCTATACCATAGCCCAGCCTCTCCTTGAAATGATAATTGTGTAATCTTTAGATTGTCTAGATTTTACTGAACTGCCCTTCTTCTACAGCCTAAAAACAATTCCTATAGAAAAGCATATAAAGATCCAGAATTCAGTCACTGAAGATTTCCAGCAAGGATTGGGGTCAACCTCCCCACAATAAACTGAAAAAAAGAAATTAACTTTAGTTTCTTAAGTACCAAATATATTCTTAAGTACTAATTATATTTCTTTATTTCTATAGCATAACAAGGCTTATAATTCACAAACATTATCTTCATCATTACAGTCCCCACAGAAACAGGGAGAAGTAAACTGAGCTCATCTGTTTCTCAGTTACAATCTTTGATCAACAAAAATCTACAGTCTAGGGATTCAAAAACTCTGCAACATCTTCCCTTCACTTGCTTTCAAGAACTTCCAACTGGAATCCATGCAGACTTTTATTTCTCTGCTGAAATCGCAGAGCCCATTAGCTAACTAATTAACCAACCGCTCAGATTAAGTACATAAATAAAAAACCCTGTGAGAAGAAAAATGATAATCTGAAGATAGCAAAAAAAAAAAAAAGGCTCTTTTCCCATCATCACATTTAAATAGATGAGTTGGTGAAGCAGACCAGTTGAAGCCATTCAACTACAGGCAGTCCCCGAGTTACGAACGGGGTTTGCTGCCCGTCTCCCTGGTCTGCTGGTCTGGGCTGTCCGCTGACCACGTGCTCCGCGGATTTGCTCCACGTCTCCCCAGACCAGGGAGACGGGGAGCAAAGCAGCGGAGCACGTGGGCAGCAGGAGATCCGCGGCGCATCTGGGCTGTCCTGCTGCCCCTGTGCTCCACGGCTTTTCTCCGGACGCCTGTGGTATAGCAGCTGGGACGCTGCCGGTTGGTTCTCTAGCGCCGCTTTGGGCGCTACTGGACGAACCCGGCAGCACCCCAGTTGCTCTGCCCCAGGCATCCTGATTCAGCCGCTGCTGGTCAGTTTCAGCAGTGGCTAAATCAGGACGCCTGGAGCAGAGCAGCTTGGGTGCTGCTGGGTTGGTCCAGTAGCACCGAGGAGCGGCGCTACTGGAGCAACCCAGCAGCACCCAAGCTGCTCTGCCCCATGCGTCCCCAAGTCAGCCGCTGCTGAAACTGACCAGCGCTGACTACAGGAAGCCCGAGGCAGAGTTGCCCTGCCACGGGCTTCCTGGAATCAGCTGCTGATCAGTTTCAGCAGCAGCTGACTTGGGGACGCCTGGGGTTCTTAAGTTGAATCTGTATGTAAGAACTGACGTCCAGATTCAGCCTGTTGAAACTGAGCAGCGGCTGATTCCAGGAAGCCCGGGGCAGAGCAACTCTGCCTCGGGCTTCCTGTAGTCAGCCGCTGGTCAGTTTCAGCAGCGGCTGAATCTGGATGCCAGTTCCGACTTATATACAGATTCAACTTAAGAACAAACCTACAGTCCCTATCTTGTACGTAACCCGGGGACTGCCTGTAAAAGAGTTTGGCTAACATCAAACAACATTTAAAGTATACAGTTAAAATGAGAACAAAGTTTTCTCTCTCAAATTCCCTTTTACTTTTACTAACACTGGCAGGACTTCCCTGCAGGAAGGTTATGAATAGCATTAACTTGCTGCAATATGCTTCAGCATATGGGAAAACCAGCCTGCTTTCTGTCTCTGGGACTCAGCTTCTCCAATCTATCCAGGTCACATGTGTTTTTGTAAAACAGCTGCCCTCAGAGAAGTCTGGTCCCAACTACAGGGAGGCTATTGAGAATAGCTACCACTACCACACCTAATTCCAGAAATCTAATGTGAAGTACTAATTTTGCATCTGCCTAGAAACAATTATCCAGACAAACTCATTTCTTCCTGCCTTTCTCTATATATTGCTTAGAGACAGCTCCCTATTAGGCAAATGGATTACAGTAGTATGGGGAGCCCCTGTGTTCCTGGACAGGGACGGATATAGGGCAGGGCGAACGGGGTGGCCACCCCAGGCTCCGCGCTTCAGAAAGCCCCATGCATGCACCGTGGCAAAGGGGGGGGCCCGCGGAATTATGCTGCCCGGGGCCCTGCAAAACGGTCATCTGCACCTGTTCCTGGATTTTCAGCACCATGGGGCTGCTTTCTGCCCAGCAGCAGGGCAGTCCTCTGTTTAAGAGCAGCAGCAATCCTCCCTCATCCTCATAAAGGCAAGGATCACAGCAGTGTGTTCCCACATTTAATTCAGCTGCTGGGATGTTTCTGACTGGCCATGTAGTTGGGCTGATCAAACTTCCCTCTTTTCCTGGGCATTCAGAAAAATCTGCTGGAGTGGTGTTAGCAAGACAAGCCAGAGCAATGGGTCTCAGAATGCATAATAATGTACAGAGCTGTTCACTTCTCAAAGCTATTTGTCAGTCTGTCTTCAAATACAAACAGACACCAATGCTTTGGTCACATACATTTACTTAGTAAACATAACATCTAGGAACTTTTTTCAATTACATATTAGATTCTGATATAATCATATGTTTCCAAGAGCTAAAGCCCTAGAGACAAATCTATAGTACCTATCCCTTAATCTGCCCTTGTATAGATGACTATCTAACTTGTGAGCGAAATCAGTTAGATATGTATGCTTTTATCTGTCTGTTCAAAATTTCACCCACTAAAATTGTAAATCAGGAAAACATTAAAAGAGTCTTTCAAAAAAATCAGGTTCAAAATATTCGGACAAAGAGACTCTGTATTCCTTCCAGGAAAATTACGTGTCTCATCCTTATTCACCTTTTGTATTGAAGTAGTGGGAGTTTTAGGAATGCAAGCAATGCAGAACAGATTACTTTATTTAAGAGCTCCAGGGGGTAGCCAACTTAGTCTGTACAGGATAAACTTAAAAAACAAAAACTGGTCCGGTAGCAAAACTTTAAGGGCTCATCTAGACTACTCTAAAGTGTCAAAAGAGAATATGCATATCTTCTTCTGATCTCACTTTCAAAAGCAGACCTTTTGAAAGTTAAAGTAGTCAAAACTCAGTTTTTTTTCTGGCAACACCCATTAATTTTGCTTTTCCTCAAAAAAATTAGGTTTACGCAGCTTTTCAAAAATGGGAGGGGGTGCCGAAAAAAATGCATCTGGACTACTTTCACTTTAGAAAGCTCCGTAAAGGGAACATACAGGTCAATCTAACTAATCACTCTTTAAAAGATCTCCAGGTGGCTGCCTTGTCACAAACAAACTCTACCAGCCAAATACATAGGGAAATATTTGAACTACAGTTTATCTGCAAGTTCAATTCTCATGCTAATGGACTCAATCAAGATGAGGGGTGGCTGGGCCATTACCAACCTAACATTCAATGCAGGTGCAAAGAGCTCTTTGTGTAATTCCTGCGTTAGTACTTCCCTCCCCCCGCTCCCCCATCTATTGACTTTGATCCTTTTCTGCTTCGTTTTACTGGCCAATCTTCAGGTGCTTTCTGATGACCCTTCTGCCTTCCTGTTTTTCCCTTTGATTTTTTCATAACCTCTGCTCCTTGTTTCCCGCCCTCCCCCCCTCCTTTTTTTCTTCCCCCTTCTCCCCAATTTATTTTGGGTCTGCACATCCTACACTCAAAACTCTTGTCAGCTGAAGAAGTGGGCTGTACCCACGAAAGCTCATGATACCATCTACCTGTCTTGTTAGTCTATAAAGTGCTACCATATCAGTTTCTGTTTTTTAAATTTACTTTATTTAACTTTGATGAAACTTTTCTTTCTAGAACTAATAATATTTCTCAAGTTTCCTATACCATACTATACATTAATGGTGTTTCATCAACAAATTACAACACAATTTTAGAACATATTTTATATCTGAAAGCATTTTAGTAAGGATGTTTGCAAGCAAATTAGTATTTAAAATGTTCATGAGTCATAAAGCACAGAAAATAATCATTACACATAAGCTCAGTTTAACAGCTGAAATATTAGCACTTTCTTGTACATTTGCAGGAATATAATGATGTAACTATGTGGAGAAGATAATGTCTCTTCTCCATAGCCATAATTTTCTAGATATATTTTAATAAAATTTCCAAAATAATGTACAGTTAATTGTGATCACAGTTGGTTAAGAAAAAGGGACGCATAATTGATGAACATTTTTGTGGAAAAAAAATCTTTATTTCATTGAAAATCTTTAGCCACTTCTAATTAGGTTTTACAGATTAAAATACTTTGTTTTCAGTGGTATAATGTTTAAAGTGACATTTTATTCCATTTTTCTGTTTGCTAATCATTTGTGAACACAGCTTCTAATCCATTCATGGCTCAGCAGATGGTGAGCTGTGACTTGCTATCTAATGTGCAATTCTTGCTCATTTTGTTCTTCCAGGAAGAATATCAGGGAGGAGCATAAGTGTCATGTAAGAGAAATCAGATTGGGGGAAGGAGATAACATGGAATAATTCTGAGCACCAAAACCCAAATATCTGCATTGTTCTGTTTACCATGCAGAAATCCTGCTAGCAATTGCCTCATTTATATAAATAGCATATGGCTGCATCTAACTGTTGCTCCTACTGAGGTAGATGCTTGGTAGCTATTGTAGCATCTACTGCTGAAGAGGAACTCCACAGTATAGTTCAATGATGAGCCAGTGAATCCATAGTGCCAAGCTGCCTGCTGATCACATCAGTATCAAAATGTAAGCACAGATTCTCTATTGCCTAGAATCCTGTGCAATTCTTTACAATTGTGCAATCATGATTAAAGCTTCCTTTTTTTAGAACTTTACTTTTTCATTTGGTGAAAATGTAAATATATATATATATATATATATATATATATATATATTTATATTTAGTTAGCCTCTGTGCTTATTACAAATTTACATGAAAGATACTAATGTAACCCCTAACAAACAATAAATGTCATAACCCCATTTTTCACAAAACCAAAAACAATAAAATAGAACAAAAACTAAATTATGGAAAAAAAATTCTCCAGCTCTATTACTAATATTATACATCCAGTCTCTATATATAGTACAGAGCAGTACAAAATTGGGCCCTTAAATAGAGATGCTCACTCTCTTTTCATAGGCATTTTAGTTCATACACTTATTACAGAAGGTCACTCAGGTCTTGCCATAGTAACTTATGTAAAGTAGGCCCATATAAGTAATTCTGTTGTTTACATTTTACAATGTAAGCTACACATTTGGGCTACGTCTAGACTGGCATGATTTTCCGCAAATGCTTTTAATGGAAAAGAGCATCTAGATTGGCACGGATGCTTTTGTGCAAAAGCACTTTTTGCGGAAAAGCATCCATGCCAATCTAGACGCGGTTTTGCGCAAGAAAGTCCCGATTGCCATTTTCGCCATCAGAGCTTTTTTGCAAAACACTTTTTAGCTGTCTACACTGGCCCTCTTGTGCAAATACATTTGCACAAGAGGGCTTTTCCCGAATGGGAGCAGCATAGTATTTGCGCAAGAACACTGACAACCATACATTAGATTGTCAGTGTTCTTGTGCAAATTCAAGCAGCCAGTATAGACAGCTGGCAAGGTTTTTTTCTGCTTTTGCGGAAAAACTTGCCAGTCTAGATGCACCCTTGAAATAAGAATCTAGTCATGCAAAAACAATTCAGACTTGTCCTAACCACACAGATAGTACCAATGATTTCACTCTTGAACCCACAGTCTTGGGGAAATATCTTGTGGCCTTCAGTGTGTTTCTCCCTCAGTTAGGACTGCTTATGTGGCATTATTTCATCCTAATTGCATTACCAGTAACATTACATAACACTATAAGGCTACATTTACCAGTAGTAACCATAGTTATTGTATGGATCCTTTTCCATGTAGAGAAATTACTGTGCTATTCCTGTTGATAAATGTGGGCTTTATAATGGCATACACTGTACTGCTTTATCTCATGTTCTCTCACAGGCATGTGAATGAGCCCCTCAGTATTCAGTCACCCTGCTGAATTCCTGCTCTCTCACCAGTTTTTCCTAAGTCGATAAAGTTGATATATATGCAAACACTACTTCTTGAAATCATTTAACTGGTCTAGTACCTTTTCACTCTTTCTTTGAAATGATTTTCTATACAATGTCACCTCCATACTCTTTTTGCACTGCATGAACTAATACAGTAAAAGGTGTATTACTATTATTAAAAAGAGAATCATAACACTCTCCAAATTCTCATTCAATATTTACACTTAACTTAATAAAAATATATGCATTTTAATCTGTGGAAGATGACTTTCAGATTTCCATTAGTTTAATTTTTGCAAACAGCCTAGCTGATTGTCTTTGGGAATTATTTCCCCCACCCCACCCCACCCTTTTAAGCCACAGAGAAGGTATCAGCAATAACAATTCACCAGTAGGTGAAACACTTAAGGACAAGAGTTTTCTCAGGTTTGTGTGGGTGTATAACCACATGCAAGAAGTTTCTTTTCATGGTACCCCCGCACTGGGGCAAAACAGTCCCAGGATCCAAATACATCCTCCCCTACCAACCTTCCTACTGCACAGTATGACCGCCCTCTCGCGTGGGTGATGGATCTGCTAGTGAAGCATGCATTCCATCACACAAGGGGGGAGATGGAATTCTGACTAAGTCCATAATGCTTTTACCAGACCAGGAAAAAAAGAGATCAGTAAATCTAGCATTTGTCTTTCTATACTGTACTTGTCATCAGTACCTATGGGTATGTCTACACTACCCCGCTAGTTCGAACTAGCGAGGTAATGTAGGCATACCGCACTTGCAAATGAAGCACGGGGCTCGAACTAGATAGTTCGGACTAGGCTTCCTATTCCGAACTACCGGTACACCTCGTTCCACGCTGCACGGGGTTCGAACCAGCGGGATTTTAAAAATGGCGGCTCCCCGCTTATGCAAATGAAGCCCGGGAAATTCAAATCCCGGGCTTCATTTGCAAGTGCGGTATGCCTACATTACCCTCTTAGTTCGAACTAGGAGGGTAGTGTAGACATACCCTATGTGTGTATAGGATTGTGATGCATGTAATTAATGTCCATGGTAGCTATGATATTTGAAACATAAATATTCCATGCATAACTGAGCAAACAGAATCTAACAGATTTGTATACCTTTAATGGTTGGTTTTACTTTGTAAATTACTCATTGAAATAATTGTATTGGTTCCATATTTACTCTCAGTTATTTCCATATCTACTGTATTCAGTTTAAAAATACAAAGGTGAGGTTTCTAACTGCCAACCCTGAAAATAGAAAATGGGATGCAATAATCATACTCTGTTCTTTTTTCTTACATCACCAGTAATTGCCTTCAAATGCTATGATGACCCTCTGATCCAGTCATCTTTCAATTGAATTTGAGAATTTTCCTTATATAAAAGCAAGCAAACAAGTCAGTGTGTCTCACTGTGATAATAGGTGTTTGGCCTGAGCCCACAAATGCCTTCCTTCAAGCTATTTTCATTATATAATTACAGCAGTTTCCCCACAGAAACCATGAAAAAAACCCTGAAACGAGTGTACAAAATTTTTTGTGTTTTCATTTAATTGCAGCATTTAATTAGGTTATACTTTGCCAGTGGTGCGTACTGTTGTTGGTTTTTAAGCTTTACACCTTGCTTTGGATGCTTCAGTGGGAACTCGATAGCAGAATCAATTTTCTGAGATCAATTGATGCCTTCAAACTGAAAGATAAGCAGAAAGAGTCATCCTGATAATGGACTGGCATTTAGTTCCTTACTTGGGCAAAACTCCAATTTATGGCAGTAAGAGTTTTGCTTGAACATGTGCTACATGAAGATCTAGTTTGTCCTTAAATCCCTCTGTGCCCCATAAAGTTTAGAATTATGATTCCCCATAAGACACCCTCTCTGCACCTTTCGTGTGAATGCCATCATATTGAGTTGTAAAGAGGGCCCATTGTGCTATTCATATAAAAGCATTATATGTGCAAAATCTGTAAACAGCTCACTTGTCATTAATAGCAACTTGTAGAAAAAGGTGGCTTCTAGATAGGCATGACTCTACCTTCCATATGCTAACCAACAAAGGAAAGTGGTTGTATCAATGAGAAGATGCTGTACTGGTTTTGCACAGCACATTTGCAAAGTATTGCTGTGGATTCCGGTTACATGACTTGGATATCCAGGCCTTATGGTAACACAAATAATAATATTTTAAAAGATATGTAGATAACACCTATCCTCATTCCTTGGGCAACAAGGGCACCATTTAGGGATGGCAAGGGGAGACTGAAAACATTCATACTGGGTCACTGTTGCTCTTCCTTCCTTTACCATCACTATCACGGAGCAAGGGGAAAGTACAAGCTTTCATTCATTCCTCTCACTCCTGGCTGGTGAGAGGAGGGGGCAAATGAGTATGTGATGCCAGGGAATGGGGAAAAAAACCTTCCCCACCCTCCCTAATGGTTCTTTTGCTACACAAGTATTGTCTCCAGGACAATGTGCCTTCTCAGTTTCACTTATCATGGGCTCCGTACTAAAAAAATGGTGCAATGCATAGCAAATTCAGTATATCTTTGCATGTAAAACCTACATACATCAGTGTGCACAAATATACACATAACTTCACTGCTGTCCAATGTATCTATGTACAATAAAAACAATAACTTATTGTATGATTATCCTTTTCTCTAGCATGAGTTAATGTGCTCTCAGTCAACTGTCATCATAGTTGGGATTGATCCTGCTTTGGGTAGGGGGCTGAACTTGATGACCTACTGAGGTTTCTTCCAGCCCTATGAGTCTATAATAATCAAAGGGAAAAAGATGTATTTATATTCATCCTGCCTTTCTCCTCAACCCATTTATTACACATCCTACCCTGAAGAAGTTTTTAATTAGTTGATAAGGAAGGCAAATAATAATCTTCATGAACATTTTATTATTACAGTGTATATAAGTATTCATTGCTGCCAATTCATCAACCCCAAAGCACACTACCACTGGAAAAAAAAAGGATTTATTACTGTCTGTTCTATTTATGAGCCAGAGCTCATCTTCAAAATATTAGCAAACAAACATATCTTTTGAATTTAAATTTAACCCACTGTTTTATTCTATTCTCTTAGAGGTAGCTCTGTATGCGAACTTTAAATTATGAATAACAAAATTCCAGGGATGTCTTGATTTAGATTGTTCTCCGCCTTTTTAGTTATTGTAGTGTTAATTTTCTTTGACTCTCATCAGACTATCACATGAGATTGTTGTACTAAGTCCTGATACTTTTCCTCTTATGTTTCCTTCCTATTATCTAGTTTTTTTCAGATGATATACAGGCAGTAGCTTGGCCCTTGTTTGCCTTTCTTAACTAAATTCATGGCTAGAATGCCTTGTCTAATCTTGATTTCTGCTTTTATTGTTCCTTGTTGCTTCATTTATCCACTCTGGAAATCAAAACATCCCACCATGAGTGAAAATTGGAAATGATGCGACTTTTAGAGATTGAATTGAACATAGGTAGACATATGCAGTTGGAGTGAGACTTTCACTAAAACAGGGTACAAAAAGAGAAAGGGGAGGAGATGAGCAATCTCTGTGCTCCTTTGGGATTGCAAGACTACCTGGCCATTACCCAGCCCATGCAAAAGTAGCAACATGCAATTCTCTCCCTTCCTGACACTTATGCCCAGAGAGGTAAGGATCTTGTGCAAAAAGGGTTTTTTTGTGCAAAACGGAAACGTCCACACTGCATGTTTTTGAGCAAAAACAGATCGGAAGAGATTATGCAAATGAAGCACAAGAAAATGCTAATCAGCGCTTCATTTGCATTGCCTCTTCTGGCAAAACACATAATATAGATGTAGCCTTAGAGAAGGACTAGGACAAATCTAACCCACAATCATTCAGAAAACTTTTATGTTAGAAATGAGTGTCCTACTTCCATAGGTTTGTTTAGGGGTGTAGCATACAGTCATACGTGGTATTCATTAGAGCTACCAAACCATAAGGTCCCAATTCACAAGAAAAAAATACAAGACCAAGCACTAGATTGTTAGCACTACTGCAATTGTGGCATTCAAACATCATGGCTTTGCTCCCCAAACACATGTCCAAAAATGATTAGTTTCTTAAAAAAGCATTTTTATTGTTCTGTTAATTCACCTTTTTTTGTGTCATCAGGGTACAGCTTAGTCACTTTTTCAAGCTTTTCTGTGGAGACATTAGGTCTAGAAACTTAAAAAGCAAAACAAAGAAAGGTCAGATTCTCACTAAATCTTATGGCTCTAAGAGTTGAGACTTTGAGAAAAACATCAAATACCAGAGATGCCTTATAGTACTGCAGAGGAAAACAATCTAAAGGGGAAGGGCGATCTTATTAGAAGGATCAGGCCTACAACAATAAGAGTTATTTTATGTCTATGTTTTGTTTTCATAGATTCTTAGTTTCAGGCCAGAAGGGAGCATTGAATCATTTCATCTGACCTCCTGTAGATCTCAGATCATTGAATTTCACTCAGTCATTCCTATTAGGCTCCCCAAAATCTGGAGGATAACAGTTTTCATTGAAAACAGTATTTTTCAGCCTGGTGGTTGTGACCTTCTCCTGCCCCCACTCCCGACAATACATTTGTAATTGCCACTCAACTAGTGACATAAGGTAAAAGAATAGAGTATATTTTTGCAGTAGATTAGAAAATACAACCACTTGCATAAAAAAATACATCTCTTTCTACTCTTCTCCAAAGTTATGGAGTAAGTACACAGTTCTTAGAGCCTAGCCAGATTGCAGAAACAAGGTCAACATCAAGGCTAACTGGAAATAAGTGTATCCTGATGAAGGATTTGATAATGATAAGTGAGGCTGCATCATGTGCCAGATCCAGGGAAATATTTCAAGCATAGGAAAGAACACAAAGACACAGAATTCCCCTTTTGAGAGTGGGCATGCAGAGGTGCAAAGTTTTCAAAAACTAAGGCACAAATGGATTAAAGGAGCAGTGAAAGCCATAATAAGGCAGAAGTTGCAGGAGCACTTTGGAAATCCTGAGCTTTTTTGAGTGTCTGCTCCCTAAGAATTCAGCATAAGCCATAGCCAAGGGAGGAGCAGAGACATCAGCAACTTCCAGACCCAGGATGCCAAACCAAGCACCTTTCTCTTTCTCCCTGCACTTGGAAAACAACAACCAGGCAGAATTTGCAGGAGGCAGATTACAGAAAGATCCTTCTCCAAAGCAGCCTGCTATAGCGAGTGCCAAATGTTCAAAGAGTAAGTCAGGGCCCCTCCTTTGCCACTTCAGCTCTGAAACTTGGCATCTAACCCATGTCAGACCATTAATACGCTCCCAGAGGCACAAAGTGGAACTCAGCAGAAAATCTGCACCAAACTATGACTGGGGAACAATTTGAGCCACAGGATGGTGAAAGTAAATGCTTAATTCATGGTTCTCCGAGCTGGCGAAGATGGAACAACCAGGGTTAATCTGAACCTGGTAATTCCATGCTTTCAGACTTTCCTAAGCATTTTATGCTCCCCCTCCCACACACACACAGTATTGAAATACATTGTTGCCCATGCAGTAATGATTGGGAATATTCAACTTCAAATCAAGCTTAACAAAAAAGTCCTGGGGGAGGATTGAAAGAGGCGTTAATTTGGGGATTTATACAACACAGAAAACATTGAAGACCAATTCTCAATTTGATTTTTCTGTCCTTAGGATGCCAGATAGCTGAAACTAAACTACAGACTACAATTTTTCTTCATGCATATTTAAATGCATTTTTACAAAATTCAGTCAGAAAAGATCACTTTGTTTTACCTTATAGCGTTTTGAACCCTGCTTCTACATACAATCAGAGCTCCATGACACATGCTTTAGCCAGCCCAGTCTTGACTGCTTTGTGCTTCTCTTAGGTAATTTTCTAGCACATGTTTTTCTAATGACCAAAAAAAAAAAAAAAATCTAACTAGATTTCTGCTGGGCTTCTTCAGGAAAGGTTGTCAGAACAAATGCATGTGTAGTTACAGTGCTAAGAGCACCATTGCATTTTCCCGTAAGGCAATAAGCCTTTCATAATCAGGATAAATAGTGAAGAGAATTGTCTTCAAGTGGTTAATCCTCTAAGGAACTGGATTACTGCCTAATATAAAAGCTGGCTCTGTTATGAATGAAACAAGAAGGTCATTTCCAAAATAACTTGCTGGGAATATCTTCTGAAAATTAATGTAAAAGGAATGCAGCCCTTTGAGAGACACTTATCGATTACTTTAATATTGTATTGGGTTTATAAAGCTGGCATTAATCTTAAATTGAGCTACAATATGATCTGATAATGTAAAAACTTTGAATGTTTTAAACTTGCAGAGTAAATGAATGTGACCAATATTATTTGGGACTTGATTGTAACACTGTAATGTACCCCAGTTCAGAGGCACAGTTTCCTTCTTGTGGGGTGTGGGGGAGAAGCAAGCTGCAACTGGCCTCTACACCTATCAAGGAAAGAAAATGAGACTCCAGCCATTTCTAATCCCTGATCACCCACTCACCTGCATAGGCTAGATATTAATCTCACAGAAGAAAGTGGTTCACCCACAAGACTAAGGCCAGGTTTTTACTAAAAGGGAAGATTGAATCAACATATGCACCTCTAGCTACATTTATTATGCAGCTGGAGTTGACATACCTTATTCCGAGTTTCCCTGCCATCCCCACAGGAGTACTGGATGCCAGCAAGGGCCCTCCGAGTTTGATTTAGCAGATCTTAACTAGACTTGATAATTGAACTCCAGAAGATCGATTGCGTCAGCATCCATCTTCTATTCAGTGAAGACATGGCCAAAGAGAGAGATTTTGTTCCATCATATTCCCTTGTGCACTGTTGTAAGGACAGATCATGGTCCTGTTCTTTTCATTTGCAATAAATGGCACCTGTCTTCAGCTCGAGGCATACCCAACAATTATTTTAATATATTTTGACCCAATGAAGCTATTTTGCATCACACAATGGAGTTCACCTAGTACACAAAAAATGGTAAAAAAAACCTCACATTTTTTAAAAGGATTATTTCCAAGTGTTGTTTTAAATGTGGAGTGATAAAAGTAAAAAGGTTGTTCTGTAGAATGCTTTTATCAGAATCTAGGCAGATATCACAGAAAAGATTCAAACACCCACTCCTCTCCAGGAGCACCTATTTATACTACCCCTGCTGGGCCTTAATTGGCTGCTATTTGCCCTAGCTGCTTGCTCCACAGTTTAAGCCCTTTCCCAAGACAGGGTTTAAACCTTATTCCATCTGGAGTGAGGTGACTGTCCTCTATACCACCTGCCCCCAATATCATCACCTCTGGAGGTGGTGGGGTTTCCTAACCTACATCAATTGTGGATACCCCTCCAGGGCTACTCGCTTCTTCTCTTCTTTTATCTGGCCACTACACAGATGTATGTTTTCCTCCACAACATCCTCCTACTCTCTTGCCATGTCTATCATGTTTGTTTCCTGACGATGGGCCTTTTCTGCTGACTCCAGCTGTACATGCAGGCCAGACTTCTCTGGACCCTCTACCTTCAGGGTTTGATTACACACAGTAGACTGCCCCACCACTATGGTGTTTGTTCTGATATCCTGCTGTGACCTCTCAGTCATAATCACCCTCTCAGGGTATGTCTAGACTACAGACTTTTGTTGACAAAGCTTCTGTCAACAGAAACTGTCGACAGAAGCTTTGTTGTTTAGACTACATTAAGCAGATTGACAAAGAGATCTGCAATGTCGACAAAGAGCGTCCAGACTGATGGACGCTCTGTCGACAAAAGAAGGCACCCGGAAGTGCTTCTGGCAGGTCACAGGGGCAGCTTTAAAGCCAAGGCACTGTTGCATGCTCTCTGCAGAGACGCGTGCTTAAAGGGATCCTCCTGGACAGCCGTTGCTCTGCTCCTGCTTCTGGCTTGCTTCCTCCTAGAGGGCAAGCAAAGCTGCTGCAGTTTTTGCTCTGGTTGCCCTGCTTCCTTGGACATCACAGCAATTTATTTTCAGGATTGGTTTTTGGCTTGTGTGTTTGTTTTTTTGTTTGTTTGGGTTTTTTTTTTTTTTGCTTTTTTTAGCCATGGAGCCTGAGCTGCCTCTGGGCGGGCGATCGCCCCACACTGTGCTACTGGAAGTTCTGCTGCATGCTCAGGAGAGCATCATGACATTTGTGGCAGAGCTGGATTCTGAGCTCAGCTTTGAGCCCCTCACTCAGGCTGCAGCCCTGCTGCCCTTGCCCCCGAACTTATTTATGGAGAGGCAAGCTTCAAGGCTGGACACCAGTTCTGACTGGTGGAACCAGCTAGTTATGCAGCAGTGGGATGACGATCAGTGGCTCCAAAACTTCCGGATGCAGAAGGCCATCTTCCAGGAGCTCTGTGTCTGGCTCGCCCCTGCCCTGCAATGCCAGGACACCCGCTTGCGGGCCACCATCCCCCTGGAGAAGCGTGTTGCTATTGCGCTGTGGAAGCTGGCCACCCCTGATAGCTATCGCTCTGTGGGTCATCAGTTTGGCGTGGGGAAGTCTACCATCGAGGCCATCTTGATGGAGGTAAGTCACTCTTGGGGGATGGTCCAGGAGGGCAGGGGCAGGTGCATAATGGGGACGGTCAGGACCGAGCATGGGGGATGGGGTGGGAATAGTGGAAGTCTGCCTGGCCTCACCCTGCAGGGGTGCAGGGACCACGGAGGGGTTGCCTGAAGGGGGTCTCTTGGGGTCCAGGGGAGGGAAGAGCACCTCTCATCAGCTGATCCAAGCCCTCTAATGTCCTGTTCTGTGTATTTCTATTTGTCCCTTTTTGCACGTGGTGACAGCCATCAACTCGGAGGTGCTTCACAGCACCATCCGCCTGGGAAACCTGGATGCCATCATGGCTGGATTTGTAGCACTAGGATTTCCCAGCTGCGGTGAAGCACTCAACGGGACACACATCCCCATCTGCACCCCACCCCACTGAGCAGCACAGTACATTAACCGAAAGGGCTATTATTTGATGGTGCTGCAGGCCCTGGTCAACCACCGGGGACAATTCAGAGACATTTATGTCAGGTGGTCAGGCCGGGCACATGATGCCCACATATTCTGGAATCGTACTTGTACCGCAGGCTGCTTGCTGGGTCCTTTTTCCCGGACAGAAACTTGGCAGTGGGGGATGTACAGATGCCTATATGCATTGTGGCCAACGCAGCCTACCTCCTTATGTCCTGGTTCATGAAGCCATTTACGGGACACCTGGATGTGAGCAGGGAACTCTTTAAGGGTATGTCTACACTACCCTCCTAGTTCGAACTAGGAGGGTAATGTAGGCATACCGCACTTGCAAATGAAGACCGGGATTTGAATTTCCCGGGCTTCATTTGCATAAGCGGGGAGCCGCCATTTTTAAATCCCCGCTGCTTCGAACCCCGTGCAGCGTGGCTACACGGGGCTCGAACTAGGTAGTTCGGACTAGGTTCCTATTCCGAACTACCGTTACTCCTCGTGAAATGAGGTGTACCGGTAATTCGGAATAGGCACCCTAGTCCGAACTACCTAGTTTGAGCCCCGTGTAGCCGCGCTGCACGGGGTTCGAAGCAGCGGGGATTTAAAAATGGCGGCTCCCCGCTTATGCAAATGAAGCCTGGGAAATTCAAATCCCGGGCTTCATTTGCAAGTGCGGTATGCCTACATTACCCCGCTAGTTCGAACTAGCGGGGTAGTGTAGACATACCCTAACTCCCATCTGAATCAGGCTCACTGCAAGGTGGAGTGTGCCTTTGGCCGTCTGAAGGGCAGATTTAGATACCTGCTCACTCGGCTGCACATGGGAGAACACAACATCCCCAATGTGGTTGCAGCATGCTGTGTGCTACAAAACCTGGTGGAGAGGAAAGGGGAGGCCTTCCTCCCTGCGTGAGGGACACGGGCTGAGTGGAGGGGAGGCACTTTGAGCAGCCCCAGATAGCTGCCATCTGGCAAGCTCACCATTTGGGATTGCAAATCCGAGAAGACCTGAGGGGGCAATTCTCCCATGGAGGCCGATGAGTTTCCCCAGGATCTTCCAAATGTGGTATTGCCCCATGCCCCCGGTGCCTTCCTTCCCAAAACCCCTCCCGGCCCCACATTCACACATTCTACTCCTTTCTCACACACTGAGAACAGGGACAAGTGTTGGTGAAAACATTTGAATTGTTTATTGCAGTGTTGCCTTTTAGACAAAATAAAATAAATAACTCTTTTTTCAGAGAAAATAAACTGTTTGCTAACAAAATAATGTCCACCAGGAAGGGGGGAAGGGAGGCTCAGGGCTGAGAAGGGCTGCCTGGAGGAAGAGCCCCTGGCAGTTTGGCTGTGGAGGCCTTCTTGAATCCGGCTGCGTGTGTAGGCTGCAACAGCATGGGGCTGGGAAGGAGGTGGGGCTGGACCTGGGTCTGGGATGGTAGGGTCTGAGGCGGGGGGGAAGGCTGAAGAGGAGGAGCAGGACCAGTCAAAGGACCGGGGAAGGCCATGGCCTCCCGGATCACAGTGCAGATGTCTGTGCGCTGCTGGGCGAATTCCTCCAGCAAGCACCAGCGCCTCTCAGTGTCTGCTTCCAGCCTCCTGTCCATTGAGTCCTGCATCTGTTGCAGGAATGCAATGTGCTGGTGCACCCGGTCTAAATAGGTGTGCCTGTGCCGATGGGTACCCTGCGGCCATCTGGGTGGTGGGGCAGGTGTGGTGCCCCCCCTTCTGGTCAGCTGGTCTGTCTGTGGAGGACAAGAGGGGAAAGGTGTCAATCATGCATGCTCTCACTTTCCCCGAGAGGGCATGCCCTCCTTCTTCTCATCAGGCAGTGCCTGTCCTTGGGTCAGAAGCTGCTTATGTGTGTCTCAGTAAGGCATGGTATGGCCTGGCCCACAGCTACCGCCTCCCTGGAGCCCGGAAGGTATGCAGACCACCATCCTACCCCCTCACATACACCTGATGGCTGAGCAGCACAGACAAGTGTCAGGCCACGGTTGGGGTTCCCGCAGAGTGCTGAGAGGCCTGCAGCTGTGAGGCAATCCCTGCGTCCCTGACCCATGCCTGCACCTGGCATCACTGCCTGCAGAAGCAGGTGGTGCCTAGCAGCCAGGCAGGTGCAGGGGTAGAATGACCCTCCCTGAGGGAGGCTATGAGTATGCCCCCCTCCTTCCCCCAGCTGTGATCAGCATGACATGTCATAGCACCATCCCCTTTGCTCCCACCTGCCCTGCCCCGTGTTGTGGTGGACCCTCACAGCACTCACCTGATGTTTCCTTCCCAGTGTCTGAGGTGGCCTGCGAGGCCCCCTGAGTGTCAGCGCCTGGCTCCTGGGTGCTCCGGGTGCTGTCTTCCTCCTCCTCTTCCTCCTCTTGGAGCTCCTGGTCATTTGGCTGTTGTTGCGGTTGCTGCTTACCAGGAGTCTCCAGCCCAGACTCCACTAGCCTTTCGGGAGGCAGAGGTTCCCCTACCCCTAGGATCTGGTCAATCTCCTCATAATACGTACAGTAGTGCGGTGCTTCCCCAGAGCGGGAGCTGTGTTCACGAGCTCTAACATACCCCTGCCGCAACTCCTTCACCTTTGCCCTGACCTGCTCCAGTGTGCGGAGGTGGTGACCTTTTGTAGCCTGGCCTTCTGCCATTTGGGCATAAATGTCCACATTCCTCCTCCTGCTGGACTGCATGGCCTAGAAGGATGACTCCTCAGCCAAGAGCCCCAAGAGGGCCTTTATCTCTGGCTCAGACCAGGAGGGTGCCTGGCATTTGGTGCCCCTGCCTTCCTGGGGGGATGTGTCCCTGGAAGGGCCATAGGGGTGGGGGTTGGAGGGCTTGTCCCTGCGACTTCTCCCGAGTGTCCCTACCAAGAAGAGCTGTGCAGTCAGAGTCCTCTCTGGAGCTGGCTTGTTGCCAGAGTGCTGATCCTGGGTGCCTGTGACTTTTAAAGATGGCTACAGGCAGGAACAATAGAGTGGAAAGCAGTTGCAGGAGTGTTCACCAGAGGTTCTTCTTGGAGGCCTTTACTGGAGACATAACTTCTCCCCTGCATCCACACTTACCTTTTGTTGACAGAACTCTGTCGACAAAGGAGTTATTCCTCATAGAATGAGGTTTACAGCCATCAACTAGACTACTGAGTTCTGTCACAGCAGTGTAGACACAGGTATAGTTTTGTTGACAAAAGTCCAGTTTTGTTGACAAAACCCTGTAGTCTAGAAACACCCTCAGCCACCACGCATTGATGGTTCTTGGGAAGGTGCACCTCCACACCATGGTATTGACTGTCAGTTTTTTACCTCCCTGGCAACGGGGTGGACTTGCTGCCATCTGCTGCCCTGGCTTCCTCACTGCATCCCTAGTACTTTCAGGCCTTGAGAGCAAGGTCTCAGCCTGGGAGTTTGCCTGGCCTGAACTCCTCAGCTCTGCCTGCCTTTCCCCAGCACTTCTCTGCCTCAGGGACCCTCTCTAGCTTACCAGTAGCCAGGTCCTTCCTGCTCCATAGCTAGAGCAAGGGTCTCTTCTCTTCCTATCCAGGAGCCCCTATTTATACTACTCCAGTTGAGTCCTAATAGTCTGTTACTTGCATCAGCTGCTTGCTCCACAGTCTCAGCCCTCTCCCAGGGCTGGATTTAACCCTCATTCTACCTGGGTCCCGCTACAGAGAGATACAAGTTCCTGAGAAGGGAACCACAAAAGCAAGCATGAAGGCAACCTGGGACCCTCTATTCAGGGAGGTTAGTCACCTGCCCTAAACCTTCTGCCTGAGATTTCTTCCACTTGAGGCCCCACCCCAACTGTCCTGCCACTCTAGCCCACTAGCCCCAGGGAGGTGCCCCAAGCCCTCCATTGCAGCCAGAGGAGTCCCAAATAAGCAGCCTATGACCCATCCTGAGCTCCAACCCATGCCCATATTGCCCAAGTCTCAGCCCTCCCACCCAAGCCACGATAATCCCTGGCTGGTCAGAGGAGTCCCAAGCCCTGGCCAGCCAAAGGATCTGGCCTGGTGTTGGGGCCATGGCAGGGAGCATTAGGGATGTTTGGGGCAGCTCAATCTCTATTATGCACCACCCATACCAGCACACTCAGTGGCTATTTGCCTAAGATAGCCGGTGGGACATACCAAGCCAAGTGTTGTGTGCTAGCCTTCTCTTTGTGTGCCTCAGAAGGGTGCCTCAGTCTGCACTATGGGGTATCCTCTCCCTCTGTACCTGCACCATTAGTAGTTTCTCCCCTTGATGCTATTTCTGGTACCCGGCATGGGGCTGCAAAGTGTAGCCAGTCAGACATAGCCACCACTCCCTCCCTGCTTCTCTTGGTTAAGGAACAATAGGTCTCTGAGGGTATGTCTACATTACCCCGCTAGTTCGAACTAGGAGGGTAATGTAGGCATACCGCACTTGCAAATGAAGACCGGGATTTGAATTTCCCGGGCTTCATTTGCATAAGCGGGGAGCCGCCATTTTTAAAACCCTGCTGGTTCGAACCCCGTGCAGCGCGGCTACACGGGGCACAAACTAGGTAGTTCGGACTAGAATTCCTATTCCACGAGGTGTACCGGTAGTTCAGAATAGGAATCCTAGTCTGAACTACCTAGTTCTAGCCCTTGTAGCCGCGGGGGGGGGGGGGGCGCCAGCCCTGGGCACGTGGCGCTTGCCAGGGGGCACCGGCCCCGGGAGCGTGGCTATGGGGGGGGCCCTGGCCCCGGGTGCATGGCTATGGGAGGGCCCACCCCCGCCCTTGCTGGCTCCGGTGCCGGCCTTGGCCCCGACCCCGGGGGCACCGCGCATGCCCTTGCCGGCTCCGGCGCCGGCCTTGGCCCCGCCCCCGGGGGCGCCGCGCGTGCCCTGGCCCCGGCGCCGGCCCCGGCCTTAGCCCCGTGGCGCTTACGTGGGGAGCGCTGGCCCCGGGCGTGCGGTGCTTACAGGGGGGGCGCCAGCCCCGGGCGCGCGGCGCTTGCCGGGGGGCACCGGCCCCGAGCGCGTGGCTATGGGGGGGGCCCTGGCCCCAGGTGCATGGCTATGGGGGGGGCCGCCCCCGGGTGGGCAAGTGTCCCCGCCCCCTGGCGCCCGGTGGGCGAACGGCCACGCCCCCTGGCGCCCGACAACCTGAAAAGGTTGGGGACCACTGCTATAAGTTATGCACTGGCCATGCTAATACTTCACAGATAGTCTTTATTATTATAATAGTTCAATTATGCCAACAGTTTTATAATGAAAACCTATTACAGATTAAAAGAGCAAATAGGAATGTCTCAAAGTGCAGTATTTCATCTGCACTGTAGGTAAGTTACACATTAACAAGTGTACTGAAGGATAGCATGATGATTTTGCATACAAAACAGTTATGCCTCATGTACTCTGCTATTCCATTATTATTAGTTAATTCTTGAACTATATATGTTCATTCTAGTATAAGTAAGGATATTGTAGTTTGAAAGTCTTGCTATTAAAAAGAAGGAAAGTCCTGCAAATGTGTATGTGTATAAGTAGCCAAACTGATTGCAAAGAGTTCACAAATCACCTTAGCCTATGCTAAAGGAACAATTATTTATTGTTACAGTGGAGAACAGTCTGCTCTGCGTTCATCATTTTTGTTAACAGGAAGCTATATTTTTGATAGTTCAGTCCAAAGAAAAGCTAAAGGAAGTTATTGTTACTCCTTTTCTACTCAATTGGTAGTAAAAGAGGAGCATTGGAATGTTCCAGTTAGAAGGAGAAACTAGTTATAATCAAATATATTTTCAAGGCAATCTTGTTTATTTAAAGAGAATGTACAAAGTCCTGTTTCTTTGAAGACAGGTTTCAAATGGCAGGAAGCAGATTTTAGTGCTCATATCATGAACACTACTCTTTTTAGTATGTGCCCATGACTCCAAAAACTTCTCCTTACATTTCTTCCAGGGTGACACACACACTCCTCTACCCAAAACAATATTCACCAAAACCTGGGTGGGGGGTCAAATCTTTTTGTTCTAGGAGAGGGTTTAGCTTCAAGACAGTTTATTTTGCTTTATCTATTTGTTTTTCAATTTCAATACACTTATTTAGTCAAACCAAATATCTACCCTGTCTATTCTATTAGCTCTAGGTTGTTCTTGACATATTTTAAAAAGACACAAAAATGAAAACAAACTACTACTGCTGCTGGGCTCTGTCCAATCATTAATATAAATTATAACCTAGCAATTAAAAACGTGGAGCATGGTATCATATGCATGTTTGTTATCTCTGAAAATGTGCTAATGTCGCTGAGATTGAAATTGGAGATTTTGTGTTAGGTTGTGAGAATGATTAATGTGTTTGTAGTATGTTTTACTCTCAGTTGGAGGCACAAGGACATTTCTTTTATCAATGGGGAGCTTCTTAATGGAAACAAGCTGTAATGCCCTACAACAGGGCTACTCGACTTTGGAAGCATGGGGGCCACAATGATACTCACAGCACATGCCAAGGCCGCAACTTAAGTGTGGTTACATATACATGCAAATATATATGCAAATATATGCAAATAGCTTATTTCACAATGACAGGCATGAATACAAAGATTAAGCCTTAACCCGTGGGCACCGGACCCAAACATGGCCAGTGTGAGCCAGTCAGCACCTCTCAGGCTCTGCCCACAAGGCTAAGCTGCCAGCACTTCCCACAATACCCTGGTACTCCTGGCACCTCCTCCCTGGGGGCTAGAAATGCTGACACCCTGTACTCATCTGTTCCAATCAGACCATCCGCTTGTGTCTTTCAATTCTCACCCTGCCTGGGAGATGCCTTTCCATTGTGGAGCATGTTCCCAGGGGAGGCCATATTCAAAGGATCCCACCCACAGGCCATGTGTTGAGTCCCACGTAAACCTAAACCACATCATAGGCCACAAAGAAATGGGCCATGGGACAAGAAGCCTTGCTGTACTGCATGGTTCAGAGGTGTTCCACAATTTGGTATTATCTTGCTTTTTCAGGGTTCTGTGAATCAGGGAGGATATAAGAAAAAGGCAATCATAATCCTAAAGATGGGTGAATTTTTTCAACCCTTTTCCCCCAGGGAAAAATGCATAATTGGCAACACATATTTTTTTCAAATTTGTTGATTTCACTGAATTATTTCAGTACAAAAAAAATCAAAATGTTTTATTTCAACATTTTATACATTCATATTTTTGACTTTTTGATTCAAAGCATTTTTTTATTTAAAAATATATTTTAATGTTACTAAAATAAGAAAAAGGTTAGAAAAAGGTTAGAAAATGCTTGAAATCCAACTGAAATATTTTGTTTGACTCAAAATTAATTTCTTTTTTTACTTTTTGATTCATTGAATGTTTCCCTCTCTACTCACTCACCCCAGTTTTCAATTTTTCACCTACCTGCAAAGTAAATCCATCATTTGCAAAACTCTATTTAATTATCCTTAAATAGGCTTTCAATAACTGGATTTTATCTGAAAATGTGGATAATTTCATTGTACAGATAACTGAACAACATATTTCCATTTTAATACTCAAAATTTACAGATAAGCATACTAAGGAAAAATTGTTTAAAAACCTTTTAGAGTTTTTTTTAAGAATATCTAGTTTGTATATTTTGGACTATATTGTTGAAATTTGTGTTTTAATGGCTGTAGAGCATTATCTTTTTGAACCTCAAAATGTATCATAAAATAATTATTGACTGTCTAGCCTATTGTCTGAGTTCCTCCATACTCTCTCACAACTGTGAAAATTTAAGTTGATAAGAATAGAAAATGCTTAAAAGCCTTAACTTTGTGTAACTGTAAAAACTTAAAATAGATGCACATTTTAAAAATGTTTAAAAATAAAAATAATTAATATTATCCAAAATATTATTTAAAAAAATGACTTTTCTGCCAAGCCTACTTTTAAAGAAATAGTTGCTCATTGTTTGATAACATCTTAGGAATTATAGCTTCAGTAAACTTAAAATAGGGTTTCACTGTCACCCGGAGACTGAATATTTCATTTAAATCTCTTTTCCTTGCAGTAACAAACTTCAAAATATAAACCAAGTACTATGTAGGGCTGTCAATGTTAAAGAATTTTTTTCCACAAAAAATGAGTTAATTAACCTAGCTGTCTATAAACTAAGATACAGTTGTGATCACTCAAGTTAACATATTCACGAAATCTCTCCCCAAGAGTCTATCTTGAGAATGGGGAGTGGGAAGTCTTTAACATCAAATGCATTGGATTGAACTTTTCAACATAGATTTGCTTTTTTCTTTACTGTACTCTCCGTCCTGTCCTGTTCACCTGCCCCACAGTCTGCTGATTCCAAAGCCCCCTCCTGTGGTCATATTCAATCTTTTACTCATAGGGTTTGTCTACACTACAGAGAAGATCGAAGCTGACACTGTCAATCTTCCAGGTTTCGAATTAGCGGGTCTAGTTAACACAACTAATTCCAACTAAGAAGGGCTCTCTGGTCAATGCCAGTAGTCCTGTTTCAATGAGGAGTAAGGGAAGTCGAAGGAAACTCTTCTCCCTTTAACTTCCTGCATTGTGGACAGTGGCAAAAGTTGAGTTAAAGTACTTTGACTTCACCTATGCAATTACCATGTTTTAGCACATATAACTCGCTGGTTATACAAAGTTTTACAAACCCCGCAACCCCCCCCCCCTCGGGGTATACATGTCCGTGGGGTACACAAGTTTATTTTTACTTGCCCGGGTGCAAATGCGGCTCCCCTCCTTCAGGCCGGCCAGTTCACCTGTGCTGTGCTCTCCATTCCCCCCTCCTGAAGGCTGTGGCAGGTATGTGCAATTACCAGGTACCTTAAAGTAATGTATATAACCCACGGGCTATACACATGCACGGGTTCTCTAAAACTTTTTTTACACATTTAGGAAAAACCGCAGGTTATGCACGAATGTGGGTTATATACAAGTGCAGATTATATATATGAATTTATGGTACTGTAACTGAAATTGAGTATCTTAATTCGACCTTGTCCCATAATGTAGACATACTCGTAGGATGTCTGCAAAGGATGGGGGAAGGAAGGAGTCTAAGGCAATGTTTAGACTGCAGGCTTCTTTTGGAAGAAGCTTTTCCTGAAGAAATCTTCCAGAAAAATGTCTTCCGAAAGAGAGTGTCTACACAGCAAAAGTACATCGAAAAAGCCATCTGCCTTTTTGAAAGATAGTGTCCACACTGAATGGATGCTATCTCACCTTTAAGCTGTGATTACTATGGATGGAGTGGTCACCAGGGCACCTGTGCTTTTTCCTCTTTCTTATTCTTATTTATAAAGAACTCCTTCTTCCCCATCCACACACACGCCTTTTTCTGAAAGAGCTCTTTCAGAAAAAGGCTTCTTCTTCTTAGGAAGAGGTTTACCAATGTTGGAAAAACCCCTCTGTTCTTTCAATTTTTTATTTAAAGAACACAATTGCAGTGTAGACGTAAGTTTTTCCGAAAAAACTGCAGTGTAGACATATAGTGAATGGCCTCAAAAGAGCATGAAGGGTGGTAAGGAAGTATGTAAGGATATGTCTACACTTGCTCCCTAGTTCAGCAAATGAAGCATACCGAGTTGCTAATGAAGCACGGGATTTAAATATCCAGCACTTGGTTAGCATATTCGTGGCCGGTTGCCATTATAAAATGCCGGTAGCCCGAATTAACTCGCCGCGTGTAGACGTGGTAGTCCAATCCAAAACCCTTCCCTCTAATTAACTGTTACTCCTCATTGCACGAGGAGTAACAGTTAATTTGAGGGAAGGGTTTTGGATCGGACTACCACGTCTACACACGGCGAGTTAATTCAGGCTACCAGCATTTTAAAATGGCGACCGGCTGCAAATATGCTAACTAAGTACAGGATATTTCAATCCTGCACTTCATTAGCAACTTTGGTATGCTTCATTTGCCTCCCTAGTCCTAACTAGGGGGCAAGTGTAGACATACCCTCAGAGGGGCAGGACCAGGCTTTTAGTCTCAATGTTACGTTTTTCCTACTATTAAATTTTAAACATTTAACAATATCAAAATCACAAGAAACTACTCTCAAACAACAGTGACACCTGACATTATGGAGCAGTGGTCACCACTATCTAATTTATATTGCAGTTGAGCTTTCATTATCAGTGTGATTTCACTTAGATTACTGGTGCATTAAAGAACGTCTCAAAATAAGTAAGGGTTCAGAATCTTCTTTCTATTATTTGCAAGGATAATATCTATTTGTATCATCTTTAAAGGAAGAAACATTTTTCAGTCAAAAAAAAAAAAGGCTGATTTCAATAGGCCTACACATGCCCTTTCCAAAACACATTGGGTAGGTCTACAGGACAAGGCCAAATTAAGATATACAACTTCAGCTATGTTAATTGCGTAGCAGCAGTCCAAGTACCTTAACTGACTTTTGGCCCTGTCCATACTACAAGAAATCAAAGGGAGTACACTCTTCCTTTTACTTCCCTTACTCTTCATGGAAGCAGGAGTACCAGCATCAACCAGAGTGCTCCTGTCAGTTCAAATTAGCATGTCTTCTTTAGACCCACTAATTCAAACCCTGGATGATCGACTACGGCAACTTCAGTCTTTTCTGTAGTAGACATACCCTGAATTAATAACACAGTGGAGTGAGATCTTGTTTAGTCAATTCATTAGGAATCAGCTTTTAACATTATTTATTGTTTTTCTGATCAGGAATTATTAGACCTTTATTAATGAAAATTGAGCCAAGATTTAAAACAATTATTTTATATATACTCTTGAATAGTCTGACTGCTCTTCCAAAACAGAGCTATGTCTACTCTGCAGGTATTTGTTGTCAGAGAGTATGCTAATGAAGCGCTTATTAGCATTTGTTGCACGTTTGTGCAGAACAGTTCCATCTACACTGCTTGTTTTTGAAAAAAAATCTCTTGTGCAAAAAGCATCAGCAGAGATATGCAAATGACAGCATGACAAATGCTAATGAGCACTTCATTAACATACTCTCTGACGACAAATACCTATAGTGCAGACGTAGCCAGAGTCCTGCAGATGCTGATGCTTTAAAAGGGAAACTGCTTGTCAACCTGTTCCATTTTTCACAAACTTGACATGAGTCTCATATGATATATTCCATAGTTATTAGCTGCAGCACTGCTGATTAGGAATTACCTTTTTTATTTCCATAAATTATGTATCATTAACAGTGACAGGCAGGTAGAAAACCCTATTCTGTTAAAACACAGCTCTACTGTTTCATATCACTAAGGACCAGATTTCTAAAAGGTATTTAGGTGTAGCTGCATAGTATTGCAAAAACTAATTGATTTGGGAGTCCAAACCTTTATAGGGATATCTTTATAGCAACATTTTTTGTGCAAATGTACTGATCCACTTCTTTTCTATTTTATATTTATTTTCAGTCCATCTTGTCTGATCCCTGTCCTTCCTGGTTTGTGAAAGATGTGAACTTTTGAACACTAATCCCTTAACTGTTTAAATCTCATAAGCACATGCTCCAGACCATTATTATCCAAGAATGCACTTATGCATGTGTTGTGTGCTAAGAAGCATGCACTGGAGTTTAAATTTTAACACAGGTTGAATCTTAAGGACATGTTCAAGTGGTTTCTTGAAGAGGGGTGCTTTCCTGAATTGAGGCCTGAGGCTGGTATTTTAAAAGAGAGGTAGGCAATCAAATTCCATTGACTTGAATTGTTAGTTGGGCACTGAAGACCAGACATTCAAAGGTATTTAGGCATCTAATTCCTAAATACCACGGAGGATCTGAGCTGAAGCAGGGGTACTGGAACAATTTTTATAGTGGGGATTATGAGAGCTGTTGAACCCAGCTGGAAACCCTGTATATAATGGAAACCACTGTAAGCCAGAGGTACTTTTTGGACCCCCACCTCCACCCCTCCATCACTTCTAGATCCAGCACCTGTGGGTGGAAATGCTTGATCCTGCCTCACTAATGTTAACAGAAGCTTTACTATTTATTTTAATGACAACAGAAACAAGATGCTAAATCTCTTGGACACTTTTGACAATCCCAGCCTTAGCTTCTAAATGGCCCTTTGAAGGAGGAAATGTAGCATCCATCTTTAAAAAAAGATACATTTCAACATTTCCAAAGAAAGGTTCTTTTTTTCTGCCAAAATTATCTGTCAGATTCAACCAGAATTAACTGTTTTTTTTTTTTGACTAACCAGAATCTGCACTTGTCAGTGAAAAGCTATTTGAATTAACTTCTCACTTCTACGGGATGCTTCATTTACTACCCCCACTTGATTTTCCACTGCCATGCCATTTTGTGTAGCCATTTACACTCGGGAAAAGTGAGTATAAAGTGCTTCTTATTTTGATTATGTACTGTTTTATATCTAGTTTTCACTCACTTTGAACAGAGACAAATATTTATTCCCAAACGAAGGCAATCCATTTGCACTAATATAATTTACGGGCTTATATCCTGAATAAAACTGAACATATTTTTCCACATTTCTAGTGGAGCACTTGAACCTAATCTTTTGGCACGATAGGCAGTGCTCTCAGCACACCAGGGGCTAACTGGAAAAGGAGAGGTTTCAGGAGAAATGTGAAGGAGGAGAAGAATGTAGCTTAGAAAGTATGTATGGGAAGCTTCTCCCAAGTAATGATTTTCTGTGGTATTGTGAAATGACAGGGCTTCATTATGCAAGAAAAGTCATAGATAAACTTTCTGAATTGTAAAACATGAAAATGTTATAATGATTTCAGATATATCTTTTCTACTATAATCCTGAAAACCTGGTGCTAAAAGCTATTTGTGTTTAAAACCATAAAATCTGCCCTAAATCTAGTACTGAACAGTTGAGCTATGCAGTTAAAACTAGTATAAGCTAAACAAAATCCAGTGATTTACCAGATTCCAAATAGTAACAATTTAACATTTAATTATTAATTTATCTTCTCATAGCTTTGTTGTTACTCAAAAGAACAGATTCTGATTTTGAGAAAATATATCAAATATTTGTTCAAATTTCTTATTCTGTCTAGCCCTGCCCAGAAATTGCAATAAAACCTCACCTAATATACAGCATGGCTAGTATGCAGTTTGTGTATCCATAATCTAAACATAAAACATCTGTATTCCTTACTGCTAGGTTCAATGTGGCATTTTCCCAAATTAGGGATATATAAATTTATAGAGCTTTAAAAAAAAGAATTTGAATAGCAATGATTAATTGCATAGTCAAGCAAGGCAAGCCAGCAACGTTAATTAAACTATTATAGCCATTTTTGTAATAGAGATAAACCTGCGGATGAGTCAGCAACACAGCTTCTTCTTCATTCAATTACTTTGGCTATTTATGAAGATTTTGACCCCTTTTTATTGCCCAGGATAAGAATCTAAAGTTCAATTTAATTGTTTATGAGTTTACACAACATTTATAAGTTTCTTGAACGCTTTTAGCATAATTGCTATTGTCAATGGTGAAGAATCAGCTCCCGGAAGGTGAAAATCACTGTGCTCTATAGGGCTAATGCTAAGTATACTGAAGTCTGAGATCTTTTACTGACTGCAATGAGCTTTAGATCAGTCTGTATAGGCTAGTTCTCCACTAACTTACAAGGTCTGTCATCCATCACTTGCTCAAAATGCATGCAGATCAGAATGGTAGCCTTTTCTGTCTACTTTCTTTCTGTCTAAGAATCAGACTCTTGCTGCTGTGATGCTTTTATTATCGCTTTGGAGTAACAGAAGAAGTCTGAGCATGTGACTAATTCAGTCACATCAACTCAAAACCACAATCCCTTTGAAGCACTTAGAAATATGTAGTATCAGTGAAGAATTGTGAAACCAAGTAAGACCAGCTTTCAAGAATAAGTGTGCTTACCTTTGTTTGTAGCATACGTTTTTTTTTAATTTTATATTTTTAGAAAAATAATTATGTTAAAAGCATCTCATTGCTGAAAATAAATATCCCTTCCATTTATCTATTCTATGTGATTAGTGCCACAGTAAAAGGCATGTCACTGATACGACTAACAATCTTAGGCACTAATCAACACAACATATAAACAAAAGTGTTGCAAGTAAACAAAAGTTCTGACCCATATAGGAGGGGAGGGCACACTCCCATGGCTGAGAGTTCTGCTCGTTTCCCCACTGGGAGGGGCAGAGGGGGAAGAAGCAGTGGAGGAAGTATAAGAATGCTGGCAGCTCCTGTAGTGCTCCCAGGCCTGCCACTGGAGGGACTAAGGTGGCTGGCAAGGAGGCTTTCCGTTATGCTACACTAACTATAAATGACTGGCCAGTATAGCATACCAGACCATATCGACCCATTTATACCATTGTACGCACTTTTAACTTTAAACTTGTCTAAAGCACAAATTGGGCCAGATTTTTAAAGTATTTGAGCACCGATCTCCCAGTCCGTTTTTTTTTTTTTTTTTTTTTTTTTTTGTCCTGAAGTTGCAAATTGATTCAGACACATGATAGAAATGATCTAAAGGGGCCTCGGTACTCAACGTTTCATCCTGAAATCAAAAGGAGTGAGGTGCCTAAATACCCTTTAAAAATATGATTGTAGCTTTGTTTTAATTCCTTCATTTGGTAGAATAACTCCAAATAAACAAGCTTGAATTTCTTCAATTGCCTATTCTGAATGTCAGAAATGAAAGGAAATTGTGAACTGCAAAGCAGTGGTTGCCATGGTTGGAGGAATCAAATGAGCTTTCTATTTGAAGAACGCACCTGTTTTATCTATATACACAGTCAGTGACCTCTAAATTTTCAAAGAATAGTTTAAGGATTTATCTGCATGACTCCCATTGAAATCAATGGGAATTATATAGATAAAACCCAGAGCAACTCTTTGCAAAATTAAGGTGTGGATGTTCAGAACATCTTCCATTTAATCTACTTGGAGCAGAAAATTAGCTGTTGGTTGCTGAAATACTCCCATTCATCCACAATTACATGGGGGGAGAGTGGAAAAACCACATGATATTTTACAAATACAAAATCTAGATAATCTGGAAATAGGCCATGGAGTATTTACACAATATTACCTGCAGATGAAAAATGTACATACTCTGTCAGATATAATTTTAGCTCTGAAGCTTGTTTTCTGTTTGCAACATCCATACTTTTTTTTGTAACCAATGAAGTCTGATACTTTTTCACATATAATGTGTATCATTCATTGCAGTAATCACTTTGGCTATGTCTAGACTGGCATGATTTTCCGCAAATGCTTTTAATGGAAAAGTTTTTCCGTTAAAAGCATTTGCGGAAAAGAGCATCTAGATTGGCACGGATGCTTTTCCGCAAAAGCACTTTTTGTGGAAAAGCGTCGTGCCAATCTAGATGCGGTTTTGCGCAAGAAAGCCCCAATCGCCATTTTCATGATCGGGGCTTTTTTGCGCAAAACAATACCGCGTTGTCTACACTGGCCCTCTTGCGCAAAAGCATTTCTGCAAGAGGGCGTTTTGCCCAAACGGGAGCTGCATAGCATTTCCGCAAGAACACTGACAATCTTACATGAGATCGTCAGTGTTCTAGCAGAAATTCAAGCGGTCAGTGTAGACAGCTTTTGTGGAAAAACTTGCCAGTCTAGACACAGCCCCTGTGTTTAAAGGAGGGAATAAAATAATAAAAAAATATTGAAGTCTGATATGACATTCTTTGTTTTAGTACAATGGTAAGGTCTTTCAAGGGGCTTGGCTAGCCATGTTTGTGATGGAAAGTTAAATCAAATGACATTTTTCTGCTGTAATACTCACTACAAACCTCTTAATATAGTCTCCATTCATATGATCTGATTAAACACATTTAAACAGTGGAGCAATTTCCCCCCATTTCTGTTGTACATGGTAAGAATGTATTATTATTTCATCACTTTGAAAGACATTATTAAAGTTATAAGGAAGATTCAGCCAGTATATTATTAAAGAGCGTTAGCTTCTAAAAAAAGCCACACTTAGGAAAGACAAGATTTCCATTTCTCCTAGGGCATTATCACCATCTTGTCTTACTAATTTGGAAGAATAAGATCCCATAAATATCATTCACATACTATCACAAGGGCAGAACCACAGAAAGCATCCTGATGGGGTTAGGATGCAAACTATGGTCTAGTGCAGTGGTTCCCAAACTTTTCGGCATCACGCCCCCTTTTGGATTTTTGAGAAACCCTCACACACCTTCCTCCCCCCTGAATAGCAGCAAAACTTGTTGAGAAAAAAAAAAAGAGGGAATTGACTGGGGCTGAAAAACAAAATAGCGGCAAACTTTAGGTGTGTGTGTGGAAGAATGGGGTGGGGGCAGCTGGGTCGCCTTGCACCCCCCTGGAATTTCTTCAAGCCCCCCCAGTTTGGGAACCAGTGGATTACAAATTGGGCCAGCAAAAGACAGTGTGAAGAATGGTTTGGATTTATTGTTTTTCTGGCTGAAGAGTAACTAAGGGTTAAATCATTTAAAAAACAATGGAGTCTTCTGGCACCTTAAAGAGTAAGAAGTCCACTGCTTAGTGGAATTTTTAGCCACACATTAGGCAGTGCTGAGCTGTGTAGGCTCAGCGTGCATAGGGATATTTAAGCACCTAAGAAGGGAATTTTTAGAATCTGACCATCTCAGTAAAGTGCCACCTAACCTAGCCAGGAACAGCTGATACAGTGCACCTGGCTGACAGGACAGATATAGGTACCTCCTATATTTGTGTCAGGAAACTCAATTCTTCTAGAATTCTTCTAAGAAACTTAACTCTTCTAGAGTTTGGCACCTAATACTGGTCAGCTGTAAGGTAGCCCATGTGCTAGCAGCTGAAACCATCTCTGTGCATTTCCTATTCATGCACCATTCTCTCTCTTATTCCTCTGAGTTTCCCTATGATCCCCAGCTGTCTTTTGTTCCAGTACTGTTTTTCTCTCTCAGTGATCTGTGGCCCAGACCTGTATCAAGTTATAAGCTTGTTCTAATCATGGCTATAGAATTGGGCCCTGTTAGCAAGAAAGACTTGTGGAATTTTTAACCCCACAGGTTAAAAACTTTGGTTTGGGGCCTCCAGGGATTCAGCTTTGGCTAAGGCGCTGAGGGTACATCTACACGGCAGTGTTATTTTGGAATAACTGACATTATTGCAAAATAACAAGGAGCATGTCTACACGACAAGCCTTTATTTCAAAATAACGTTGAGGCGGAGCACTTCTTACTGCGACACATGGCAACCCTCATTTCATGAGGAGTAAGAGAACTCAAAGGAAGAGTAGTGATAGAAATGTAGCCGTGTTAGTCTGGGGTAGTTGAAGCAAAATGCAGGACAATGTAGCACTTTAAAGACTAACAAGATGGTTTATTAGATGATGAGCTTTCGTGGGCCAGACCCACTTCCTCAGATCAAATAGTGGAAGAAAGTAGTCACAACCATATATACCAAAGGATACAATTTAAAAAAAAATGAGAGTGTTCTTCCTTCGACTTCCTGCTGTATAGACTGCACTTACAGACAAATTAAGCTATTTTGACTTAAGCTACGCAATTGATATAGCTGAAGTTGCATAGCTTAATTCAACATTAGCCCTTCTGTGTAGACATACCCCGAGAAACTTATTAGATGTAGAGAAGTGTGAGCACTTAGGCTGCTTTGAATAGACCAACTGGTGAAAAATCGAGTGCCATTGAAACTTAGGCATGTAGAAGTATTAGGCAACACCTGAGCTGCGACTCTTTGAAAACTTTAGTGTTGTCTACATAATAAACTTATGCACCTGAATATCTCTAAGTAATTTGCCTTCAGTGACATTTACTAGTTCATAATGGAAGCCTGTTGCACAGCACAGAATCAAATATAGGTCTGCTTTGTCCTTGGCTAGAACCTTAACTCTTGGTAATCCTACTTTAATTTCCTCGTCTCTTTAAGGAAAATAAAGGCAGCAATGTTCAATTTTTATTGAAAGGCATTTTGATATTTCCAGATGAAAAGTGCAGGGCAATATATTGTAGGTTCAAAATATTTTGATGGTTTTTCAAGTAAGAAAAAGCAAAACTAATTTAAACAAGCTTCTGAAGCATAAATCTTCTGTGGCCATTCAAATCAAGAATCACAGACATTTTACATCTCAATTTGTTTTTAAATTCTGATCTGGGTCAACATTACAAGTGAAAGTGATCTGTGAATAATTTTTTCTTCTTTTTGATGTACAAAAGAGGCCTTAATTTCCCTCTGCAATAATATGTCTTTCTACTTGGCTATGTCTAGACTGGTCCCTTCTCCAGAAGAGGCATGCAAAGCAGGCAAGTCAGAATAGGGAAATCCGTGGGGGATTTAAATATCCCCCGCGGGATTTAAATAAACATGGCCACCGCTTTTTTTCCAGCTTGGGGAAAAGCCGGAAAAGAGCGTCTAGACTTGCAAGTAGGAATAAGAGATCCTCCGGAAAAGGGCTTTATTCTGGAGGATCGCGCCAGTCTAGACGCTCTTTTCCGGCTTTTCCCCAAGCCGGAAAAAAAGCGGCAGCCATGTTTATTTAAATCCTGCGGGGGATATTTAAATCCCCCCCCGGATTTCCCTATTCTGACTTGCCTGCTTTGCATGCCTCTTCCGGAGAAGGGGCCAGTCTAGACGTAGCCCTTTTGTTTACCTTGTTAATATATCAGAAATGTCAAGTCTGGTCAATCCCTGCTTTTGCAAAAACTTACTGGGATTTCTATGGGTACTTATGATGATGAGGAAAGTGGGAGGACTGTGGAATCCTTTCATTCATATTTCATGGTTAGTTTAGGACAGGGACCTGATATTTTAAAGTTACTTAACCTTACTCTGCCCAAAGTAAATAAACAATCTGAACTTTGTGTAAACTCTGTACTGAAATTTGTTAATGTTCAAAAAAAATTGTTTTTTGTTTATTTTGTAAGCAAGTAAAGCATGGGTTATTGCAATTCCCTGTTTCAGCTATAACTGGAAATAGAAATATTCCAAAATAGAGTGTCATTGAAATATTTTCAGCCCATCTAGAACCAAAAAGTATTGTGACTTTTACCAGAGATACTCCACTTGTAGGTCGTCCATGGATAAGTTTCTAAATATTCCTATGAGAACCTGAACCATTAAAATTTGCTGAGCATGATTTTGAATTCAGTACTATTCCAAGTCCCAATCCACATGATAACAAGATAGCTTTCCCTGCTGCAATAGATTTATTTCCTTATTCAATATAATAGGCAGATCATCAGCTATCTCGGATAAGCCTGAAGCTGTTAAAATTTAAGTACAGAGCCATATGATACAGCAATATAAATGCTAACATTTCCACATGATTTGTAAAATTGCTTGTTTTATGGGGCATAGAAAGAAAAGCGATATGGGATCAGAACAGTTTCTCTGAAGAATTGTATATTCACAATGTGTATTCCATTCAACTGATAATTAAAAGATATGCATAATAGAATATATAATTTCATTTCTCTCTGACAGTATTTGACAACCTGAAATTTATTTTTCACTCCTAATTTTCTGCACATCATAATTTGAGAGACATTTCCCAATGTGTTGTCATGTACGTGGAGTGAACATACTTTTCACCATACCGCTGTGACTTAGAGTGGATGTGAAAAAACTACCTTGAGCATATTCCCTCTTGGAAAAGCCAAGGTAATTTATATCTTCCTATCCAAACTCAAAAGCAGTAACTTTTAATGACATCTTTAGCTTTTTTCAGAGATGACATATGTTGGCGTTATTAAAGGAAGCCTTAACATTTTGCCTAAGAGTAAGTCCTGGTACCAGAGGTCATCAAGCAATTTGCTATTGCAAATTAAGATCTCGCTTGTATTAGATGATTTCCCTGCTTGTCAGGAATTATTCTCATCGCTGTGCTAAGATGCAGTTTGTAATGGAAGTGATAGTGTAACATATGGCCTTTGCTGTAGGATGGCAGAAACATATTCTGTTACTCATAGGCTATTAATCAGCTCCTGATGTTCTGCCCTTAAACTATATAACCTTACTCCCGTGTTCTGCAATAGAAAAATCACTCAAGCAGAGTATTTAAAGGAAACTCCAGTTTATCTTGTAATTTCGAAAGAAGCAGCCTATATTTCCCTCTGTAATTTCAGTTTCTTTTTGCAGTGCTAAATGTGAACTGATGAGTACATTGGTATTGCAACAACTATAATCTTATGGGTAACTAAATTGAAAAAAAGCTATTGATTTAATGTGATGTACCTTTTCTAGAAATAGAATTAGATGAATTTATTTTGTACAATATAAGAAGTCTTTTTCCTTCATCTGTTTTTTTCCCTTTTACATAACTTACAAAAAGTCTGTTCTGAAAGGTTTCAAAAGGTCATTTCTTCATTGCAACAGATTGAGTGAATTCACTGACAAAGAAATTATGCACAAAACTCAATACAAATATGCTTCAATAAGCAAAATAGAATAAATAAATTCCTTTTGGTACTGAAACATCACAAAAATAAACCCACAAGCTATTTAAATCCCAGACAATTTTAGTTTAGATGAGCTAAAGTTGAGTGACAACAAAATGCGGATAAAAACCTCTTATCATCTTACACTTATGCAAAAAAACCCACACCATTAAAATTAAACCAAGAGAAACCCAAATGTTTGGAATTATGCACACTCACAGTTAAAATAATTTGGACTACCTTAACATTACCCTGACAGTGACTTAGACTTCCTTTCTTTCTTCCTTAGTAATATAGCTAGATTAATTATTTTGAATTAAGGTCTTGGACTAAGGGTTTTTTTAGTATCTACAGTCAATAATTTAACATTTTAAACATCTATTAGACTTTACAGAGGTTCAGCCTTGGCTTCATCTCGTAGGATCAGGCCATAAATAAAAAAAATGAGGACTATCTGCTTTCTTTATGCTATCTAAACACGAATTTGTAAAGCAGTATTTTAATTGTATGATTGTGAAAGAGGGTCAGCTGACATAACCATGAATGTTGCAGTGAAAATACTCTTTTGCTTAAAGCTGAGCACATATATCAATGTTTGCAGCATTATGACACATATAATTCAGAGTAAACCATTGCAGGGTGCTTTTTTCCTAAGCCCTGAGTGTGGGGCAATGTATAACTGTACCGCCTCAAGAGGCAAATGAGAAAGGAAATGTGATTCAGACATGCTAATTATGGGTATACAGTCATTTTAATACATGCTAGTATCACATTGTGAGGTAGGGGACACAGCTCAGAGCATCTATCTCAATCAAACTGCCATAAAACAGGACATGTACCACAAACTAGTGGTATAGTTTATCATAAGATTTCACCAAGTCAGTAAAAAATGTTTGTTTCCAAAATACAATACTAGTTACGAAGCCCCAGACAGTCCCATTCAAGCCCTCTAGTCCTTCATGTATCACCCAGACAAACCAGACTTCTGTGATAAATGATTATAAAAACCAAGAATCACATATATTAGGTTCTTCCAGTTCCAAGGAATCAGACATACACCACAGGTCAAACATACTTCAGATCTTATTAGAAAACAGGCTGGCATCCCTCTTTTAGCATAAGGGGAGGGAGGGAACCATTTTCATCTCCAATGGTTTTATTAGTGATGTTTCCACATTTCATAACTTTTACTACAAATGTGGTTTAAAATGACTAAAAATTAAATGTGGCATTAAGAGATGAACAATATTTATTTTTCCTGACAAAAAAACATTTTTGTTTTGTCTGAAAAACTGTTTCTCAGCAAAACAACCTGAAAAATATCTATTAGTTACATGATTCTAGTTAGCAGCAGCAGTAGAAAAGTAGTGTATAGTGTTTATTCCCTATCAGAATCCACATAGTTGACTTTTAGTAACCATTGTGCTTGTGTGACAAGGAGTCCTGTGGCACCTTATAGACTAACAGATGTATTAGACCATAAGCGTTCATGGGCTAAGACCCACTTCGTCAGATGAATGTAGTGGAAATTTCCATTGTGTTTGTGTAACTGGTTGGCAGATCTTCCTTCCTCTCAATTTCTGAGAATGTTGTTAATGTCATTCTAGCTACTGAAGCAGTATAGGATAGATTCCCAGATTCTTCTATTGTGCCCAAATAAAAATACAATTAATAAACCTTGTGTGGTAAGTGAGGACAAACAATTTTGATGGCAAAGAAGCTGCCATGTGGACACAAACTCAGCTCTGTCACCTGTTACCAGAAAAGGTGATCTGGATAAAAGTTGCAGTACAGAAAAGACCTGACACTGGTATTAAGATCAAAATGCAAGTGTTGTGTAGGGAATTCAGAATAATTATGAAACAGCATGGTTTCTTTTCTAGCTCAGCCTTAACATATATTTTGAAATTGTCATTTGATATTAATTAAGCATCTGATCTTCATTTACTAGAGAAACTTAATGAGTCTGATACAGAAGTCAACCCAAGCTTAATCAATTCCAGTCTTGAGCTGCTGCAGTGTGACACAGTTAGCTGAGTGAACTGCTATATACATTTTCATCTGCTTCTTCCTAATTTGATCAATAATTAACATGTATAATCTACAAACAGGATTATATCTTTGTCAATGCCAAATTAGGGAACGAAGGTCTGGAATTCGGCTACCATTTTCATGCCTTCTGAAGTAAGGAACAAAATTCTTTATTACTAAGCGTATTTAACAAAATGTACTCTTTGTTTCATCAAGTGTTCATTCAAGCCTACTATTCACTCCTCACTTGGAGTCACAGTTCTTGGTTATTGTAGACAAAAAAGTTCAGAAGCAAATGATGTTGTAACTAAATGAGGAATAATCTTTCTTAAAAATATAATGATATATAAAGGTGTCCAACGGCACTGATCCAAACCCACTACACTGGAGGCAAAAGGATATGCAAACTTCCTTATGCACTTTGATTGTGTTTTACAATAGTTCTGATACTCCTTTGTTGGCTTTTCTTAAACAAGGTTTCCAAATGCACTTCAACAAACGAGATATAATTTAAACCTAGATCTTGACTGAGCGCAGTATTCTCAGACTGTCACTGTAGGTGTGTCTAGACTACTTGGCTCCATCGACAGAGCCATGTAAATTAGTGTATTCGGCATAGTCAAAGAAGCGGGGATTTAAATAATCCCCGCTTCATTAAAATAAACATGGCCACTGTGCTGTGCCGACAATCAGCTGAGCCGACACAGCGTGGCAGTCTAGGTGCAGATCTGTCGGCTTGGGAAGCCTTTGCCTACCGATCCCTTATGCCTCATGAAACGAGGTTTACAGTACTCAAGTACTCAAGTTTACAGTACTCAAGGGTTCAGAAAAGGGCAACTACAATGATTAGGAGTTTGGAACAGGTCCAATATGAAGAGAGGCTAAAGTGACTTGGACTTTTCAGTTGGAAAGAGGAGACTGAGGGGGGATATGATAGAGGTATATAAAATCATGAGTGGTGTGGAGAGGGTGAATAAAGAAAAGTTATTCATTAATTCCCATAATATAAGGACTAGAGGACACCAAATGAAATTAATGAGTAGCAGGTTTAAAACTAATAAGCGAAAGTTCTTCTTCACACAGTGCATAGTCAACCTGTGGAACTCCTTGCCAGAGGAGGCTCTGAGGGCTAGAACTATAACAGAATTTAAAGAGAAGCTAGATAAATTCATGGAGGTTAGGTCCATAAAAGGCTATTAGCCAGGGGGTAGGAATGGTGTCCCTGGACTCTGTCAGAGGCTGGAGATGGATGGCATGAGACAAATTGCTTGATCTTTGTCTTTGGTCCACCCTCTCCAGGTCACTTGGCGCTGGCCACTGTCGGCAGTCAGGCTGCTGAGCTAGATGGACCTTTGGTCTGACCCAGTATGGCCATTCTTATGTTCTTATGTTTTTACTTTATTAATAGCTACTCTCTGTGAAGGGTTATCCAGCCAGTTATGCAGCCACCTTATACACCTTCATCTAGGTTTTATTTCCTTAGTTTATTGGTAAGAAGGTTATGCAAAACTTAATTAAATATTTTATTAAAATCTAGATATACCATGTCTACCCCCTTATCCAAAAGGCTTGTTATTCTATCAAAGAAAGCTATCGGATTGGTTTGATGTGATTTGTTCTTTACAAATCCATGCTGCTATTACCTATCACCTTATTATCTTCCATATGTTTGCAGATGAATTCCTTAATTAGTTGCTCCATTATCTTACTAAGTTGTAAGAAATAAATATGCTGATTTCAAACATATCTATACTAATACAAAATATAATTGGCATGATTCCTCCCTGATTTTATTCGTCAAAGAACAACCTTTAGGCCATTGGACAAATTTTTTCACTGTCATTGAAATCCTGTTTATATTGTGTCAACATTCCATTTACCATTGACTTCAATGATTTTTTTTAGCTTTCAACTTCTTTCCTGTCTGGGGTTACACAGGCTTTGGCCAATTCCTTTCCTATGTCCACCTATCTGATCTCCAAACTGAATCTCACAATATTGATGTCTGAGGCCTGTCTGTAAGAGGGAAATATAATTCTCAACTATTGCAATTTATTGTAGCCCTGAAGTTTATGTGGATGGAAGAATGTGAGTTAGAAATATTAAAGAATAAGGCAAAATCACAGATATTAATATTATTTATATACTTGAATTCAATTTACTCAAATATTCCATTGAACTCACAGTTTAAGACCCAAATAAATTTGCATTTCTTGAGATGTGAAATGATAATGCCACATATAAGGTGAAAAATAAACAGTATTACCCAGTTAAGCTGATTACATTTTGTATGTATGTATCATTATTAAAGGAAACAGTGCACAAGAACATATTTTTAAACACAGAATCTCTTAGGAAAACTTAATTCCGATTTCAGCAGCAAAAATTAATTCCCTGTATTGATAGTGATAAGAAGATAAATATTCTCTCATAACTTGTGCATTCTCTGTCTATCTCAATAGGTACATAATCTACTTGGTTGGTTTTTTTTAATGTGTGGGCTTCCAAAGCATAATTGATACAGCAGAGATGTGTTTTAGAGTCTGAGAAATAATTAAGGGGGTTTCTAATTTAAAGATCCAGGGAATAAAATCTTGTCATAGGGAATAGGAAAAATGTGCTGGCTGAACTCAGAGGTGACCTAGATAGTGGTATAAATTATGTCAGTAAGTCTGTGTCAATATGTGTAACCTGATGTGATTTATATGCTGGGAGAACAGAAATGGAGTGAAACAGAGTAGTCTGACATCTTTACGAGTAACTGTGTCCTTGGAATAAACAAACATGTTTTAGGGTCTGTGCCAGTGAGAGCACCTGTTCTTACAAAGTAATTGCCAAGGTAATTGGGAAAGACTAAAAGTACCATGGGGAAACCATGCAACAAAGGTGAAGTGAGTGCAGCCCAAGACAGTGGAACCATTAAAGCACCTTTTAATGCCCTTTAGATGGTAAGTTCCTTGTTTCCTTTGGAGACTTTCATGTCCTGTCTTGAGTACCACATCAGGGTTTAACCAGCAGTGAAAGTAACTTAAAAATTTCTTATAGGTACCATCCTATTGCTACTCAGCTCCCTGATGGCTTTTGCTGCAGCCCAGCCAGCTCTTGCTGGAACTGCACACCTGAGTGCACTGGCTTACTTTCACCTCTAGGATTAACCAAAAAAAAAAAAAAAAAAGCAGGAATTCTCTCTTCAGCCAGCAGGTATGCCCATGGCTGCAATATATTTCCCCTGCTGCACAAGAAATAAATTCTCCCAACTCTTCCTACACAGATGTTAAAGCCAGTTGGTCTAGATCAGCCAGAAGTTATGGGCTTGATACAGAAATTACTGTATAAAATTCTCTAGTCTGTTATTCAGGAGGGCAGAATAAATTATTATATTGTCTCTTCAGACCTTAAAATGTATTAATTTAGATTCTTATAGGAATTGACCCTGAGGCTACATCTAGTCTACAAGGCTCTTTCGAAAGTATCTAGACTACAAGCAGATTTTTTGAAAAAGCGAGTCACTTTTTCAAAAGAGAGTCTAGACACCCTCTTTCAAAAAAAGCACAGTTTGGATTAAATAGCAACTTTTTTCAAAAGGATACGTTCAAAAAAAGGCATTATTCCTCGTAAAATGAGGCTTACCGCAATCGAAAAAACTGCCGCGTTCTTTCAATTTACTTTCGAAAGAACACGGCTGCAGTGTAGGCACAGGAGAAATTTTTTTCAAAAAAAAGGCTACTTTAAAATAAATAAATAAATAAACCTGTGTTCTAGATACACCGTAAGAGGTTTCTTCTTTCCAGATGTTGTTCATAGGTTGCCAGTTGTGAGGTAATGGGGGTGCTGTCTGCTCTGTAACCCGGGGTTCCCCTACACTGTGATGTGTGATTCCCACTGACTCACCCACATGTGTATTGTCCCAGACACCTAGTCCCAGCCTGAGCAGATAACAAGGCTCTTCCCAGGGGAGAGACAAAGGAAGGGAGGCTGAGACGGCCACCTGGCGGGGGGCAGGATCTGGGAGCTAGTCAGTCTTGTCTGGAAACATATGGAGAGAAGAGACTAAGTTGAGTACTGGGTGGTGAGGAGGGCAGTGGACCCCTACCCCAAGGGGTCTGAGGCTGCCTGGCCCTGACTTCTGTAACCACATCACATCTATGCTGTGCTGTATCCTGGAGAAGAAATAAACCCTCTCTATTCTAATGGCTGGTAGAGTCTCATCTTGCTGCTATGGGGGTGCAGGATTGGGGGGATCCCCGACGTGCTGTCACCCCAGGTATCCAGTTTTTTATGAGTTTTTGAACTCCAAGTGGCAGCTCACCAGGTCCCATTGGTTGAGAACTCTGGCCAAAGCTATGGGTAGGGACAGTGTGTTGAGCCTTCTGGCTGCCTCTCCTTCTAAACCCAAAGGGACCAGCCACTTTCAAGGGACTGCCTGAGGTAAGCACTGCTGGAGCCTGCATCCTTCATCCCACCCCTGGATCCCAATCTTCTGCCCCAGCCCACAGTCCCTTCCCTCACCCTGAACCCTTCATTTCTGGCCCCACCCTGGAAACCATACCCTCAGCCCGGAGCCCTTATCCCCTCTCACACACAAATACCCTGCTTCACCCACTCCTGTACTCTGAACCCCTTGTTTCCACCTCCTGGCCTGGAGCCCCCTCCTGCCTCTCAATAACCATACCTCTCATTTTTGGTCCACCATCAACCCTAGACCAAGCCCAGTGGATATGAGGAAATGAGAGTGGGGATAGCAAGCAATGGAGGGATAGAGTGAGCAGTCCTGGACCTCAGAGCAGAAACAAGGCAAGGACATTCTTTTTTTGAAATTAGAAAGTATTCAATCCTAGTCTATCTAAAATATATTCTGTATACTGGTCTATGTGTGTCCCTCTGGCTCTCCAAAGGCTTCACAGAATCATAGAAGATTAGGATTGAAAGAAACCTCTGGAGATGATATAGTCCAACCTCCTGCTCAAAGCAGGACCAACCCCCAGTAAAGCATCCCAGCAAGGGCTTTCTCCCACCCAGGACTTCAGTTTTATCTGTTTCACAGAAGTCCTGCTTTAGACGTATAACCTCTTTACATGTGACGGATTATTTTTTCTACCTGGGAAGAGAAGCTAAATTTGTCAGGTTAGGTTGAACCCACCTCTGTTAAAAAAAGCACAATCATCCCATTAAAAAGCTCTTCTATAAGGTTCAAGTGGTACAGGCTGTTCGCGCTACTGAATTTCACTTAGGGCATGGCTACACTACAGACTTTGGCACAGTTTCAGCACTTACTATTCAGCTGTGCCATGGTAGTGCAGACAACAGAAGAGTTTTTGCACATTGATGTTGCTGAGTGGTGGTAGCTAGGTTGATGGAAGAATCTGTCCTTTGACACACTTAGGTCCACTTGACTACAGTGCTTAGAGTTATGAATGTTTCACTCTCCAAGGGTATGTCTACACTACAGTACTAGAATTAGTTAATTCGAAATAAGCTAATTCGAATTAATACATCGAATTAATACATCAAATTAGCGTTTTGCCAATTCGAAATAGCATGTCCACATTGGGTGGACCCTGAACCGAAGTTAAGGCTGTCCGGAACCAGTGCCGGCAAGGCATCAGGTTAGGACTTAGAGTGTGGAGCTGCTGCCTCAGGCTAGCCGAGAGCTGTGCTTAAAGGGACCTGACCCCCACCCCAGACAGACAGTTCTCAGGGTTCCCCACTTGCTTGTCTAACTCGATGACGGACAGCAAAGCAGTCCTGTATTGGAGTGCCCTGAGTGCCCACACTCAGCACATCACAGCACTTGGCCATCAGCTCGGCTGCACTTGCCGCAGGCTGCCATCCATAGAGGATCAATTGGGGGGCTGTCAGGATCCAGGAGGCCCTGCAGGAGAGCTTCCACCCCAAGGAGCCTGCAGAGACACCCCTGTCCTCCCCATCGGGGGTTCGTGCCCCATTCCTCCCTTACCTCCTTCCACTTACCCCTCCCTAGCTCCCCTTCCTGATGTAAAAAATAAAGGACATGCATGTTCAAAAATAGACACTCTCTTTATTTAACAAAACTGGGAGGGGGATTAACCTCTGGGGAGACTGGGAAAAGGAGGTTGGAGAGGGGAAGAGAGAGGGTGGGAGAGGGGAGGGGGAAACCTGGGAGGAGGGAGCTGGAAGGGGGAAGCCAGGGGAAGAAGGAGGAGGGGAATTATAAAACTATGGTATGCCATATCTTCAGTACTGTGTACAGAAGTAATCTCCTCGCCTCAAAAAAGATATTTTGGCCTTGGAAAGGGTTCAGAAAAGGGCAACTAAAATGATCAGGGGTTTGGAACAGGTCCCATACGAAGAGAGGCTAAAGAGACTGGGACTTCTCATCTTAGAAAAGAGGAGACTGAGGGGGGATATGATAGAGGTATATAAAATCATGAGTGATGTGGAGAGGGTGAATAAAGAAAAGTTATTCATAAGTTCCCATAATATAAGAACTAGAAGACACCAAATGAAATTAATGGGCAGCAGATAAGCGAAACTAATTAAAACTAATAAGCGAAAGTTCTTCAAACAGTGAATAGTCAACCTGTGGAACTCCTTGCCAGAGGAGGCTGTGAGGGCTAGAACTTTAAGGGTATGTCTACACTACGCTCCTAGTTTGAACTAGGAGGGTAATGTAGGCATACCGCACTTGCAAATGAAGCCCGGGATTTGAATTTCCCGGGCTTCATTTGCATAAGCCGGGTGCCGCCATTTTTAAATCCCCGCTCATTCGAACTCTCGTGGAATGAGGAGTAACGGTAGTTCAGACTAGGCTTCCTAGTAGGAAGCCTAGTCCGAACTACCTAGTCCGTGCCGCGTGTAGCCGCGTGGCACGGGGTTCGAACGAGTGGGGATTTTAAAATGGCGGCGCCCGGCTTATGCAAATGAAGCCCGGGAAATTCAAATCCCGGGCTTCATTTGCAAGTGCGGTATGCCTACATTACCCTCCTAGTTCGAACTAGGAGCGTAGTGTAGACATACCCTAACAGAGTTTAAAGAGAAGTTAGATAAATTCATGGAGGTTGGGTCCATGGAGTGCTATTAGCCAGGGGGTAGGAATGGTGTCCCTGGCCTCTGTTTATGGAAGGCTGGAGATGGATGGCATGAGACAAATCGGTTGGTCATTGTCTTCAGTCCATCCCCTATGGGGTACCTGGTGTTGGCCACTGTCGGCAGACAGGCTACTGGGATAGATGGACCCTTGGTCTGACCCAGTACGGCCATTCTTATGTTCTTACGTTCTAAGCTCAGGGCTCAGTGTCGGGGGTCTCACTAGACCAATTTGATTTTCATGCAAACCTGCTCCTGGGTTCGCATGTGGCCTTTGGTGGCCAGGCTAGCAACTATCCTGTCCTAGACGGCCACATTCCTGTGCCTAGTGCAGATATCGTGGATGTTGGAGGCCTCCCCCCAAACCTCGATGAGGTCCATGATCTCCGCACTAGACCAGGCAGGCACCCACCTCTTGCGGCCCAGGCAGGCTCCTGGGAGCCACCAGTCTGGTCCCAGGAAGAGGTGGAGGGCTGGGTGGCAGCGGGTGGCTGGCTCATACCATGCCAGGTGCAGGGTCTGCTGGCTGGGTGCTGGCAGGCTTGCAACTGGCACAAGCACTGTAGCCAGAGCGTGCCCCTTTAAGGGCTCTGGGGCTGGGATGGGGACAGAAGAGTTTCCCTGGTTTGGCCCAGAGTGGCCACCAGGGCAAGCTGGGAAGGGCTAGCCTCCAACTAGTTTGAATTAAGTGGCTACACAGCCCTTAATTCGAACTAGTTAATTCGAACTAGGCGTTAGTCCTCGTAGAATGAGGTTAACCTAGTTCGAATTAAGCGCTCCGCTAGTTCGATTTAAATTCTAACTAGCGGTATGTAACTATTAAAGTTAATTCGAACTAACGGCTGTTAGTTTTAATTAACTTTGTAGTGTAGACATACCCTCCCAAAGGAAAAAAACCTACAATGCCAGGTCAACTAATAAGGCATTATTTATCTTGCAATAGATATTGTACAGATTAGATATTTTTTGCAGAAGATGCTGTAATATAAAGAAAGATGACACTCCAAGAAAAATCAATGACTTAATATTTCTCATGAGTAATGTTATCTTGAAAATTCCTACAGTAAAGTGGAGCCTCATAGGCAGATATTGTTCTCACGCTAAGACCTTTCAGTTTTAGGTACTGGATACTAAAGTAAGCAATTACAAGAAAAAGTGGAGAAAATGACATTTTCTGTGAAGTAATAGAATTAGAAATAATAAAACTAATTCACTGTTACATTGGTGCCAATGCACAACGAGTACAAAGTATAGTATTTCATAATGCTTGAATTAGAGTAGCTTAAGTTCAGATACATTTAGATGCAGTTGGGCACTTTTCAATATGGATTCATGAATATGAAAACAAAATGATACATTCTTTCCTTTATATCTTGTAAGTATGTATCATTTAAATATAAGCATAGTCCCAAATATACCAAATATGAAATTTCTATATAGCTAGAATTTATATATATATATATATATATATATATATATATATATATATATATATATAAAAGAGAAAGGAACAATGAAAAACTCTATAATATTGAATAGTTTTATACATGATGAGCACAAAAACAGAAAGGGAACTCTGATCCATTGTTTGCCTATACTGGAAATAAAGATAGAAAATGTAGATGTGACCAAGCTGCAGAGTTCAGAGTTGAATTCCTTTCTATGTTAACTCAAAGTTACAGATCTAGAAATGTGAGATGAGCCTATCCTTAATGTAAACATAGAGAATGTTCATTGAATGCCACCATATAAAGATATTTGGACAAATCATCACTAATGTTTCATATAATGCCAAGTTTCTCCACATAGTTGATAGCACTTTCAATTTTAATAAAATATTTCAAGAGATCCCCTGCAGGTCAGAGATGTCAAGTTAATATTGTCAGTTAAGAAGTCAGTTAGAGAAGTTTCTACCCAGGGGGTTTCTGTGATTTGAAAGTCATTGTGGTTACAAGTTTTACTAAGCACAAAAAAAGCTCACTATCTTAATCTATGTAGGTCTGAAATTAATGATGAAGCTGCAGCATTGCTCTGATAATACTAAGTACTGAAACTTTATTCTTTTGAGACCAAAGCATGTCTACACTACAGCGTTATTTCAAAATAGTTAATTCAAAATAAGTTATTTCAAAATAATGTATCTATAAACAAAATGCATTTCAAAATAGCATTTTGCTATTTTGAAATAGCACGTCCACACTGAGTGGACTCTGAATGGCATTTAAGGCTGGCCGGAACTAGTTCCGGCAGGGTGCCAGGTCAGGACTTACTGAGTGGGGCTGCTGCCTGAGGCTAACTGAGGTCTGTGCTTAAAGGCTCCCCACCCCCCACCACGCCCGGACAGCTGGTTCTCAGGTTTCCCTGCTTGCTTGTCTACCTCGATGAGGGACAGCAAAGCATTTTTGTCTCTGCGTGCTCTGGTTGCCCTCACTCGGGACATCACAGCTCTCTACAACATGGAACCAGAGCTGTCCCTGGGTGCTCTGGTTCTTCTCTTGGACATGTTGCTGTGAGCCTGGCTGCACTTGCTGCAGGCTGCCATCTGGGAGGTCCATCCAGGAGGCCCTGTGGGAGAGCTTCTACCCTGAGGAGCACTAACAATCTCCCTGGTGTGCCTCACTGGGGGCTTGTGCCTCATTCCTCCCTCATGTCCTTCCACTTAACCCTCCCTAACCTCCTTCCTGGTATAAAATAAAATACACATATATTCATAAATACAAACTCTCTTTATTTAACAAAATGCAGGGAGGGTGGGAATGACTCCAAACCCTGAGCCCTGAGCTTCCCCTCCCCCTTCTTCTCCTTGCTTTCCCCTTCCAGCTCTCTCCTCCCAGGTTTTCCCCTCCCCTCTGCCACCCTCTCTTCTCCTCTCTCCCGCCTCCTTTCCCCAGTCTCACTAGTGTTTCATTCCCCCTGTCCTAGTTTGTTAAATAAAGAGAGTGTGTGTTCATGAAAATACATGTATTTTATTTGACATCAGGAAGGGGGGTTATAGGGAAGGGTAAGTGGAAGGACATGAGGGAGGAATGAGGCACAAGCCCCCAGTAGGGCAGACCAGGGAGGCTCTTAGTGCTCCTCAGGGTGGAAGCTCTCCCACAGGGCCTCCTGGATACTGACAGCCCCTGATGCGGTTGACAGCCTCCCAGATGGCAGCCTGCAGAAAGTGCAGCCAGGCTCACAGCAATGCATCTATGAGAAACACCAGAGAGCCCAGGGGCAGCTCTGGCTCCATGTTGCAGAGTGCTATAGCGTCCTGAGTGAGGGCAACCAGAGCACGCAAAGAGAAAAATGCTTTGCTGTCCCTCATTGAGGTAGGCAAGCAAGCAGGGAAAGCTGAGAACCGGCTGTCTGGGGGGGGGGGGGGGTCCGTTTAAGCATAGACCTCAGTTAACATCAGGCAGCAGCCACACAAAGTAACTCAGAACCTGATGCCCTGCCAGACTTGGTTCCAGCTGGCCTTAAATGCGATTCAGAATCCACTCAGTGTGGACGTGCTATTTTGAAATAACGTGTTTACGCACAAAATGCATTTCAAAATATCTTTTTGTTATTTCAAAATATCTTATTTCGAATTAACTATTTCAAAATAAGCTATTTCAAAATAATACTGTAGTGTAGACACACCCTAAGGTATTATTTATGACTGACATGAAAATTATGTTTTAACAATTTCAGAGTTCAGTGCCAAAAAAGGCCTTCAAAAGTGAATATTTCTGTTAATGAACTAGTTCATCCCTAATTATTGAAGTAGCTTTTAAGTTGTATGTTTTTAAAGTTGAATATTTTGTTTATTTAGGTTGATTTATCTTGTCTGTTGATTTTCTGCCCTGTTTTGGACAACTTTTTTTCACGTTTCTCTGTGTTGTAAAGGTGGTAATAATCCAAGTACATGCCAAATAAATTTTGGGGGTGAATACAGAGTTTACATGTGTTAAATGTAAAAGCCAATTTTCCATTTATATGATGGGCAAGTTGGAGCTACATTGGGCATATAGCCAGGATGAACAGGCACCTTAAACCAGTTTAGCATATTATTTTTATTTGTTCTCCTTTGAAGAGCTGCTGTACAATCAATTCAAATAAATTAAGGCAAATTGCATACCATTATAAACATTTTCCATGTTGAACCATCATGAAAAATAAAAATACCACCATCATAATTGTAAGCTTTTATACCAAAAAATATAATTGTCAATTTGTGGAATACTGCTAATAACTCTGTTCCCTTTAATTGCAGCATGACAGAGAACATTTTCTAATGCAACTAGCAAAACAAAACTTTTATTCTAGTGCAAAAAGATATTTAATGCCAACTAATGAAAAAATGTAAGTACATGCAACTAACATAATAGAACAGCATATATAATTCTATGCTGAAACTGTGCCTACACAAGGCTTGCAATGAAAACCAAGTACTGTGCAGAAAAACCTGCCATTAATGTTTTATGTTGCATTTTTCTGATATTCTTTTGTGGATCTTCTCCAAGATCTTGATCTTCCTCCTTGTGCAATCCAGCAAAGCACAAATCTAGTTATCATGAATTGAATCTGATCACTAGAACAGGACATTCACATGTTCTAGTCAAGTAACATAGCTCACTGAATGTTAATAATTTAACATATTAACTTCAACAATACCTCCCCCATCTATTCAGGACCTAATTCAACTGTAAAATCAAAAAAATCATTTATGCAAAAAAATGAAAGTAGAAAGCATTTGAATTGATGTGCTGTGTAGCAGGCATTCAAAGGACCCAGTTAGGAGAACTAAATTAGGGTGCATGGTATAAGTCAGTGAGAGTTGGTATTAGCAGTTATAACTATATGTTAAAGGCACTGAGGAACAAGTGGAAAAGCAAACTACAACATGGTGGAAGATAAAGTAGCAGATCACAGAATCCTAGGCCTGGAAGAGACATCAGGAAGTCATTGAGTCCAGCCCCCTGCCTGAAGCAGGGCCAAGCCTAACTATCAGATGTCCTGATACTATAATTATCTGTTTTTTCTTGTTACAGAGCCACCCTTCCACCACTCTCCTCCTTTGAAATTTACAAATGCTTGTCAACAAAAGTCGCCAAAAGTGAAAAACAAACCAGTTTTTCTGCCTCCCATTGTCAACATTTCATGGCCACATTGCTAGTACCCAGTTGACAGATAGAGCTAAGCAATGTAAGAATCTTGCAGTGCAGTATTGTGGGAAGACAAGCTGATATTTGTGCTTCTTGGGATTCTGTGAACTCTCCTTGCTAGGGATTGTCAAAGCAGCACAGCAGTCTCTCCAGCCCTCCCCGTGCAGCAGCAGTCTGCCTCCCACTGTATTCCTAGTGCAGGGAAGAACAGAAGCATTCCAATGATTTGTTGTTTGTTTGTTCCCCAAACAGAGCAGTGCACTCAGCTGGAGCTTTGAAAGGGGAGGGCTGCATGACTGCAGGGCTGGAAAGACCGCAAAACACTGAGCACAGCCATCAGTGTAGGCATTGTGGGATACCTAAAGAAGCCAGTTCTTTCTACAAAACAAATACCAAAGTCCACACTGGCTCTTTGCCAATAATAAGGCGATGGGAAAAGATAAAAGTTTCTTGCAGGGATAGCAGTTTTCTGTTCCTAAAACTGGGTGTTTTTCCTGACAAAAGTCACATTGCAGTGTAAATACTCTCTGTCTTTTTTCCAAAAGGCAGTTTTTGGCAACAAAAATGCCAGGATAGACAAGACCTTACTGAGGTTTTTGTCTGTTTAAGCTACAGCTGAATTCAGTCTCTAACACTAGTTCCAGAGGTGTATGCCACCATCACTAGCACTTCTGTGTTTAGTCTGTAGAGTCTCTGGTAATTTTAGAAACAAATCAGGGTAAGAAACTGTTCTCTCTTGACATATAACAGTGTTCCAATTGTTTTTTGTAACTAGCTGGATAACACTTATTTGATGTTGGAGAACTTAATTTTCTGCTGGTGACTGACATAGCTAAATTGAAGTAAATAGAGGTATACCAATTCAAAACATGCCCCAGAAAACTTTCCTTTTTCTAACCAACTACTTCTAGGATGCCATGAGTTATGGACAATTTTTTTGTGCAGTGTAGCCCAACATGCCCACATTCAGAATTATTAACATATATGCAGTCTTTTTGGAGTGATGGAAAAGCTATCCTCTGATCCATTCCTTTCTGTCTTTTTTTGGGGGAACGGGTCTCTCATACTCTGAGAAAGTAGCTTCCACTGGGATAACCTCTAGGATCACGTTGAGTGAAAAATCTAGTGACTGAGTTAGTTTCCCAATTGTACCCCTTTGTTCTAAGTATTTACCATGCTGATTAGCAGCTGGGCCTTATTCAGCACCATATTTTAGAATCCAATGGGCCTTCTGTTTTATTTGTTGCTTAATATCAGCCCTTAGCTGTGCTGCTCATTACTAAAAGCTGTTAGCATTTTGCAATGGCCTGACCCACATTCTTCTATGAACTGGAAGTCACTTATAGAATGCCATTGATGTTTCTACATCGAAACTAATTAGTTAATTTGTTCAGACATGGCATATGATATTGAAAAGATCATGAGAACTGTATTGCCAAAAGAGAATATTCCAAACAGGATTTTTGGAGTTCTCGTTGTAAGTTGAAAAGAAAGTGCCAATCTTTTCCAGCTTTGCTCTTCTGTTTATTTTTATCAGATTGCAGAAGGATTGACATTTAACCAGCTAGTCTTCTTAATATAGTTTACTGCTAGTAATACATAGTAAGTACTCAGGTGAACTTTGAAAATCTGTAAACCTTTCCTCAGATGCATGGGAGCTTCTAGATACTTGATCTGCCTTTCAAGCCACACAGTAGCTGAAGTTCAGGGGTTGGCTTGAAGTGTAAAATAGAAAATAAATCAAAGTATTACCCTCTCCAAATCTCTTCCTTCATGCCTGTAGTTAGGTGACTCCCTGGAGGCTTGTTCAAAATAGCACATAGGTTCATTGTACCAGTTCATCCCATTAAAGTGTGCCAAGCACTGATGGAATGAACTGGTTCAGTGATCCTTAGTTACCTACAACCCTGGAAAATCTTGGAAAATCCCAACTCTCTAGATCAGTCATAAAAAGCGTCTGTTGTTCAAATGTGTAGGCCCAGCTGGGAACCTTTACCTTTAAAAATGAAACTTTTGCTTTGTTTATTTAAACACACATGCACACACAAGCATGCCCACACTTTCAATTCTGTCCTCATCTCTTGTTCAAGTCAGACTCCACTCTGCCACTTAGAAGTTACAGCAGACAACTCTGGAATGGATTGACACACTACACAGCCTACCCTTCATACTTCTGTGACTTATCTAGCCAAGCATGGATTTCTAACATCCCCCACAGTTACAGGTAACTGAAGTTCACTGAACCAGTTCATCCCATCTGTGCTTAAAACAGTTCAAAATGTCACCACTGGACCTTGTCAGATATACAACATTCATTTAAAAATCTTGGAGTCCTGGTGCCATTTAGAACAGTGCCAAAGGGAGCTGCATTTTGAAAGGGCAGTATGACTATGCTGTGGTGAGTTTGCACAGTTGCCATTTGCTACTATTGGTTTCAGTGGAAACAATGATTTATTGTTATCAGAGGCCAAATAGAACAGCATCAGGCTGCAGTGGCTGAGAAAGTCAGCCATAAATGTTAAATAAAATAAGGACTAGCTATTGAAGATAGTAGTGAGAAGAACAAGAACAATTTTGATGTGTTACTAGAACCTCTAGCTACCTAGATGGGAATTTCATAATTCATATGAGTTTATTTTCAGTTACCAAGTGATAATACTATTATCACTGAGAATATTACTCTTAGAGAGACAAATACCGCCTAGCTGCAGTGAAAGGTGTCACATATATTTAGTCTAAAGTTACCAAAATGACCTCTCAAGGAGGCACAACCTTGGAGAAGATCAAATGCAGGAATGCACTATCATAGAGGAAGGTCAAAGAAGTATTGTGTTGCAGAAGGGCACCATTCTTATGGAGCTGTCATGTTTGTGGGGCAGTGTGCTCACTGCTATACCCTGACAGGTGTGCTTTCCACTATGACTTGGCAAACATGAATTGGGACGGTGAGACTATTCTGTTGGGATTTCTACTAGGGCTTGAAGTTCAGGGAAGGGGAATGAAGAAAAAGCAGGAACTGTACTTAGGGAACATAAGAAAAGTAATTATGTTTGGCACCTACATAGTGATGTTTTCTTACTCCTTTTCCTCACTCTCAACCTATGTCTATACTATGGGATTTTCCAGGATACCAGGGGTTTTCTGGAAAAACTCCGTCGTATCCAGGGAACATGTCTATTCTTCCACTTTTGATTTGAGGAAAAGCAGATGCACTCTTTCAGAAGCCCTGTCTTCTTCCTCCTATGAGGAAGAAGGGCTCTTCCAAAAGAGGAGGCTTTTCCGAAATTTGGACCATGTAGATGGTTCAAATTTTGGTAAAGCCTCTTCCAAAAAATGATCGGAAAAAGGTACGCAAATTGCAGAATACAATTTGCGTACCTTTTTCTGATAGATCATTATAGTGTAGACATAGCTTCACCTCAGCAGTTGGGGACAATCAGTTGCGTTATATATCCCAGGAAACCATATGTAGAAGTGTGAAGAAACATTTAAAGATTTTACAAACGCATCCACTTATTGCAAACTGTAGCAGCTGACATTGATTGAAAAAATAATCCAACATGCATTTGGTTTTGAATCAAGATTTTTACAGTGAACCCAGCCTCTTAACTATCTAAAGTGAACTCTCCATCATTCTAAAATTCCATCTACATTTTCCCACATTCCATATCTGTTCTTATGGCTCAGTGCACATCATCTATTCCACAGAAACTGAATGACAGAATGATGCACTGAAATCACCATGCAAGTGTGCTATGAAGTAATTATGTTTGATGGGGCAGATGTGCTCAAATTAACTTTTTTTCCACGGACTTTAGAAAAATCTGTGGCACAGACTTAAGGGAGCATTTCTTATGTTATTAAAAATAAATTACTTGTAAAATAGGGCTGTGATTGATCTCATTCTAACATTTTAGAGCACTGAAAGAGAAAACAAGCATGCTTTGTGTAGTTAACAACTGACTATACTGTCATTTTTGCCACGAATTATGCTTCACAAGCAAAAGAATTTTCAATATTTGTCAGTCCTATTGGGTTCAACATTTTGAGGTTAATTAGCTTTGTTTTTTCATATTTCTCTACTGATTAGCTTGAAAGACACTGCACCAGAAATACACTTATGATGAAACATCATAACAGACCCTAAATATGATCAATTTTAAAACAAAAATGATTGTCAAAAGAGTTTTGCAACACTATTTTTAAAGACATCAGGTCTTATGTCATTAAAAGTGGAAAAGAAATAGAAGAGATGGCTTTTAGAAGGCAAACAATCAGGATATTCCTTGGGACTAAGCCTGCAGTGAATATTATATTACATAAAACCAGGGTACATTTCGTTGCTTAATTAGGGTAACCATATTTCCCTATGCCAAATACGAGATATCTGGTAAAATTGCTCGGATTTAAGTGATTTCAGTGACAATCAATCAGAACTATGAAGTGCAAACATTCAAAATACCTTTAAGTTGACTAAGCACCCATTGAATAACACACTGCATTATTAACAGTCTATATATTTTAGAAATGTTCATCTGTCTGTCCATCCGTCTGTCTGTAAGTCCATTTGTTCAAGAAGTCCTCCTAAACAATAAGAGCTAAGACCACCACATTTGCTTTGCAGCTTCTTCTTATCATAACTTAAAGCAGGAGCAAGATTTGGTTGTGCCTCCCCCTGGCCCTCAGTCGCAGTGCCAGATCATGGGGAATCTTGCCATCCATCATCCTGACTGCTGTGCCCCCCCCCCCCTCGCACCTTTGGACCACCTCCAGAGCTGGACAGTGTAGCCCTGTGCCTCCAGGAGATGCCAGGGGGTCTGGAAATCATGAGGTGGCTCCACTCCCTCGAGAAGATAACAGGGGGCCAGGAACCACAGCCTGGCACACCCTCAACCCCCAGGAGACACTAGGGGACTGGAAACTGTGGCCTAGCCCTGCACCTCCCATGAGTAGAGGCTGGTGTGATGCTTCTTGTGGATTATATTTGTCATGTAAAGCAAATTTTAAGGCTCTACCTGTTTTCAGCAATTTGATATAAAATGCAGCACAATCTAGGTCAAAATTCACTTGCACAAACAAAATAGCCTTCATGGTAGAAACACTGAGATGTGATTATTCAGGTGATCAAACTGCATTACTGAAAAGAACATAAGAACATAAGAACGGCCATACTGGGTCAGACCAAAGGTCCATCCAGCCCAGTACCCTGTCTGTCGACAGTGGCCAATGCTAGATGTCCCACAGGGAGTGAATCGAACTGGTAATGATCATGCGATCTCTCTCCTGCCATCCATCTCCACCCTGTGACAAACAGAAGCTAGGGATACCATTCCTTACCCATACAGGCTAATAGCCATTAATGGACTTAACCTCCATGAATTTATCTAGTTCTCTTTTAAACCCCGTTATAGTCCTAGCCTTCACAACCTCCTCAGGCAAGGAGTTCCACAGATTGACTATGTGCTGTGTGAAGAAGAACTTCCTTTTATTTGTTGTAAACCTGCTGCCCATTAGTTTCATTTGGTGGCCCCTAGTTCTTATGAGAACAAGTAAATACATTTTCCTTATTCACTTTCTCCACACCACTCATGATTTTACATACCTCTATCATATCCCCCTTGGTCTCCTCTTTTCCAAGCTGAAAAGTCGTAGTCTCTTTAATCTCTCCTCATATGGAACCTGTTCCAACCCCTAATCATTTTAGTTGCCCTTCTCTGAACCTTTTCTAATGCCAGTATATCTTTTTTGAGATGAGACCACATCTGTATGCAGTATTCAAGATGTGGTCATACCATGGATTTATATCAGGGCAATAAGATATTCTCCGTCTTATTCTCTATCCTTTTTTTAATGATTCCTAACATCCTGTTTGCTTTTTTTTTTGGACTGCCGCTGTACACTGCGTGGACGTCTTCACAGAACTATCCACGATGACTCCAAGATTTCTTTCCTGATTAGTTGTAGCTAAATTAGCCCCCATCATACTGTATGTCTAGTTGGGGTTATTTTTTTCAATATGCATTACTTTACATTTATCCACATGAAATTTCATTGGCAATTTTGTTGCCCAGTCACTTAGTTTTGTGAGATCTTTTTGAAGTTCTTCACAGTGTGCTTTGTCTTAACTACCTTGAGCAATTGAGTATCATCTGCAAACTTTGCCACCTCACTGTTTAAGCCTTTCTCCAGATCATTTATGAATAAGTTGAAAAGGATTGGTCCCAGGACTGACCCTTGGGGAACACCACTAGTTACCCCTCTCTATTCTGAAAATTTACCATTTATTCCTACCCTTTGTTTCCTGTCTTTTAACCAGTTCTCAGTCCGTGAAAGGATCTTCCCTCTCATCCCATAACAACTTAATTTATGTAAGAGCCTTTGGTGAGGGACCTTGTAAAAGGCTTTCTGGAAATGTAAGTATACTATATCTACTGTATCCCCCTTGTCCACATGTCCACACTTCAAAGAACTCTGAGGGTATGTCTACACTACCACCCTAGTTTGAACTAGGGTGGTAATGTAGGCAACCGGAGTTGCAAATGAAGCCCGGGATTTGAATTTCCCGGGCTTCATTTGCATAAAGCCGAGCGCCGCCATTTTTAAATGTCCGCTAGTGTGGACTCCATGCCGCGCGGCTACACGCGGCATGGACTAGGTAGTTTGGACTAGGATTCCTTAAAATAAGGGATAAGGGATCTTTCGGAAAAGGCTTTATTTTCCGAACGATCCGTGTCTAGACTGGCGGTTTTCTCCGGCAAAGCTCCGTGCTGAAAAAAAGCAGCAGCCATTTTTATGCTAATGAAGCGGGGGAGATTTATATCCCCGCTTCATTAGCAATTGCGATACGTCTAATTTGCATCCCTTTTATGGAAAAGGGATGCAATCTAGATGTAGCCCAAATGCAGAAGATAGAGGCCTACAAGAGACCTTAAATACCTTGCCTCTATAGGCTCCATTTACAAAAACTCCCCAGAGTCACAGATTCACTGACTTGGGTCAGGATTGCTGCCACTGCCAAGTGCTTTAAACTCTGAAAAACAGGAAGAAACACTTGAATTCCTTCTCCATGAGTACTCCAAGCTCTTTTGCCACAAGAGAGCTTGCAAAAAAACAAAACCTCATAGAAAACAAACTGTTTCTCATATAGCTGACCTTCCAGACTACCAGCTATACACACTAGACCACTTGTTACTTCCAGGACACAAGAATCAAATCATGGCCTTAAAAATTGTGATTTTATTAACAAAACAAAAAGATATCCGTAATAAAGCATACTTGGTTGCTAGTGTTACAGAGCAACTGAGTAAAACAAATTAAAAGACAGAGAACATCTCTGGGTACACTCTTAGGGTATGTCTACACTACAAAGTTAGTTCGAACTAACGGATGTTAGTTCGAACTAACTTTAATAGGCGCTACACTAGCGCTCCGCTAGTTCGAAGTAGGAAAACCTCATTTTATGAGGATTAAGCCTAGTTCGAACTAGCTAGTTCGAATTAAGGGCTGTGTAGCCCCTTAATTCGAACTATTGGGAGGCCACTCTGGCCAACACCAGGGAAACTCGTCTGCCCCCCTCCCGGCCCCGGACCTCTTAAAGGGGCATGGGCTGGCTACGGTGCCCGTGCCAGGTGCAAGCCTGCCAGCACCCAGCCAGCAGACCCTGCACCTGGCACAGATCGAGCCACCCACCTGATGCCTCCCAGCCCTCCCCCTCTTCCCGGGACCAGGCTGGCGGCTCCCGGGAGCTTGCCCGGGACTGCAAGAGGCGGGCACCCGCCTGGGCTAGTGCGGACATCGTGGACCTTGTCCACAACCTCCGCACTAGGCACAGGAAAGTGGCCGGCTAGGGCAGGAGAGCTGCCAGCCTGGCCACCCAGGAGCAGGTGTGCATGAAAATCAAGGTGGTCCACTGAGACCCCCAACCCTGAGCCCTGAGCTTACATCTAGCCCAGTAGCCTGTCTGCCGACAGCAGCCAACCCTAGGGACCCTGGAGGGGATGGACCGAAGACAGTGACCAAGCCATTTGTCTCATGCCATCCCTCTCCAGCCTTCCACAAACCTTGGTCAGGGACACCACTCCTACCCCCTGGCTAATACCACTCCATGGACCCAACCTTCATGACTTGATCTCACTTCCCTTTAAACTCTGTTCTAGTTCTAGCCTTCACAGCCTCCTGAAGCAAGGAGTTCCACAGGTTGACTCTTTGCAGAAAAGAGCATCTAGATTGGCACAGACGCTTTTGCGCAAGAAAGCCCTGATCACCATTTTCGCCATCGGGGCTTTTTTGCGCAAAACAGTTTTTAGCTGTCTACACTGGCCCTCTTTCGCAAAAGCATTTGTGCAAAAGGGCTTTTTCCCGAGCAGGAGCAGCATAGTATTTGCACAAGAACATAGACAATCTTACATTAGATCGTCAGTGTTCTTGCGCAAATTCAAGCGGCCAGTGTAGACAGCTGGCAAGTTTTTCCTCAAAAGCGGTTGCTTTTGCGGAAAAACTTGCCAGTCTAGATGCAGCCTTTGAGTGCTGGCCAGCACTCCTACTATCCGCCACAAAAGGATATGAATATGCAGTACAACTTTGTCACTGATTAACTGCTTTCTTTGATTGCCTCTATTGTCTTCTAAAAGGTGTCTGTTTGCTCATTAGCCAAAATGAGCCACAGTTTTGTGCAAAGGTCACTCAAGATTTTCTTGAACAGTGCTGGGCATTTGTCTCGAAAGAGAAAATATGTCCCGTGTCCAACAAAAATCAACAGTGTTCATCTAAGAGAAAAGAATCATGTGCTGCCTTGCTGTAGCAACTTAAAATACTCCTGGTTGACAAATCAACAATAATCTCTCAGTTCTTTGACATGAACAGTGTAAATGTGACAGTCTATATAAACTTTCATGGTAAAGGACTCCAGAACAATTGGAAGACAGTCAGCTGCTGTCTTCAATCAAAACCAAAGAGCTGTGTGTAGACTGGACAGTTTTTCCGGAAAATCAGCCGCTTTTCTGGAAAAACTTGCCAACTATCTACACTGGCCGCTTGAATTTCCGCAAAAGCACTGACTTTCTATTGTAAGAAATCAGTGCTTTTTGCGGAAATACTATGCTGCTCCTGTTCGGACAAAAGTCCCTTTTGAGCAAAACTTTTGCACAAAAGGGCCAGTGTAGACAGCTGAGATTTGTTTTGATCAAAAAAGCCCCGATTGCAAGAATGACGATCGGGGCTTTTTTGCGCAAAAGCGCGTCTAGATTGGCCACAGATGCTTTTCTGCAAAAAATTCTTTTGCGGAAAAGTGTCCGTGCCAATCTAGACTCTCTGTTCTGAAAATGCTTTTAACGGAAAACTTTTCCGTTAAAAGCATTTCTGGAAAATCATGCCAGTCTAGACGTAACCAAGATGTCTTCCTCCAGTTTGACTTTCAGTTCTCACCATATGTTATTTTTCCCAGAATGTTTAGCACCACCAAAATATGTATTACTATTGTCTGCACAAATTCCAACTAGTTTTCACTAAGAGAAGGCTCTCAATCAATTGAAATAGAAATCCACACAGCATATCAGAAGTTCCACATGGTAAAGAGGAAAGCTTAACATTTGTGTTGACTCCATCAGAGGGAGCAGCTAGGGACTGTGTGTGTCCAGGAATTAGTTTAGGGGACAGGAAGGGAGTAGCAAAGGGTATGTCTACACTACAAAGTTAATTCGAACTAACAGACGTTAGTTTGAATTAACTTTGATAGGCGCTACACTAGCGATCCGCTAGTTCGAACTTAATTCGAACTAGCGGAGCACTTAATTCGAACTAAGTAAACCTCATTCTACGAGGACTAACACCTAGTTCGAATTAACTAGTTCAAATTAAGGGCTGTGTAGCCACTTAATTCGAACTAGTGGGAGGCTAGCCCTTCCCAGGTTCCCCTGGTGGCCACTCTGGCCAACACCGGGGAAACTCTTCTGCCCCCCTCCCGGCCCCGTAGCCCTTAAAGGGCCACGGTCTGGCTACAGTATTTGTGCCAGTTGCAGGCCTGCCAGCACCCAGCCAGTAGACTCTGCACCTGCCACAACATGAGCCAGCCACCCAATGCCACCCAGCCCTCCGCCTCTTCCCGGGACCAGGCTGGCGGCTCCTAGGAGCCTGCCCGGGGCCACAAGAGGCGGGCGCCCGCTTGGTCAGGTGCTGAGATTGTGGACCTCATCCAGGTTTGGGGGGAAGCCTCCAATGTCCACGATCTCCACACTAGCCACAGGAATGTGCCCGTGTACAGCCGCATGGCTGCCAGCCTGGCCGCCAGAGGCCACCAGCGGAGCCGGGAGCAGGTCTGCTGTAAAATCAAGGACCTGCGGCAGTCCTACTCCCGGGCCTGCCAGCCAGGGGCTGACCCAAAGACCTGCACCCACTTTCAGGCCCTGGACCGCATCCTGGGGGCTCACGCCGTCCATGCCCCCTGGGTGGTGATCGACCCCGAGGCAGAGAGGAGGAGGAGCCGGAAGACACCGAGAGCCAGGAGCCTGCCGGGAGCCTGCCCAGGACCCAGGACCCCTGAGGAACCCCACAGACCACATCACCTGTGTCATCCGAGGCAGGGGAGGGCTCCACTTGTGAGTACCATCATGCTCCCCTTATGTGTACAGGGGTGGGTGGGGGGAGAGGGAGCCCTGGGACCGTGCGCCTGGGCCTTGCCCACCATGGAGCAGCAGCTGGGTGTCGTGCAGGGGCCCTGGCCTTGCAGAGGGGGGCTGGGTTTCACCCACCTTGTCCCCAGGGAGAATTGACCGCTGCTCTTGTTTCACCACAGCCACAGCACCTGGGACTGCAGGGCGCACCATCCCGCCTGCAACAGCCACCCGTGCCCGGGCCAGCAGGCGTGCCAGGAACCAGGAGGACTACCAGCGGTGGCACCTCCGGTTCCTGGAGCAGCTGCTCCACAACCAGGAGCACTGGGTCCGGGAGGACCTTCGGCTGCACCAGCAGAGTTTGGAGGCACTGGAGGAGCAGGTCCGTGCCCTCAGAGGCCACCTCCAGACCCTGGTTGACCGGTTTCTGCCACCTCCTGCTCCAGCTCCTGTGGCTGCCCCAGCTCTCGCTCCTCCTCCCACCCCTGCTGCCCCTGCTCCCCCTGCCCCTGCTCCCCCTCCCACTTCCTCCGCACCCCCCATCCCTCCTGACCCACCCTCCACACTCATTCCCCCCGACGCCCCCGCACTCGCAGTGCTGCGAGATGGGAGAGCCAGCCGGACCCCCTACCCTGAGCTTTCCCTTCCTTTCCTCCCCTTCCATCGCCTTCCAGCTCCCTCCTCCCAGGTTTCCCCCTCCCCGCTCCCACCCTCACTCCTCCCTCCCCCCACCCCAGTTATGTAAAATAAAAAGAGATTTTTTTCCCCAAAACAGGTGTCTTTATTTGACATTAGGAAGGGGGGTCAGGGAGGGGAAAAGGGAAGGCGGGGAGAGTGGAAGAAGGCCCCTGTGGGGCATGCAGGGAGAGTTCAGTCCTCCTCCTCCACCTGGAAGCTCTCCCGCAGGGCTTCCCGGATCCGGACAGCCCCCCACTGGGCTTCCCGGATGGCGGCAGTGCGGGGCTGAGCGTAGTGGCCAGCCATGTGGTTAGCCTCAGCCACCCAGGCTGGCAGGAAAGCCTCCCCCTTTCGCTCACATAAATTGTGCAGCACACAACATGCTGCCACCACGGGAGGGATGTTGTGCTCTTCGAGGTCGAGACAGGTGAGGAGGCATCTAAATCGGGCTTTCAGTCACCCAAAGGCCCCCTCAATCATGATGCGGGCCCTGGTCAGCCTCGCATTGAAGGCCTGGCGGGAGGGGTTGAGGTGCCCCATGTAGGGCTTCATGAGCCAGGGCTGTAGGGGGTAGGCCGCATCCCCCACCAGTCACACGGGCATGTCCACATCCCCGACCCTGATGTGGCGGTCGGGGAAGAAGGTCCCGGCCTGCAGCCTCTGGCACACGGAGGAGTTCCGGTACACCCGTGCATCATGTGCCTTGCCGGACCAGCCCACATTAATGTCTGTGAACTGTCCCTGGTGGTCACACACGGCGGACGGAGAAGTACTCCTTTTGGTTCACGTACTGGGAGTCCTGGTGTTCCGGGGCACGGATGGGGATGTGTGTCCCGTCGATGGCCCCCCCCTCAGTTGGGGAAGCCGAGGGTGCTGAACCCCCGGATGATGGCGTCTGGGTCGGTGAGGCAGACCACCCTGCGGAGCAGCATCCGGTTGATGGCCTTGACCACCTGTGGAGAGACACAGCAAAGTGCGAATCACTGGGGCGCCCGGGTGGCTGGGAGTGTTCGTGCCCTGGCAGTGCCCCACGCCCCACTCCCGGAGGCAACCCCCCCAGGTGGCATGTAGTACAGCCAGGACAGACTGACCCCTCTGGTGTGAGGCACTTTTGCCTCCTCCCACCCCTCCCCCCATTTTCACTGGGGCGGCCCATCCCCATCCCCTCCTTGCAGCCCCCTCTCCCCCGTCCCAGTGGCCGGCGAGTGCCGTACCTGCATGAGCACCGCTCCGACGGTGGATCTCCCCACTCCGAACTGGTTCCCAATGGATCGGTAGCTGTCCGGCGTGGAGAGCTTCCAGAGGGCGATGGCCACACGTTTCTGGAGGGGGATGGCGGGCCTCATGCGAGTGTCCCTTCTGCTCAGAGCAGGGGCGAGCCACTCGCAGAGCTCCAGGAAGGTATCCCTCTTCATCCTGAAGTTCTGGGTCCACTGTCAGTCTCCCCAGCACTCCAGGACGATGCGGTCCCACCAGTCGCTGCTGGTGTCCAGATGCCAGATGTAGCAGAGCACGCCGGCGCCCGGGCGCTGCCGCAGCTGCTCCATGGTCCCCAGAGTGGCAAGGCAGAGAGGTAGGGGGCTGACGTGCACCAGGTGGTGCCAGGCAGCCTCCAGCCATTGCTGGCAGACTTGCAGTAGCAAGTCCAGAAAGTGCACCAGAAAGTGCAGGGTAAGCTTTGGCTCCATGTTGCCACCTGCGGCAGCATCCCCGAAGGGAAGCACCGACACATACAGGTGGAGAGGAAAACGCTTTGCTTTCCCTCGGCGAGGTAGGCAAGCAAGCGGAAAAGCTGAGAACCGGCTGTCCAGGGGGATCCCTTTAAGCACGAGCCTCAGATAGCCTCAGACAGCAGCCACACAAAGCAACTACTGACCTGATGCCCTGCCGGAACCGGTTTCAGCTGCCTTTAAATGCGCCCCTGCGTCCAATCAGTATGGATGCGCTAGTTCCAATTAGCAAAATGCTAATTCGAATTAGTTTTTAAGTCTAGATGCGCTAGTTCCAATTAGCTTAGTTCTAATTAGCGCTTTAGTGTAGACATACCCTAAGAGCTGTGTGCAACCAGGGAGATCTAGAGCTGTGTGCAGACAGGAGAATATCTCAGGGTGCAGAGCAGGGGTATCTGGAGGCTGACTGCCAGGAGATCTTTATGGTTCCCTCCTGCCTTAGGGCTCTGCCAGACATGGAGTTGGGGCCCCTTTGGCTCTTAATGGCAGTGTGAGCAGAGGAGGAGTAGTTTCAACCAGAAGAAGCAATAGCAGAGGAGGGAGCACCACCATTATCTGTGCTGTGACACCAGACAAGGAGCAGCTGCCCTCATGGGTTAGAGGAGTGGAAGGAACCAAGATGTGGGTGTGCTGGAGATTCAGGGGCACCATGGATCAAAGCTTCAGCCTAATGAGGGGTGCTGAGAATTCAGGGGAGCTTCATGGATCAGGTCTTCAGCCTGAGGTGGGGTACTGGGAATTCTGGGGGCACCACAGATAAGTGCTTCATCCTAGGGGGTACTGAGAATTCAGTGGGGGGTGGCACCAGAGATCGGGGCTTCAGCCCTGCAGTCTGAAAGAGCTAGCAGACTCCCCTCCCTGGTTGAGAAACCCTACTTTAGGGTGCATATGGGGAGTGGTGACACACACGTTCCTCACTCACCCGCACATACCCTTACTCTAATGCATAGGCTGCCTTTCTCTTACTGACTTCGTGTCTTTCTGCCTCTGCACCCTGCCTGATCACCACCTGCTGGCCATCGCCTGCCTGCATTCACCTGCCAGCCACAAACACAAGGTTACTGCTGCTGCAGCTGCACGACTGACCAACAGGCAGAGCACCTGATGGAAAATATGGGACAATTTGCCAGGTTTTTTTTAAGCGGGACACCTACAAGAGGGCTTAAATAAGGGACTGTCCCTTTAAAAACAGGGTGCATAGTCACTCTATGCTTAATCAATTTTCAACTAAATTGAACACATGGTATGAAGAACCTTTGCATAGTTCTAGTAAATTCAAGGACACAAAGAAAATAATAGAAGGTCAGGAGTTGAAGCACATTATTTCCAGTCTAAGTGACCAATTTTTCAAACACACAAGAAGTTATTAATTGCTGATTTAAAGTTCAGAACATAGTCCCTTAGAGGACAGATTGATCACAAAGGGCCTAGTCCTACCTCTACTGAAATCAATGGCAAATCTGCTAACTTCAGAAGCAGACTCAAAGTTTTGTTGAGATCATTATTTTTAAATAGTTTTCCCAAGTTGACAGGTTAGTTGTAGTTTTTAATGCCCAAAGCAAAGGCTTTTGGAAGTGACTGAAGATTAATATTGCAAGCAGGATCCTGAAGGAAGGATAACTCTAGTATATTAAATTCACTGCTTACCTGAAAGTAAATAAGTACCCTATACTAACATCCTGAAGGATATATGCTTATATGCCATCAAAGGCAAGCTGTCAAAATAAGATCAAGTGCTTAAGTTCACTTAAAAGTCAACTTGCATTCCAAAGTGATGTGCTTTTTTACAGCGAAATACATGGAAAACATGTATGTCCTTGTTTCCATTTGGAATGATTTCACTTTTTAATGAATGTTACAATGATTCTATAAGTTTGCAAGCAATAATACTTCTATCAACCGAATCAAAGTGTGACTGCTAATGAACTTTGGCCAACATAGCAAGCAATAATTATAAATAGTCAAATCTGACGTCACTAAATAGACCAATATATTTCACAAAGTTGTCAATTATATGTGAGAATAACAGCAGAGTCATGGAATGACCAGATAGTATATTTATGCTTGTGATGTCATTTTATTATTGTCGTACAGTCAAAGGAAACCTTGATCTTTGTGGAAAAATTGAAGCAATTGAAATATAAGAAGATAAGCATGATGTTGAGCCCCAGATTCTCTTTGGAAATATGCATATGAATATGAATATGTATAACTTGGCTATGCTTTATGCAAAATATTGCATGTAACCTATCATTGGAGAGCCTGTAATCCCCAGAATGTGTATATTCTATTCACTTGCATGTATCATGCCCGCATTTAAAGCTATGAAGCATATTTCTGTTTACTGATCTAGACATGCTGAAAACCATTAATGGTGCTAGGAACAATGGTCTGTGAGTAGTCTTGCTTTTCCTGTAAGCCTAAACTATAATTGACCCTACAAAGACTGTGATGATGTCACCTGATGCTGGAATCCATCTTGAATTTTGTACTTTTCCACAGGTGTTGAGGGAATTGAAGAAAGACTTTCCACAGCAAAAAAATTTATTTAAGGCAAGGGAAGTAAACAATGTTTGTTTTCAAATGGTTTTATAGACTGCCTCCCAACCTTGAGGGAATACTTGAAAACACAGGGGTGGAGAAGAGCTCCTGTACCCAGGTCAGAAGAAGAGCTCTGGCTTGAGAAGCACTTTACCTGAAATACGAAATGAGGTGAGAAATTATGATTTTTAACAATTTCTCTTAGCGTATTTGGCTTAGCTGACATATTTTCTTTTATCTGTATAATATCACTATGTAAATCCTGCTTTTTACACTAAATAAAATTACTTTTGTTTATTAGTAAACCCAGTGTAAATAATTGTTACCTGAGGGAGGCAGCTGTACATACCTATTATATCCAGTTTTTCCTGTAAGCTGTATGGGTGCGTCTAGACTGGCAAAAATTTGCCATCTGTCTACACTGGTCGCTTGATTTTGCTCAAAAGCACTGACGTTCTACTGTCCGAAATCAGTGATTCTTGCGCAAATTCCCGTTCAGGAAAAAGCCCTTTTGCGGAAATGTTTTTGAGCAAAAGGGCCACTGTAGACAGGCAGCTAAGACGTTTTGCGCAAAAGCAGGCTAAACAGAAAAAACCCCTAGTGGACGCTTGGAGGCTCCATAGCCACAATCAGCTCTCGGCCTTCCTGGTAACCCGAGCCTCCTTAAAGCAGACGCAGGCTGCTGAGGTCACAAGGCAGGAGCCCTCTGGCCACAGCTCTGCCACGTGGCCCCTGCCATCCAGCAGACACCTCCCCCCCCCCAAGCACGATGGCAGCTCCAGGTGGGGATCAGCTACCCGCACCCCCAGCACAGGAGGCCCCCAGGGCCAGAAAAAGAAGGGCCCCATCCTTGTCCCCGGGGGAGCCGGAAGCCCTCATGCACCTCTGGCAAGAGGAGGAGGCCCTGCACGAGACCCGCTCCCGGTGCCGGAACACGGAGATCTTTTCCCCCATGGCCCAGGCGCTCGCCCAGCAAGGCCATCCAGCCCGGACCCTAGAGCAAGTCCGAGTTAAGGTAAAAGAACTGCGCCTGAGCTACGTCCGGGCCAGTGAGGGCCAGGGGGCAGGAGCCGACACCTGCCCCCATTACCAACGGCTCCATACTATCCTGGGCCAGTCAGCACCAGAGAGACCGGATGTCCCTGTGGACAGCAGCATCCCCCCCCCCCCCCCCCGTCACCAGGACCACCGAGGCGGGGGAAGGAGACAGCAGTGTGTCGGAGGACGAGGCCAGCACTGCAACCCTGCAGGTCCTCTCCGGCAGCCCCGATGTCTCCCGCGCATCCTCCGAGGCCAGGGAAGGATCCACCGGTGAGTGTTGCACTTTGCACTCACAAGGGCGGGGGGGAGGGGGGAATCCAGGCACCCGGAGGAGGGAGGACACCACGTCACTCAAGCCGCATGAGCTGCATGCTGTGTAGCATTAGGCAGGAAGCAGCACATGCCACCACATGCAGCCTAGTGACCGAGCGGCATGTGGCCGTGGCAGGCAGCTGCAGGGCACGCCTGGGACTGTGCTGCTCACACACATCCGGCGGGACCAGGGGGAAGGGTGGATGTCGGCTGAAACCAGCCAGGATCCCAGGGACTCAGGCCAGAGCCCGCACCTCCGCAAGGGTGCAGCATGCAGAATGGCACACTGTCCCATGCCTGGCTGTGAGGCACAGCCAGCTGCTCCTGGGAACACCACAGCATCACAGCCCTGTGAGCGTGGCCCCCACTGAGCCCCTCGCCTGCTCCCAGTGCCTTGGCTGGCTCCCCGAGGGAAGTCCCCACTGCGGCCACACATGTCCCTGGGCTACGTGTGTGAGGGCTAGCGGGAGGGGGAGGAGGGGAAGCACTCAGGCCGGCCCTAGGGTAGCCTGAGTTTTGCTGCAGTAATGGTAGTTCGAATTAGAAAGCCTAATTCGAACTACCTACTCCATGCCGTGTGTAGCCGCGGGCACAGAGTCCGCACTAATGTGGATTTAAAAATGGCGGCGCCCGGCAAGATGCAAATGAAGCCCGGGACATTTAAATCCCGGGCTTCATTAGCAACTTCGAATGACTACATTAACCACCCTCGTTCGAACTAGGGTGGTAGTGTAGACATACTCTCTCTGTCAAACACCATTGATTAGCCCAAAGCCTCACAGCCTCCACCGGCAAGGAGTTCCACAGGTGAACACAACACAAGCGCCCTCCCACCCTCCATGGGACCAGGACACAGACCAGTGGTTACAATACATGGAGGAGGACCCTACTCCAGGGGCGGTCCTGTATGCAAACATACAACACGGGGAGCAGGGGGGTAACCGAGTAGGCCCAAGCTATACTACTGTGGTGTCACCTGGGCTCAGGGGTGGAGGGCAAGAGGTGTGGGGACAGTGGCCGGGCTGCCTGACTGACCCATCCTTTCTTCTCTTCCCTGCAGTGGTACCAAGCACAAGCCGGGGACCCTCAAGTCCTGCAGCAGCAGCGGCAGCAGCAGCACCCCCAGCCGGCCAACCATCGAAGCAGCAGCTCCGCCACCAGGACCAGCTCCTTTGGCGTCACATGCATGCCATTGAGTGCATCAAGGCAGCCATCACTCGATGCGTGGAGGCGGACCTGCAGTGGCGCCAGGAGGCCTGGGGCGATTTCCAGGACCAGTGCGTCCGCATGGCAGATTTGATCGCCAACCTCACCGCCCACATTGGCCGTGCCATCCATTATGGCATGGCCTTGCCCTATGCCCCTACCATCCCTCCCCTAGCACTGCCCCTACCCCCTCCTGCAATGGCTCCTCGTGCCCCTCCTGCTCCTGCAATGGCCCCTCCTGCCCCTTCTGCTCCTGCAATGGCCCCTCCTGCTCCTGCCGCTCCTGCAATGGCCCCTCCTGCCCCTGCTGCTCCTGCCCCTCCTGCCCACCTCCCTGTGCAGCCTGCCCCGATGCGGCCTGTCCCCCATATGCAGGTCCGCCCCCACAGGAACGCTCACAGGGGCCACCCCTCCGAGGAGTAGCTCCTCCCTCTCCCAGTTCAAGATCTCCTCCCCCTCCCAGTTCAAGATTTCCTCCTCCTCTCCCCCTTGTAAATAAAAACATACAAGTTTTTTCTGTTCAAAATAAAACTTGTGTTTGGTGTTTCTTGGGAGGTAAGGGACGGGGAGGGGAGGAAAGGGGAGCAGAGGAGGGAGTGTAGAGGATGGGAGGGAGTTGTCAAGGGAGACCGAGGCGACCCTACTATGGGGCCTGGACGAACATGTCCGTTAGGGCCTCCCGGATGTGCACCCCTTTCTGGTGCGCCCGGTGGATGGCGGCTGTGTGGGGCTGTTCATAGCCCTGGCCCTCGGCTGCCATCCATGTGGGGAGGAAGGCCTCCCCACTCCGCTCCACAAGATTGTGGAGCACGCAGCCACTACCTCCGTGGCATTCCGCTCACCCATCTCGAGACGGGTGAGCAAACACCGGAAGCAGGCTTTCAAGTGGCCGAAGGTGCATACCACATGATTGCGGGCCCGGTTGAGGCGGTCATTGAACCGGGCCCGGTTCTGGTCTGTCCGCCCCGTGTAGGGCCGCATTAGCCAGGGCAGCAGGGGGTAGGCTGCGTCCCCGATGACACATAAGGGCATAGGCACATCCCCGACAGTCAACTCCCGCCAGGGGAAGTAGGTGCCCACCTCCAGCCTGCGAAACAGGCCAGAGTTCCAGAGGATGCGGGAGTCGTGTGCCCTGCCGGACCAGCCCACATAAACATCTAAGAAGCGGCCACGGCGGTCCACGAGGGCCTAGAGGACAATCAAGAAGTTCATAAAATGGGCCGCTCAATGCTCCGGGGCCCTGACGGGGATGTAGGTTTCATCCAGGGCTCCCCTGCAGTTGGGGAACCCGAGGGCAGCGAAGCCAGCCATGGTAGCGTCCGCATCGCGCAGGCAGATGATTCTTGGCAGCAAGACGTCGTTGATGGCGTGGACAACCTGCAGGAGGGTGCAGAGAAACATAGGGGAATACATCACATAAGGCAGGGAATACATCATATAACACACACACACACACACACACACACACACACACACACACACACACCAGGCCCCCCTCACCCCACGGCCCCCCCCTCCCCACCAGCAGGCCTGTGCAAGGGAGGGATGACCAAAACCCCTGGGTAACCCAGCCTGGAGTCTTGGCTGCCCCATGGCATGGAGTGCAACACCCTCCCACCCCACTCCCCACTCCCCCTGGGACTTACATCCATCACGACAACACCGATGGTGGATCTGCCCACCCCGAACTGGTGTGCCATCGATCCAGGGTGGCCAGCTTCCACAGTGCACTTCCATAGTGCATCCTCTTGTAGATGAGGATGGGTGCACGCAGCCGGGTGGTGGCTCTCTGGAGCGCAGGGGCGAGCCAGGCACACAGCTCCAGGAACATCCGCTTTCGCATGCAAAAGTTCCGGAGCCATTGCTAGTCGTCCCATTGCCCCAGGACCAGCTGTTCCCACCAGTCCGTACTGGTGTCCAGTCTCCACAGTGGCCTCTCCACTGTGGGGTGGGGATGCCACAGAGACGCCATGGCCTCCATGGTGAGGAAGTCCAAACCGATCCTGGTGCTCTAGGAGGGCAGCAGCCTGGAGCACCATCTGCAGGCACTCCAAAATGGCTGGCAGGGGCCAGAGCAGGCACATGGCCACCCCTGGCTCCATGATAGAAAAAATAAGGGAGATAAAAAAAACCAAACAAGCAAAGGCACTCGGTGACAAAAGGCAGTGGTGACCAAAAAGGCAAAGAGCAACCACCAAAACTGCTATGGCTGACAGTTCCTGCAAGAGGTCCTATAGCATGCAGCAGGAGAGAAACGGCTGTCCAAGGAGATCCCTTTAAGCACGTGTCTCAAAGGAGCTCCAGCCCCCGCCCCCAGAAAGGGCTGGTGCCCTTTTGCCCTCTGCAAAATGGTTCCGGGCTTCTGCTTTTGAGCAATAGCGTCCCGCCAATGTAGACGCGCTTTTGCACAAAAGCGCATCGTTATAACGATAGCTCCGGGACCAATCTAGACGCGCTTTTGCGGAAATACTTTTAACAGAAAAACTTTTCCGTTAAAAGTATTTCCAGAAAATCATGCCAGTCTAGACGTAGCCTATGTGTATGCGTCTGCTCAGGAGAGACTCAGATGATGCCCAGCTGAGTAGCAAAACACTAACAGCTACATTTTCTCTTTCTGCTGATGGAGCACATTAACACATTCCTTGATACACATAAACATTTAGGCTACATCTAGACTACATGGCCGCCGTGCTGTGCCGACAATCAGCTGATCCGGCAAAGTGCGGCAGTCTAGACGTGGCACAGTCAACAAAGGAAGCCTTTGTCGACCACTCCGGTTTGCCTCGTGAAACGAGGCTTCCTTTGTCGACCGCACCGTGTTTAGACTGCCGCGCTGTGCCAGATCAGCTGATCATCGGCACAGGACAGCGGCCATTTTTATTTTACTGAAGCGAGGATTATTTAAAACCCCGCTTCTTTGACTATGCCAAATAAACTATTTTACATGACACCGTAGACGGAGCCATGTAGTCTAGATGTAGCCTTATTCTGCACATGAATGGAAAAGATTATAAGGAACATTGATTATATCTCCCTTAATTGTCTCTTCAAACTCAACAGTCCCAGTCTTTTTAATTTCTCCTCATATGGAGTCTGTACCATACCCCTAATCATTGTTGTTATCCTTTTCTGACCCTTTTCCAATTCTAATATACCTTTTTTGAGATTGGGTGATCAAAGATGCATGCAGCAGTCAAGGGGTGAGAATACCATGGATTTATATAGTAAAGCTATGATATTTTCTATCTTGTTATCTGCCCTTTTCTTAATGCTTCTTTGACTGCACTGCAGATTGAGCAGTTATTTTCAGAGAACTCTCCATAATGACTCCAAAGATCTAACAGCTAATTTAGATCTCATTATTTTCTATGTATAGATGGAATTATGTTTACCAGTGTATATCACTTATCAACATTGATTTTCTTCTGCCCAGTCACACAGTTTTGGGGATCTCTTTATTTGTTTACAGTCTTCTTTGGACTTAACTATCTTGAGTAATTTAGAATCATCTGCAGATTTTGCCACCTCATTGTTTACCTCTTTTTACAAATCAGTTATGAATATGATGAACAGCACTGGTGCCAGGATGGACCCCTGGTCGTCACCACTATTTGGGTATGTCTACGCTACCACCCTAGTTCGAACTAGGGAGGTTAATGTAGTCAATCGAAGTTGCAAATGAAGTCCGGGATTTAAATATCCCGGGCTTCATTTGCATCTTGCTGGGCGCCGCCATTTTAAATCCACGGTAGTTCGGACTCCGTGCCCACGGCTACACGTGGCACGGAGTAAGTAGTTCGAATTAGGCTTTCTAATTCGAACTACCGTTACTCCTCGGGGATTTAAAAATGGCGGTGTCCGGCAAGATGCAAATGAAGCCCGGGATATTTAAATCCCGGGCTTCATTTGCAACTTCGATTGACTACATTAACCACCCTAGTTCGAACCAGGGTGGTAGTGTAGACACCCTTTACTTCTCTTCATTCTGAAAACTGACCATTTATACTTACCCTTTGTTTCCTGTGTTTTAACCAGCCAGGAAAAGCTCCAGAATTAGATGGACTCATATGAAAATGTACACCAAACTGAGGACTACATTCTTACTTAGAATCAGCAGGGCCAACAGTGGGTAGGGGGATGGTTCTACCCTGGGCAGAAGATCTGGGGCTGGAACAGTTATTTAAGTAGCTTGAGGCTCTGGTCATTGCTGCTGCTATGGTAGTGATTGTGGCAACAGCCAGAACACCAGACTCTTGAATCACTGGGCCCCGCGCAATTGCCTCCTTTCTCTCCACTTTGGGAAAACTAGGGATGTTAAATATCAGTTAATTGAATAGTTGAGTAACCTCATGAATTCTTATTGGTTAGTCAAATATTCTCTAGTCCCCAGGGCGGGGTTGGCAGCCCGTGGGCTCTGGCCTCACTCCCGAAGAGCTCCCTGACACTCTGTGCTGCTGTGCGTATGCCCAGGTAGTCGTCACCCCCTCGCCTGCCGCCTCCTGATCCATCTAAGCTGCCTTCCGGAATTCCATCCCCAGCGGCTGCAGCCCTTCCCCACTCTGACCAGGAGGCACGGGGTCTGTTGCCTCCTGGTGTCGGCCTCACCCCACATGGAGACCTACGTGTGGGTGTTGGCATGTGTGGTGGGGCCCGTGGCAGTGGCCTCCAAGATGTTCAGGAAGGTGGTATTCTTCCTGGCATCCAAGGCTGCTGCCCAGGAGGTGGTGAAGGGTTTGGCAGTGAGGGAGTTCTGGCTGGCCTGGCACAGGCGGCAATGCGCCTTTCCCTTGGCGTGGCAGTAGTGGGATGTGGGAAGATGCGCACGCAGCTACACCCAAGGGGCCAGCAAGAGGAGGGATGTGGTGATAGAGCAGTTGGAACGGGAGGTTTTAGAGCTAGAGAGGCGGCTGGCCACCGGTCCCAGAGATCCACCCCTCTACAGAACGTACCGGGAGAAGCGGGAGGAACTTTGGGCCCTCGACGACCTTCGGGCCCGGGGTACCTTTGTTCGTTCTCACATCCACCTCCTCAGGGAGATGGATCACGGCTCCGCTTCTTCTATGCCCTGGAGAAAAAGAAGGGGGTTAAAAAGCACATTGTCTGCCTTCTGACGGAGAATGGCGCCCCCCTCACGGATCTGGTGGAGATGCGCGAGAGGGCTCGCGCCTTCTATGTCTCCCTTTTCTTGTTGGATCCGACTGATGCTGACGCTGCAGAGTTCTCTGGAATTAACTCCCAACCATCAACGTGGGCGACCGGGACCGGCTAGAGCTGCCTCTCTCTCTGGCCGAGTTCTGGGAAGCCCTCCGTCTCATGCCCACCAATAAATCCCTGGGCATGGACGGGCTGACCGTGGATGGGCTACCACGTGATCTGGGATGTTCTCAGCCCAGACCTTGCCGGCATCTGGGCTGAGTCCTTGGGGTCCTCCCTTTATCGTGCAGGCAAGCTGTGCTCACCTTGCTGCCCAAAAAGGGGGACCTCCATGATCTGAGAAACTGGCGTTACTCCTCCTATAAAATCATTGCCAAATCCATCTCCCTGAGTCAGGTCCATGCTGGCGGACATGGTCCATCCAGACCAGACTTACACCGTCCCAGGCCGTACCATCTTCAACAACCTTTATTTGGTCTGGGATCTCCTAGAGCTAGTGTATAGGGATGGTCTGTTGTTCACCCTCCTGTCTTTGGATCAGGAGAAGGCTTTCGACTGGATGGACCACAGGTACCTCCTGCGGGCCTTCAGCTTCGGGCCCTGCTTTGTGGAGTTTCTCAAGGTGCTGTATACTCTGGCCATCGAGCCCTTCCTCCATCTCCTTCCCAAGAGGTTGACGGGGTTGGTGCTCCGTGAGCCGGAGATGTGGCTGGTCCTGTCGGCATATGCCAACGACGTGCTCCTCATGGTCCAGAACCCGGGAGACTTGGTGCGGGTGGAGGCCTGCCAAGCTGTCTACTTGGCAGCCTCCTCCGCCCAGGTCAACTGGGTCAAGAATTCTGGCCTAGTGGTAGGGGCAGGGTGGCAGGTGAGCTCCCTCCTACCCACGCTTCAGGCCATCAAGTTGCGCACAGGTCCGCTGCTCTATCTCAGCATTTTTCTCTCTGTCACGCATCCCTCTCCACCAGAGAACTGGCAAGGTTTAGAGTCCAGGGTGGCTGGGCAGTTGCAGAGATGGAGAGGATTGCTCTGGTGCCTCTCTCTGGTGCTTAACCAACTACCGGTAGTCCTGTCCATTCTCTGGCACCGACTCAGCACCCTGGTCCTGACCCAGGGTTTCCTGGATCAGATCCAGCAGCTGATGCTGCAGTTCTTCTGGCCAGAACTGCATTGGGTCTCTGCAGGGGTTCTCCATCTTCCCCTGGAGGAGGGAGGGCAGGGTCTGATGTGCCTGCGCACCCGGGTCTGTGTCCTCTGCCTCCAGGCCCTGAAGAGGCTCCTATATGATACAGGTAGTCCGCCATGGAGCACGCTGGTGCACGCTTTCTTTCACCACGTCTGAGGGCTCCGATATGACCGGCAGCTCCTTTATTTGAAAGGTCTTCTGCGAGACCTCTCCGAGCTGCTGGCCTTCTACCAGGACCTCCTCTGGGCCTGGAAGCTGCTTGCAGCGACCAGGTCCTTGGGAGTCACCTTGGAGGAAGACCTCTTTGTAGAGCCCCTGCTACACAATCCCCATCTACATGTGCAGGCGGCAGAGTCCCCCTCGGTGCACCAGAGGCTGGTCCTGACAGAAGTCACAAGGATTGGAGACCTCTTAGACTATGACCGGGGAGCCTGGGTGCATCCTCGGGTGCTCCCCCAGTGTATGGGTCTCTGCACGCTACGTACTCCCCAGCATATACTTCAGGAAGTGAAGGATGCTTTGCTGCCCACTGCTCGGATTGCTCTTGACAAGGTCCTGTGAGAGGGTGCACCCTGCCCGCCCCTCAGCCTTGGCCCGCCTGATCTATCCATCAGCCCTAAGCCCCGCGTACCTCCCCGACCGCCTCCCTTCATCACCTGAGCCACCTGCACAAGTTGCAGTCAGTTCCCTTCTGAACCATGCCAAAGAGTCACCTGTACACGCTCGTGCTTCACATGCTCCACTTCCTCACCCTCGTGTCCCACCCAGATACCAAGTGGCAGGACCACCTACCACCAATAGAGGGTAGGGAGCCCCGGTAGGCCAGTCTCTATTCCACTTTGGTTCCATGGCCCACTGGGGACATCAGCTGGAGAATCCTGCACAGAGCTGTGAGCATGGGCGTGTATTTGTCACTGTTCACCCCCATTCTTGCTACTTGCCCCTTCTGTGAGCGGGAGAACCTGGCGCACATCTACCTCGAGTGTGCCTGGTTACAGCCCCTCCTTTGGCTCCTCCAGAACCTCTTGTTGAAGTTCTGGCTGCACTTCTCCGCTCACTTGCTAATCTACACATACACCCATCTGTGGACCCACAAAGCTGTGGGACTTCCTAGTCAACCTCTTCCTGGCTATTGCCAAGATGGTAATTTATAAGACCAGGGAGCAGATGTTGGCCGAGAGAGAGGCCTGCGACTGTGCGGCCTATTTCCATTCCTGCATCTGCTCACGTATCTGGGCAGAGTTCCACTGGGTGGCATCCGCTGGCTCTCTTGAGACTTTTGAGGGGTAATAGGCGCTGTCCGGGGTTCTCTGCTCGGTGTCCCCATCCGGATCCCTTGTTTTAGCCCTTTGACCCTCACACCTGTCCCTGTTTTCTCTTTATTTGTCCCAAGTAATTACTTGGTTTTCTGAGCTCAGTGGACCCTTCCCATAGGCTGGGGTGAGGTCCTTTAGATGTGGACAGGCTAATGTCCACCCACCTCCTGGACTGCAATAGGCACAATATGTTTTTCCAACTGAAAAATACTTATTCAGGATGTCTCAAAGATTTGTAAATTAGTGTAAATGTTTTGTTTTATCCTACATTAATTTTTAAGCATACTTTTTCCACTGGCTGAAAACAGATTTTGTTTTGGAGTGGGAATACAGCCGCTAACCCGAGTTATGACCACCTCCACTTACAACCATCCAAAGTGGTCGTAAATGCGGATCCGAGTTACGAACGGCGATCCATGCTTACAAACAGCGCGGTCGCCATGTAACTCTATGGGATCCGAGTTATGTACACTTTGAGTTATGGACCAAGTGTTGGTCCGTAACTTGTTCATAACTCGGGGAGCAGCTGTATAGACAATGAAATTGCCAAATTGAAAAACATGGCACTGCTGTTCTGTATAATGATACTGTTTACAGGCACTGAAGTTTGCATGTCTGCCCTCAACAGCATTGCTACATCAGTTTACACACTGGAATACATCTTCTTAATTCCTTTGAAATTGTGAAACTGCAACTGCAACTGGACCTCTGGTACTTAGTGCATGAGCCTCTATCCCTTGAGCTTAGCTTTAGGCTAAGGCTGTAGAGCAAACTCATTCTTTCTCTCTGTACGTGGTCTAAGTGCCACTACATGGGACAGTAAACCAGGCCCAGTAGGTATGTTGTTTACATATATTATATCATTGTCTTGCCTGTCTGCAAACCCTGTGCTATACAGTTTAGAGGATAATAACTGTACATGGGACCTGATTCTGTTCCTCCTCTTCTCAACAACTCATATGCAATCATGCTAACCATTATCAGAGGGGTAGCCATGTTAGTCTGAATCTGCAAAAGCGGCGAGGAGTCCTGTGGCACCATATAGACTAACTGAAGTGTTGGAACATAAGCTTTCGTGGGCAAAGACCCACTTTGGACATGCATCTGACAAAGTGGGTCTTTGCCCACAAAAGCTTATGCTCCAACACTTCAGTTAGTCTATAATGTGCCACAGGACTCCTCAATGCTTTTACCAACCATTATGACTCCTGGGAGTATTTTTTCAAAGTGACATTGGAGGATTTATCCATGTGATGTCCATCAAAGCTGCAACTAAAGCCCTTCACATGGCTTTAAAAATCTCATTCAAGTTATTTAGATGAATTGCAGCTGGGGATTGTACCTAATCAGGATATTACAAAGGAAGGAGAGGTGGATTTCATTAAAGAAAATATCAGAATACCAAAAGAGATATCTGTGACAACAGTTTACCTTTATTTTAATTTCACCTAATAGGGGAACTTCACTAAAATATCAACTATTTCAACTTCCTTCAAGTCATCGGCTCTTATACAATTTATACTATACTTTAAATCAAAATACTGTACATTCCTGTGCATAGTCCTATTTCTTCTTAGAGATGCAAGTTTCCTCCCTGTATCCTGAATTTTCCCATTTCTCTTGGATTGCTGGAGCTGAAAAAGATGTCTACAGTTTTCTTCTTCTACATCCATGGCCCACTACTAGGTCTGGGGCTGCTTATTGTACTCCAGTGGCCCTCCCCTGCATGCTTTTTAACCTCATGAGCACCATTTACTTCACTTATTCCCCTTTTTCCCAGCTATCGTAGCAGCTTCTGCCCCATTCAGGAAGCTTCTCTGTGCATAGGCAACAAGTGAGTTCACAGTAAGGATGACTCCATTAGAAGAGGAAACCAATAGAAAGAGAAAAATAAGTGCTGCACCAGGGATGGCAGGGGGGGAAATAGAGGACTTCTATATCCCCTTTTGCAGTGAGAAGCAGAGAATCATAACTTTCCTTCTACTCTGGGTTCCAGCCTAAGAATTCTAGACTAAGCAGAGAAGGGCAGCTTCCTCTGCCTCATTGCTGCTTCCCTGGGCCATATCCTTCTTCTGCTTCCAGACCCTTTTAGGGTACATATACACTGAGGGCTAAAACTTAGTTAAGATACGCAACTTCAGCTACGTTAATTGTATAGATGAAGGCAAATTAGCTTAACTCAGCTTTTGGCACTGTCCACACTGCAGGAAGTTGAAGGAAGTACACTCTTCTTTCGACTTCCCTTACTCCTTGTGAAATGAAGGTTACAGAAGTCAGAGTAAGAAGCCCTTAGTTTCAAAATAATGGGCTTCCTGTGTAGACGTATACTCTGTTATTTCAAAATAAGGGTGTGTCTAGACTACATGGCTCCATCGACAGAGCCATGTAAAGAAGTTTACTCAACATAGTCAATGAAGCGGGGATTTAAATAGTCCCCGCTTCATTAAAATAAAAATGGCCGCTTCACTGTGCCAACAATCACCTGATCTGGCACAGTGTGGCAGTCTAGACATGGCGCAGTTGATAAGGGAAGCCTTTGTCTACCGCCCTGCATCTAGACTGCCGTGCTGTGCCGGATCAGCTGATTGTCGGAACAGCATGACAGCCATTTTTATTTTAATAAAGCGGGGACTATTTAAATCCCTGCTTCACTGACTATGTTGAGTAAGCTTCTTTACATGGCTCCGCTGATGGAGCCATGTAGTCTAGACACACCCCATGTGTACAAGTGTAGACAGTCTCAGGGTTCATCTACGCTGCAATGTTACTTTGAGATAATTAGTGTTATTTTGAAATAACAATGCGAGCGTCTACAGAGCCATTCCATTATTTCAAAATAATTTTGAAATAAAGATTTCGGAACAAACCATCTGTTAAGCCTCATTCTACGAGGAATAACATCTATTCCGAAATAGCTATTTCAAAATAGCCCCTCACCAGGACCATTCTACATTATTCCTGCTCAGTGCCTCATGGGGCATTGAATAGATATAGCATCTCTACATTAGGGAAGCCTACCTCAGACTAATTTTGAGGCTTCCCTGTAGTGTAGATGTACTATTTCAAAATAAGCTATTTCACAATAACTATTCCAGAATAGCTTATTTCAAAATCAGCATGCAATTTAGATGTACCGTTAGAGAGCAACTCCTTTTAGTGCTTTCAGGAGGCTCCAATCCTTGTTCCATTTCCTGCTAGTTTGTGGCTGATGCAAAATTCCCCATCAGATATCCCCGTTTTCTTTTGTTCAATAGAGACATGTTTTTTTTATATATTTTACCCTGATGCTTTCCTGATGCTTTAACTAAACTCCTCACTTTAAATAACCTAAATTCTTTTCCAAGCAACATGCTCAGCATTATCAGATCAGGTGATCATCTCTTTCTTTAACCTTATATGTGTTACACAACACATCTTTGTGGCTTTTAAAAACATATAGGCTACATCTAGACTGGCATGATTTTCCAGAAATGCTTTTAACGGAAAAGTTTTCCATTAAAAGCATTTTCTGAACAGAGTGTCTAGATTGGCACAGATGCTTTTCCACAAAAGCACTTTTTGCGGAAAAGCGTCCATTTCAATCTAGACGCGCTTTTCCACAAAAAAGCCCCGATCGCCATTTTTGCAATTGGGGCTTTTTTGCGGAAAACAAATCTGGGCTGTCTACACTGGCCCTTTTGCACAAAAGGACTTTTGCCCAAACGGGAGCAGCATAGTATTTCCTCAAAAAGCACTGGTTTCTTACAATAGGAAGTCAGTGCTTTTGCGGAAATTCAAGCAGCCAGTGTAGAGAGCTGGCAAGTTTTTCTGGAAAAGCGGCTGATTTTTCAGAAAAACTGGCCAGTCTAGACACAGCCATAAGTTATTATTCAAACTGCAGTGATCAGTTTCCATTCTCTCTCTCTCTCTATATATATATATATAGAGAGAGAGAGAGAGAGAAAGAGAGAGAGAGAGATCTGTCTGTCTATTAATTCATTTGTTCAAGAACTCCTCCTAAACAATAACAGCTAAGAGCACCAAATTTGGCATTCAGCTTCCTCTTATCCTAACTTAAAGAAAGATCAAGGTTGTGCCTGGAAATTGATTGTTTTCCATAACATAGAAAGGGAGGGAAGCTGATCAGTGGGATGTGATACTACACAGTCACCACTGGAGTAGTGAGTCTGGGGATAGCTGTACTACAGAGTGATCACTGGGGGCAGCCACATCAGGAAGAGAGTGGCCAGCTGGGGATCATCATCTTGTCTAGGTAAATGGCTCCCCTACCTCAAAACCTTCCCCCTTGGCCCTCAGCACTAGCACCAGATGCGGGAGGTGGGGCAGGGAAATTCCCATTCAATTGCCTCAGCACCCCCCAGAGCACCACTGAGGCTAGGAAGTGCAGATCCCCCAGGACCCACAGGTGCCTCCCCAACAGTGACGGGCTGCGCAGCTGCGTTGGCAGGTCTGAGAAGGCCCCATTACCTTTGTCCTGGGCTAGCCCAGGGAGTGACATTGTGACTGGCCTGTGCAGCCCCTCCTCCTCTCTGCCTCTGGGTAGTGCCTGGGGAGCACCAGTGCGAGGCCTTTGCAGTCCCCCTGCGCAGCCCTGGGCCATCCTCATCACAACCCCAGACTGCAGGCTGGACTCGATGATTTCTTGAGGTCTCTTTCAACACTATGGCTACGTCTACACTGCCAGGGTTTGTTATTTTCTGAAAAAGATACACAAATTGCGAACAGCGTATCTTTTTCCTCTTGTTTTTCTGATATTTGGCCCATTTACACCGTTCCGAAAAAGCAGATGCATTCCCTGGATGTGGCAGAGTTTTTCTGGGATACCTCTTGTGAAAAGAACAAAGCCCAGACACATTCACATTCACACCAGCAAGGAAATCCTGACAGGAGAATTCTCAGTGAGTCAGTTACATCAGTAATTTGAACCTCCTGAATTGGACTTTTGTATGCTCTTGCATATTTTTACAATATTGCTTCAACATGTGGAATTGCTTCAGAGTCGCAAAAACCTATGAGAAGATACATAGTCACATGTATGTCCAGTATCATAATGCAACATATAGAGTAGATAATGTAGGGTTTAGTTTGGTGGTATTTCTGGGAAAAGATTTTTAGTGCAGCTAGAACATCAGAAGTGATAATTTTTCTGATAAGGAAATTCATGTGAAAAAAAAATAAAACATTCACAAAAATCACTTTTCAAATGGTGGCAATTATGCCAAACACAAATTGCTTCCTTGGGTGTCATACTTGCTGATAGAATTAATGAGTGACTTAATAAGTCTTGTATTAACATAATGGGCTAGTTAGACTAATTCACTGGACAAGTAAGAGTATCACTGCATGTCTTTATAGGGAATGTATCAGTGTTAATGTTACAGGCAGTTAATAAAATGAAAGGGAAATTATGTAAGAAGTCAGAGGTATATAGTTTATTACCCACCTATATCTATGCAGAGATGAATTCATGTGGTTACTTACTATACACTCACAAATCATCATAGATTTTGGAAATGTAAGTACTCTCTTTGCTTTAAGTATATACACCTAATATGAACAGACTTAAGGGTTTTTTTTATTATTATTATACCAGCATCATTCACTCCACTTACACCATTATTTCCATTTAATCCCTTTTTTTAAAAGGTATTTATAGCTTAGCCATTTCATCTTGATCTAAAGCTTGCTATGAACATTCTGACTGACTAATCCCAAAAGGTGCTGAGGGCCTGTATCCTCCATTGAATTCTTCACTGAGAGTTTCAGGTACTCAATAATTCTCACAACTGGGCCTTTTGCCTAGAAGCTATTTTTCCTCTTTAGCATTTGTTTTAGACTATGCTCTCATGCCACACAACAGACCAAAATGCTACCATGTTTTCTGAACTCCAAACTACTAATTAATATTAATTTAAAATCCATCTTGCCCCCTAAATATAAGGAATATTTGAAAATAAATGTTATATATTCTCCAAAATTTATAAAGTGCTTCAAGGTTTGTTTGTTTTTTAAATGTAGTGCTAGAATTAATGGAACAAATTCTTCTGATTTCCCTTCCCAGAGTAGTCAGTGGTCTTGACTGGGGTATTTTATTATTTATCAGAAGATTTACCCAGAGTTGATCACATTCTTAACTCAGTTAACTTTTGGAAAATCAAATGAAAATGTACATGCTTCATTTAAATCATTGCTGGGAGATGAGGTTGGGGATGAGTGGTTCAGTATGCAGGCGGCTCTGGGAAAAGAAAAATATTCCAGCCCTCTTGCACCACAGCAACTTGGGGCCAGGTGACAAGTGCCTCTCCATGCCACTAGAGCTCCAACAGGAACAGCCAGGAGAGGGTGAATGTCCCCTGGCTTGTCTTCTGCCTCTTGCACTTTGCAGCCAGAGTGAGAAATGCAGCTAACTGTTCACTATCCTATTGCTCCTTCATGAAGAGGAATAGCCAACAAATGTTCCCGTACAAATTGAAGGGCTTCAGTCCCCACCTCTCCATACAGGACACGTGGGGAGTAGGAGGCTCAGGGCTGAGGCAGTAAAAAGTATAAACAAAAGAAATCGTATATTTTAATTCTTGTACAAGAACTCTAATTCTATCTCTTTTTTGTAAAAATTATTTATATCTGGACACAAAAAGAAAACAACTATATAAATCTTGATCAGTGATGGGCAACCTAGCCTAGTGAGTGGACCTCCTTCATGTTAGTAGGCCTCATGATGGTCATAATCAAAATGGTCTCCCATGATAGGATACTTTTGCTTACTGCCCTTCTACACCTAGAATGTGTGGGGTGTACTGATTGAATCATAGAAGTGCTTTGTTTGGATGCAGAGGCAGAACATAGCTGTCACAGTCAATGCTGTATGCATGCATGTCACTTTAGTAATACTAACAGGAAAAACACTATGTGGACAGAAAACAATGTAGTCTGGGAACTCTGTACTTTGGCAACAGTAAACAAAATGTCTCATGGGCCATACTTGAAACCCAAAGGGCTGCTTGCGGCCCATGGTCCAAAGGTTTCTCACCACTGCTTTTGAGACTACAAGTCCAGTCAGTCTTACTTGTCATTCAGCTAATTGATAAGAAAAATAAGTTTGTTTTTATTTTCTCATGTTAACACTCCCCACTTCTTTATTTACAATGTCATATGAAAATGAGAACAGACATTTCCATGGCACCATTGGTAGCTGACATAGCAAGGTATTTACATGATGGATATGCTAACCATTCATATGCCCCTTCATGCTTCAAGCAACCTTCCAGAAGACATCCTTCCATGCTGAATTCAAATTGGTATTCTATTCTTGTTTAAAGAATGCAATAAAAACTGTGAGTAATCATTGCCAATTGTTTAATCTCTTGATTAATTGAAATTATTTTAATTGTTTGATAGCCCTGATTATTATTTATTTGTATTACATTTATATTCTAGTATTGCAAGTGAATCTGGAGCTCTATTGTGTTATAGCAGGTAAGGACACATTGTAAGAAACAATTCTTGCTGCAAGGAGCTTACTGTCTAAATAAGCAAGACCAATATACAATGAAGAAAGGAAAGATTATTATTCCCATTTGACAGAAATGGGAATTAGAAGGGTTATTTGGCTTTCCCTTGGATATTACACAGAAAGTTTATAGCATAGAAGACAAATCAACTAAACTCTCCTGAGTACAGTCTAGTAGTTTAACCAAAAGATCATTCTTCCACAGGACGGACATTATAACAAAGTGTTTCCTTCTACCCTTAGATTGTTGTTACCCTTTGTAGCTCTTAGTACCTTTATGCCTCAAGTAGATCCATAAATTTATATTAATATTATCTTTGTGTCCCTCATGTCAGAAGGTTGAGATCGTGCTTCCCTTATTTAATTCTTTCCTCACTTGCCACATCAGAATATTATGACTCCCACCTTAGGCTATCAAGTTTCTTTCTAAGGAGCTAGGAGGACAAAATTCAGCTCACAGTTACATCAATATAGAGACAGATTTACTCTGGATTGAAATCTTGTGTAACTAACATCAGAAATTGGTCTTAAATATGGTACCAATGGTTTCATGAAGTAATGATAGAATCATATAGAATCACAGAATACTAGAACTGGAAGGGACCTCGGGAGATCAAGTCCAGTCCTCTGCCCTCATGGCAGCACCAATCTAAATAATTCCAGATAGACATCTATCCAATCTGCTCTTAAATATCTCCTGTGAAGAAGATTCCACAACCTCCCTAGACAACTTATTTCAGTGTTTAACCACCCTAAGGCTATGTCTAAACTACACGCCTTTTTCGAAAGAGGCTTTTTCAAAAGTTACTTTCAAAAAAGCCTCTTTTGAAAAAGAGCATCTAGACTACAATCAGTACTTTCGAAAAAGCAAGCCGCTTTTTCAAAAGAAAGCACCCAGGCAGTCTGGATGCTCTCTTTCGAAAAGGCACAGTTTGCATTACATAGCACCTTTTTTCAAAAGAGCACTTTCAAAAAAAGGCATTCTTCCTCGTAAAACAAGGTTTTCCATGGTCGAAAAAAATGCCACATTCTTTCGATTTACTTTCGAAAGAACATGGCAGCAGTTTAGATGCAGGGGAAATTTTTTCGAAAAAAGGCCATTTAAAAAAAACCCCTATAGTATAGACACACCCTAAGAGTTAGGAAGATTTTCCTAATGTCCAACCAAACCTCCCATGCTACAATTTAATCCCATTGCTTCTTGTCCTATCATCAGAGGCCAAGGAGAACAATGTTTCTTCCTCCTCCTTGTGACACCTTTTTAGATACTTGAAAACTGCTACCGTGTCCCCTCGCAGTCTTCTCTTTTCTAAACTAAACAAGCTCAATTCTTTGTCTTCCCTCATAGATCATGTTTTCTAGACCTTTAATAATAATTGTTGCTCTTCTTTGGACCCTCTCCAATTTCCTCCCATCTTTCTTGAAATGTGGTGCCCAGAACTGAATTAGTACTCCAACTGAAGACTGGCACAGATCATGGATGTTGCTGTACCAGGGAGTCCTGATTTAGGGAGGTACAACCTGTAGTCATTGGACTAATCTAACGCAGTGTTAGGTCATATAAAATATGTAGATATATATGCATATAGTCATATATTCTCTAGGTTTATGTATTATTCTAGTTATGTATAGGAACTAGAAAGTCCATCCAGAGATGAAACAAAATACAGGACTATGTAGCACTTTAAAGACTAACAAGATGGTTTATTAGACGATGAGTTTCGAAAGCTCATCATCTAATAAACCATCTTGTTAGTCTTTAAAGTGCTACATAGTCCTGTATTTTGTTTCAGCTACACCAGACTAACATGGCTACATTTCTATCACCATCCAGAGATGGGAATTGAAGCATCTGCAATAATGTACAGACCAAATAGAGATTTGTGTAGTCATGATAACAGGATTGCTTCACTCATGAAGCCAGCTTTTTGCATGACTTGTGACATTCCACTATGTTTAATTATTTTTTCACCCTCAATGAAACAGGCAAGTTTGTTTCTTATTCCTGGAAAATGTAATTCTTCTCAGTACTCCTCTCTTTGTACTCTATGCATCTCTTTAGAACAAAATTATGTAACATTGAAAAGAAAAACCTAAATAAACAGAACCAAGAGCAGGTTTTTCTGAAGCAGCAATAACGCTTCATGTGAATCAAATGTTACTACATAAAATGGTGGCTATGAATATCAAATAGCTTCAGAGTCATTCAGATACAGAAGCTTGGAACAGGATCATTGCAGTATGCCACTCTTTGCTCTGGATTCCAGAAATCTCTCCTTTTAGCTGTAGCAGCTGTTGATCCATATTACTTTTGGGCTTCTACAAAATGGCTGCAGCACAGCTCTGATGCTGACTGAAGAAAAAAATGTGTGATCTAATTAACATTATGCAATTCCATGTTCTTATCACTCAAGAAGATGTGAACCTGTGGTCAACAACCATTGTTCAGTGGACATACTTCCAGCAAGAGAAGATTAGCCTTGTCTCTCATGGGAATAATTATTGTAGCATCAGAAAGTATACACAAATGAGAGAGGTTTAAACAAAAATGCTGTGAATAATATTAGACTGGAATTGATGTTATATGGCAATTGTTGTAATCCAGATTAACAGCAGATTTATCTTGAATATTATTTGTGATCTTCCTGTTGTTGTTACATTTCTAGCATTTTCCTCATAAAATAGTTCTCTAAAACCTATCAAGGAGTGAGAGAGATAGCAAAGCATGCATGTATTTTCATTAGAGTTGCATAGTCCTCAGTAAAGTTTAGTGCTTTTTTAAAAAGTCTTACTCATGTATTTATTTTTACACCTTATTTCAGTGACCAGCTGTGTTCAGATGTAAGTGCAGTGAACTTCCGGTCTAAAATTTGTGGCACTGGACGCTCATGCTAACACACCAGAGGTGGGCAATAATTTTTGAACAGGGGCCACTTCAATAATTTTTGAAGTGGTTGCAGGCCGCCTCTGAAGGGGTGAGGTCTTGGACAGAAGGGGAAAAGCCTTTAAATAGCAGGAGTTGAAAGGACTCATGCTTCCGCTGCAGCTCCCAGGCACCACATATTTTGTAAAACACTTGAATAGCCATAGGGCTACAGCATATGAAAGAGAATAACTATAGCTTTAGAGAGAGAGGATGCCTAGGTTTCAGTCTTGGTTCTGCCATGAGTGGTCACGATTAAGCAAACCTCCCCCTTCCCTTGGGTTCGCTAGGACTGTGCAGAACTCTGGTCTGCCCCCTTGCTTACCTGGGAAGTCGTCAATAAATTTAGACCAAGTACCAATTTGTGTTTTAATTAATGAGCATAACTTTATTGATGTTGCCTCTTAACAAAGTTAAAAGATAACAGCTAAGAATGAAAAGAAAATGCATAAAAAAAGAAAAATACAAATAGCAAATTGTTTCTGCTAGCATGATTACAAGGATACTTAGTGACGTCAGCTAACTCATTATCTAGTTTTTTAATTTCTTCTAGATTAATTTTTTAAAAGAACTGCAACTATGAGGATCCTTGGTCTTATAGCTTATCAATATTATTTTGTTTTTCTTGATTTTTTAAGAATATTTTTGTTAGGTTTTTTTACTCTTTTTGTTAGATTTTTCAGAGTCTTTTGTTAAGTTTTTTGACTCACCTGATCAGGTGTAGCAGCATCTCTCTACTGGCCAGGTAGAGGACAACGAATGCTGTTATGATGCCTGCCTAGGTATGGACCTCCTGTCGTCAGAGAGCAGCACATGAGTTCAGTTTTCAGAATGAGTTGTAAAAGATGAGGTACCCACAGTCGTTACTGCAGGGTATTTATGGCCTGATCTCTCATTGTCTATTCAGTTCTGTGGTTAATTTGAGATGCATAGATGCAAAGAATTTTTTTTTTACTTTCACCAGATTTGGTGTGTTACTCAAGAGCTAGCGAATGAGATGAAGCTTTTGTAATTAGATGCAAGGAATGTTTTATACTTACTCCAGATTTGGTATGTTTCTCAAGAGCTAGCGAATGAGATGAAACTCTTGTAATTAGATGCATGGATTTTTTCTACTTATACCAAATTTGGTGTGTTGTTGAAGAGCTAGAGACTCAGATGAGGATTTTTACTCTTACAAATTTTACTGCTTATCCTAAATTATCATGTTTCCTAACACATTTCCTAATACACTCCTTCTTAACAGCAAAAAGACAATTCATGTAGTCTGTGGTTAGGCTACTTCCTCTTAAACATAGCTGTCTGAGCTTTTGCTATAGAATTAATTTTAAAGAGCTGCTAAGCATACATGACAGGTTCTAGCTCCAATTAAATTATTCATTCAAAGCAGCACAGCTTCAACTGGAGAGATTAAAAAATGAGTCTTACCTGGAACATCCAATATCTGGGAGTTAGGGTACCGCCTGTGATGTACGGATACCTGGGTTCAAGTCCATGCTCCATAGTGGTAATCTAGACCTCTGTATCACACCAGTGCCCTAAACACTAAGCTGCTAAGCATAATGAAAGTTACATCTTTCCATGCCATTTTGGGAATAGTGCCTAAATCTTCTTGTGAATCTTTCCCCCCCACCAAAAAAAATCACTGCTGTTAAGGGGACTCTGTGGGTTAAAGCACCTTTTGTCTGATCAGTCAAATGCTTTCTGAGGTTCAATTTGTTGCAGAGCAATTATCAGAGGAGGGTTAATTGCGAGGCCATCTTTTATGATAAGCTGAACCTAGCTGAGTTGCCTTGGACTTGGGAATTTCCCAAGTGAAAACCCCAGAAGTAGAGACAAAAACAGAGATCAGTGCTTAAGCTTTTTGTGGCAATGATCTGACTGCCTTAATCTAGGATTGTGAGATTATCTGTTTGTTGCAGAAAAGGCATGGTTTTACACTGGGATAGCTAACTTGAGAGAGATTTCTCAAGGTAAAAATCTCAGCAGATCTCAGGCACAGGTAGTTTTTACCTCTGTTTAACTACTTAAGGTAAACTGCAGTTAGAGAGGTGGGGCAAAGGGTTGACCTCAACCAACTACACTGAGGTGAAACAAACAAACAAAAACTCTGGTTTTTGTCTCCACTAGGATTTTGCATGGAGACAGTTAACTGAGATTAATTATGTTGATGTAAAAACACACCTATCTAGGGAGGGAAGACTGAGATGCCTAGCACTCTTTTGGGTGTTTAATAAATAACGATAATAATGAAAATATAGCCTCCAAACTGTCTTCGGCGCCATATTTTTGTCCTTCAGGATAACAATTTGAGTGGGTTTCCATGACAACCAGCTGCCATAATAGTTTCTGGCACATGCCTATTAGAACTCCTCATCTAATCAAATACATTAAAAAACAGAATATACCTTCCAGCAAGGTTTTTGCAAGACTCCTGCCTTGTTTTGCATTCAGGTGCTGAGCTGTGTTACAGATCATCTCATCTACAATCATGAGAGTGGCAGCTTTGTTTCATTGTTAATTTTCTTCATTATATATTTTTTCTCTCTCTCCAAAATAGAGATTTACTCTTCCTTGAAATTAGGGACATTAATGAGAATATATTTTGTATTTTTCTTACTTTTAATATTACATCACTATAGATTGTTCACTTTTACTTCAGACTGGTTTATATCACCAACTACATAAATAATAATAGCAGCTTTGTAATTTGTATCCAATCCAGAACTCCAGATATTACAAACTATGTTGCCAGTGCAGCTTTAATTTACTTCAAAAACACAAAACAGGGCTCAAATTAACAAATTGAAGATTATATTGCCACATTTTTTTGTGTTCAGTTCCTCTATCATCTTGCAGTGAAAAATCTATTGATTATTTCTGTGTGTATGAAAAATACTGGTCCCAATTAATTCCGTATATAATATTACCAAAGCCAGTGGAGATACACCAGTGATGAAGCAACAAAGCAGTTGAAGCCATTTTTAAGATTCTTTCAGATTATACTGCAATATGAGCCGGGGAATAAAATCCAACCAATGATTCACAAAGCATTTCTCTAAAGAATTATGGAGAATTCAAAGTACTTATACTTACAGCATTCCACATACAGTTAGGAGTCTAGCATTCCATTTTTTATTTTAAACCAGTCAAAGGTTGAGGGCCTTTCATTTAACATAGTAAGATCCCTTTTCAGCATCCTTCTGCAATGTTCAGACTTTAAATGCAACCTATATCTCCTTTAAGGCCCTTTAACTTGCCAGAACATCATAAAAGGCACCCAGGATAAATAACAAAAGCACCTGAGTGACTTAGGAGCTTTTTCCAAAAGGGGGAACTCAAATCCCATTGAAATTCAATGGAACATAGATACATAGATGTTTTTAAAAGTTTACTTTTTAGCATAAATGAGAGTCAGGTCCTTATACAGGATGTAAATTTTTTCATTATTGTCAAATTCTTGGGCTTTTTTCTTCATATGTTTGGGCATTCTGTGTAGGGATGTAAAATTGTGTTTAATCAACAAATTTCCATCAACTAGTCAATTAGTCAATAAGCGGGAGAAACTGTGGAGCCACAGCGGAGTTAGTCCTGGCTCCGGGAGCTAACCCCACCGCCTTTTAAATACATGTAGGCTGTGTCTAGACTGGCAAGTTTTTCTGCAAAAGCAGCTGCGTTTGCGGAAAAACTTGCCAGCTGTTTACACTGGCCGCTTGAATTTCCACAGGAACACTGACGATCTCATGTAAGAAATCAGAGTTTCTTGCAGAAATACTATGCTGCTCCCATTCGGGCAAAAGTCCTTTTGCACAAAAGCTTTAGCGCAAAAGGGCCAGTGTAGACAGCTCAGATTTGTTTTGCGCAAAAAAGCCCCGATCGCAAAAATGGCGATCGGGCTTTTTTGTGGAAAGGTACGTCTAGATTGGCACGGACACTTTTCCTCAAAAAGTGCTTTTGTGGAAAACATCCGTGCCAATCTAGATGCTCTTTTCCGCAAATGCTTTTAATGGAAAACTTTTCCATTAAAAGCATTTGCGGAAAATCATGCCAGTCTAGACGTAGCCGTAAGGTATGTCTTAACTACAAAGGTTTTTTTAAAAAAATGCCCTTTTAAAAAAAAAACTTCACCTGCATCCAGACTACCGTCACGTTCTTTTGAAAGTAAATTGAAAGAACGCAACACTTCTTTCAAAATTGATAAACCTCTTTTTACGAGGAAGAATGCATTTTTTGAAAGAGCTCTTTAGAAAAAAGGCGGGTGTGGACGTGGGAAGGTAGCTTTTTTTTTTTTTTTTAAAAAGGCCTATTAGAAGTGATTCCGGGTGCCCTTTTTGTGAGAGAGCATCCAAACAGTCTGGACGCTCTCTTTTGAAAGAAGCTTTTTTGAAAAATCTCTTTCAAAAAAGCTTCTTTCAAAAGTAGCTTGTAGTCTAGACGTATCCTCAAAAGGCAGACATGAAGCGTGGAGGAGCACCAGGCATGAGCCAGGAGAGCTGCTTCCCAGTTCATGCCTCATCTTCCCTGCTGTGCTTCAGCTTTTTAAATATATTAAGAGCCTGGCTGGGATTGGGCCCAGTCCCTTGCTACTCCTCTTCCTTCCCTGATCCCCACAGAGATGATACTGGGGGGAACCAACTTTTAAGATGGCTCCCCAACACTGGCTTCTGCTCCCTTCTCCTTTTGCTGCCTCTTTCAGAGGCAGCAAGATGGGGGAAGTGACTAGTTGAGTCACTGCTTGACTATCCAATTTTTTTTTTGTAATCTCTTATTAGAAAATCAGGTAGGTGAAACTGCACTAGTTTAAGTGTTAGTACAGGTCTCTTACACTTAGTACTACAGGTTCAAACTCTCTCATCCTCTCACCTGTGATTCTCTGATCCAGCAACATCCATGGTCTGGCATGGATGTTGCAGGACTAGAGACTCCCAGTGGAAGGCCAGCAGCAAGGATCCCAGTGGGGCCAGCGAGGCAGTGGGCTTCCTGCAGTGAGCTGACAGCAGAGCTACCCAGCACATGGCAGCAGGGCTGCCCAGTGGGGCTGATCACAGGGGCTGGGAGCCATGGTAGTTTGGTGGAGCAGAAAGCCATGGCGCATGACTTCCCGGTGGATCTCAGAGCTCCAGCACAGAAGGGAGGCCAGTGGCTGGGCCCCAGGGGCTGGTGGCAGGGATCCAAAATGACATCCTCTGGTCTGGCAAAATTCTTAACCCGGGACTGGTCAGGTTCTAAGGGTGCCAGACCAGGAAGTTCCACCTGCAGTATAAATGCACAGATTTCAAGTAAAAGTTTTTTAAAAAGGAATGGACCTGAAGATTTACTGTCCATTGGCTAGTTTAAACACCACTGAAAAACACAACATTCATCTTTTCAGGGCAATTAATGATTTTTCCAGCTACCAACTAATATAGCCAGTAGTAAATCCCCAAGAGAATGAAGTATAGCACTTTTTAAATCATTATTTCAAGCTATGAGAAACAGTATCCTCTTCAGATATTATTCCTTTTCTCACCACATTCTTTTATCATAAGCAGGTATCCATGCTACTATGAAATGTATACAGTTCCATAAAGATGCCCTTCAGGATTCAGTTCATTTACATTTAAGTAAGCAAGAAAGTAGATGTGACTGTGTGAGAATATTTATATTAAGTATATACAAAATAATTTAAGTAGCCAATGAGCAGAAAGATCTCATGGGATGAAGGATAACATATTTGCAGGTTTTTGAATAATTTCTTTAGAACCAAATAGATACTTTATGGAGTGTTATGTGGAAACTGGTGTGAATGGCCATGATTAAAATAAATGCATCACCATTTTCAGCTGAGAAGCATTAAACACAACTGGAAGCCCCCGCCTACTCGCTTAAAAGTATACAGCAAAATCCTACTGATTTCAGTGGAGTAAGTTCAAGCCTGAAAGCAAAAGAAAAATAGATACTGGTATTCTTTCCTCCACAGGATAATATTGTTCATGTAGGTATTCAGAAAACAGGGAACTAGAAAATCCCTCCCCCCAACCAAGTAATACCACCTTACTTTTTCCAGTGGGTGCATTCGTACCCCTTTGGACAACCTTCATATATTATGAAAATGGATTTATAAATATGAATATGCATAACTCAAAGATGCTTTATGCAAAATGCCTTATGTAACCTATCAATTTTAATGTTACGATCTGCTTAATCTGTATATCCTATTTTTTGCATGTACCATTCTTGTATGTGAAGTGTAAATCTGTTTATGTTATAAATGTGCTAATGGAAGCCATTCCCCTCCCTGGGAGAAAGTCCATTTAAGCAATGGGAAGCAATCACCTTTTGTCTTCAGTTGGCTTATGAAACTACCTGGCACACCCTAACAACATAGAAAAGAACTTTGAAGAAATCTGGAGACCCAAGTCAGAGTAAAAAAACAATTCTGATTTGAAGCTTTTTGTCTGTGTGACGGGGTGGCGGGGATCGTGAGCCCCAACCCCGCACCCCGCACTGGGGTGCCACGGGAGACAGGCGCCGAAACACCTGAGTGGTTCTACCGCGCTTGTTCGGCAGCAGCCGCTGCCGTAGGTGGGGGCAGGGCGGCGGGGATCGCAAGCCCCAACCCTACGCCCCGCGCCAGGGGCGCCACAGGAAATTGCCGCTGGGACGCCTGAGCGGCTCTAACGCGCCGGCCCAGGGACGGCGGCCGGCGCAGGTGCAGGAACCTTCACCCTGATGGGCCGCCCACACACGCGCCCAGCCCCTCCCACAGGGGGCATGCGCCGGCGTCCCTGAGCAGGGCCGCCGGGTTTAAAAGCCAGACAGCCTGGGTGCAGAGAAAGGGGGGAAGAGAGAGCTCCGGCGAGACAGAGTGCGGACGATTACCCCGGACGGCGGCGGGGCGGCAGGACCGACGGTGGACCCAGGATGGACCACTGAGTGTCCCACGATTCGAGTGGGTGAGTCACCCCCGAAACCTCGCTGAACGAGACTAAGACATACAGACCCGAAAGGGTCGGAGGAAGCAGCCCAGGACGGGGTCGGAAACCCCGGGGACCGGTGCGTTGTGGCCGTAGCCCCCCCCGGTCGGGCAGCGCGACTCAGACGCACTCCCTTAGGGTCCTGGGCTGGGATCTGGAGAGGGGGCGGGCGCAGGTCCCCCTCCGCCCCAGTCGGATACCGGGGAACCACCTGAGAGGCAATTCAGTGAAAGATAGCGCCCCCTCTCCCCGAGGTAGGGGCCGGGACCGTTACAGTCTGAAATAAGACAGCAGTTTAAGGTAAGAATTTGGATGTAACCACTTTCTTAGTGGATTAGAATTAGCTATGTGTTTTCTGTTCATTTTGATTTAGTCACTTACTTTGACCTGATTGTTTTGACTTCCAACCACTTAAATGCCTGCTTTTTATACTTCATAAAACCTCTCTCCTTTATCATCAAGCCCAGTGTAAATAATCACTATGTTGGGGGAGAAACCACTGTGCATATCTTTCTTTGATTGATAAAGAGAGCTTACCATATGAGCTTTTTTGTGTAAAATGTTTACACAGAGAAAGACGGATTTATTTGGGGTTTTGGACCCTTATAGGGGTTGGTTCCTGGGTGCTGAGTCCTTAGAACTGAGTCTTCCCAGAGCTGAAGCGGTTCAGTGTCTGCATTGCTCTGTGGGGGATGGTAACCCCAACTTTTTGTCTTGGCTGGGAGAGACTAAAGGATCTGACCCAGAAGGACAGAGTTGGGGTGAGCTCCAGAGAACAAGAAGGCAGACATCAGTGATATGATCAGCACATTGGGGAACAATCTGAAGGGGACTTCTGAAGGGGACCCCCATCACACCCCTGAAGTACAAAAGTAATTTATGTTTTTCTTTAAAAGTGTGTACGGCCCAAGTATGGCTCAATAGATCGAAGAAAAATGAGCTAGTCATTTTAATGGGAAACTTTAAAACCTCTTAAAGGAAGCTCTTATAACACACACTCAACTACTATGATTCAATGTTGCAAGAGAAAAGTAAATTTATCTCTGTGGCTGAACTTTAAAGAAAGCTAATACCTATGGAAAACAAACTAAATAATAAGTGATTAATAAGTCACTTGCCTTCAGGATTCTGATTTTTAAAAGCTTCACTATTTCTACAGGTATCAAAAAGTTGTATTTCTGATTACTAGGTATGGCATTGTGCATATATGTGTATGTAACAAGGGGAACATCTTTTGTGTCTTGTCTTATCCTGTGAGGATAATTAACCACTGGAATAATTTACCTAGAAATGTGAAGGATTCTCCACTACTTGCAGTCTTAGAATTAAGATTGGCTGACTTTTTTTAAAGGTTAGTTGCTGCTCAGCCAGAAGTTCTAAGCTAGGAATCACTAAGGGAAAGTCTAGACTACATGGCTCCATCGACGGAGACATGTAAACTAGTTTACCCGGCATAGTTAATGAAGCGGGGATTTAAATAATCCCCGCTTCAATAAAATAAACATGGCCACTGCGCTGTGCCGACAATAAGCTGATCTGGCACAGTGCAGCAGTTTAGACATGGATCTGTCAGCTAGGGAAGCCTTTGCCTACCGATCCTGTAAACCTCGTTTTAAGAGGCATAAGGGATCAGTCAGCAAAGGCTTCCCCAGCCAACAGTCTAGAGTGCTGCGCTGTGTCGGATCAGCTGATTGTTGTCAAGGCACGATGGCCATGTTTATTTTAAAGAAGTAGGGATTATTTAAATCCCCGCTTCATTGACTATGCCGGGTAAACTAGTTTACATGTCTCTGTCGACGGAGCCATGTAGTCTAGACATACCCTTAGTGAAATTTAACAGTCTGAATGTGTAACGAAGCAGTACACACCTCCTGAGAGCTCTCCCTTTGGCCCCATATGCATGCCTGCACTTCCTCTGAGCTTTTTCAGCGATTCATCTTAAAAGCTTCTTTGGTGACTTAGCCCAGCAGCTGAGTCACATGCAAAAAGCACACAAACCCCTTCTGGGGTATACATTTAACAGGGGCTCATGTTGAAGCCCTCTATATAGTATTCCTGGGTCTGTTCCCTCAGTCTGTTCCCCCACTCAGAAGAGAGTAGTGCCCCCAGAGCTTTCCTTCCTAGAGACAGCTTCCTTGCCCTTGCCTCTGGTCTTTATCTCAGAGTCCTGTCATAGTCCATCATTCTCACTAAGTTCACCACACAGAGGTGTCTGCAGTGCTACCGCTTCCTCAGCAAGTCACCCAGCCTTCACAATTTCAGGTCTCCAGAAGCTCTGCCTGCTGTCTGATCCTGCAGCTCCTTTTATAGGATCTTCCTGGCCCCTAATTGGCTGTCTCCTCCACTGCCACTCTAGCCTGCTTGGATGACTTCTCTATACTCTTTGTGGGGCAGAGCATTTTAAGACCACAAGACTTCCAGCAGGAGGTCTTGGGGCCCCATCATAGTATTATACAGATTCTCCAGCTAGATGGTCACAATGCTCACTACTGACTATAAAAATCTATGAATCCATGTAAATGACACTATATGGGTCAATGCAAATGCCATGCCTATTTTGCTATGGATCAGTGAGACTATCACATATGGTAGTTTGAATAGATGTTGTCAAATCATTTGGGGCCAATTTCTCTACTACAGGTTAGACCCTTCTGGTCCAGCACTCTTGGAACCTGAACAGTCCCAGACCAGGGAGTTTGTCAGTCCTGGGAAGGTCAGTGCTCCACTGCTGGCTCCCGGCTCCTCTCCTTGGGGTTCCCAAGGCTGGGGCTCCCAGCCATTTCAACACTGGCTTGGCTGGGCTGCCTCACCCTGCTGCCCACCGGGTGCCACCTGGTTCCCAGCCAGGACTGCCTATCCTCTCCCACTGGGGTTCACCAAGATTCCCTTGCTGGACCTCCTGGCCACCACCCGCCCCACTTCCTCTGGAGGGTTCTCCAGCTGAAGCTCCCTGGACTCTACCTGGCTCCACTGCCACCAGAGGTTTCCATGGGTTCCCTGTTCAGCACCCCTGGGCCAGCCCTGCTGCCACTGGGGATTCCCCGGCTGGGACCAGGGCATCCCCAGCTGCCTGGCCCTGCTGCCATTGGGGATTCCTCAGTACCCGCCTGGCCTCACTGATGCTGGGGTTGCTGGCTCAGTTGCTGCTGGTGCAAGTGGGAATCCCAGCCCCCACATTCTCCCAGCTGGCTCATGCTTCTGGCCTCTGGGGTTCTTTGGTCCAGCAACATCCATGGCCCTGCCAGACCACAGATGTTGCCAGACCAGAGTCCTAGATTTGGGAAGTTCAAACTGTAGTGTACTAGCATCGCTCCACTGAGTTAAATATATATAAATGTTAATTTACATATATAGTGTAAATGTCTGGGTTTTCTTTTTAATTTAAGCAGGTTAAGATCTAAATACCAGAAATCTTGATGGTTTTTAGGAAGTAAACAAGGCGCAAATCACTGACTTTCCCCCTGTATATGCACTTCCCCTACCCTGCAATATATATTTGAGGTCTTTTTATCTTTGCTCTTATTTAAATCTCAATATTGATCTATTAATAGTATGATTTTTCTGTTATTAATAAATATATTTTATAGTAATTTTGTTCAGCAGGGAGGGAGACTAAGGAGGTAAAAAGGAACAGAGAAAGAGAAAGGCAGCTACCCCACAATGACTTAGGGTTTGTCTAATACTACAGAATTTTGCCAATAAAGCTCATGTCAACAGTGAAAAATTGACAAAACCAAAATCACCAAAGTGTGTTCATGCTTCTCCCTTGGTCAACAGATCATGTCCACACTGGGGGTACCATCATCAACAGCATGAATATGGCACTGTGATATGTATCCCACATTGCCTGGTGACTTCTCTGCTAGGCATGGTGGGAAGGCAGAATGGAGCACAGTACATCTCGGGACCTTGCTAAATGTCTTGTACTGCTATCTGTTCCAGCCCTCCACTGGCTTCCAGCTTCCTTGAACACCATTTTTCAACTGCCATTCTTTGTTGCTCAGTCCAACATCCGCAGTGAGATAGGAGGCATCCTGCACTTCTCTTCTTTACTCTGTTAAGTGTCATGAGGACAACATGCATGGAAACACAGTTAATTGTGCAATTATTGAAAAAGGAAGACTTGCAAATGCCTGCCCTTCTGCATGATATGGAGAGCCACAGCCTTTGGCATTCACAGAGCAGCAGCATAGGGTAGAGCACTGCTTTTGAGCATCACTTTTGGGTGCTTTTGGGGAAACTAGCACTGATTGGTCAGATGTTATTATCATAGAGGTGTGGGATGAAGAGCGGCTACAGAACTTAAGGATGTGCAAAGCAACCTTTCTGGAGCTGTATACGGAGCTGGCCCTAGACCTGTGACACAAGAACACCAGAATGAGAACTGGCCTCTCAGTAGAAAAATGTGTGGCAAATGCTGTCTCAAAGTTAGTGACTCCAAACTGCTACCGATCCTTTGAAAAGCAATTTGGAGTAGTGAAACCAACCATTGGGACTGTATTAATGCAAGTGTGCAGAGCAACAAATTGCATCATGTTATGGAGGACTAAGACTCTGGGAAATGTGCATGAAATAGTGGATAGCTTTGCAAAGATAGGCTTCCCTAATTGTAGTAGGGCAATAGATGGCACACATATTACAATTTTAGTGCCAGAGCACCTTCCAGGGCAGTACATCAGTAGGAAGGGATGCTTCTCCATGATGTTGCAGGAGCTCGTGGATTACCATGGGCATTTTACAGACATCAACATGTAGTAATTCTATGTTTTTTTGGGAACACTGTCCAGTACAGAATGCCACAATGGGGACTTTCTTTCCAGACCATAAGATAACAGAGAGGAGTTGTAGAAATGCCCATAGTAATGCTGGGAGACTCGGCTTACCTCTGGCCCATGAAACTTTACACAGGGCACCTGGACAGCAGTTAGGAGCATTTTATCAACAGGCTGAGCAGGTGCTGCATAGCAGTCAAATGTGTCTGTGGCAGATTAAAGGAACAGTAGGGGTGCCTCTATTGAAGGTTAGATTTTACCATGGTCATAGCTGCATGCTGAATTTTGCATAATCTGCGTGAAGGTAAGGGTGAAATGTTTGCTCAGAAGTGGAGCGCCGAGGCAGAGTGCTTGGCTGGAGAATTTGAGCAGCCAGATATAAGGACTGTCAGAGGAGCCCAGAAGATTGCAATTGACATCAGGGAGGCTTTGGGAAAGCACTTTGATTATGAGAGGCAGTAACATATATCTGTTTTGGAATTGCTTCTCTGACACATACCGTGTTACTATTTAGGACATGTGTCCATGTAAGAAAATCATTTAAAAACCTTTACCCGGAATCCAAATGATTGCTATGTGAACTTATGAGACACAAAATGAAATGATTTGCTATTATACATTTACTTTATTGATCAAGAGAAAGTTCAGTGACACTCACCAAATCACATTTGATGGTAAAGGAGGGGCTTGGAAAGAGCAAAACCTCACAACTGTGTGTAGGTCCAGCTATTGTTAAAGTTGTGAGAGAGGGTGTAGTGAAGGGGGAACTGAGGAATTCCAGAAAGTGGAAAGGAATGTGTGGATTTAGAGTGGGGGCTGCTTGTGAAAGAATTATGCACGTTTTGTAGTGGAGGCTGAGCCCATATTTGCTCACTCTGGATCATTATTAAAGACTTGAGTATCTCTGTTTGCACCCGCCATTACTTTCATCATCTACTCGGTTGCTTCCCTAGCTTGATTCTCTATTCTTTCCTGCCTTTCAGCTTCCCAGCACTCCTTTTACTCCCTTTTCTCTGAAGAGGAGCACTGTAGCACCTGCTTGAACATGTCTTCTTTGCTTTGTCCTGTCCTCCTTCTTATCTGCCAGAGACAGTCAGCAGGGGTGTGTGGGACTGCAGCGGGGGGCACATGGAGAAAAGAAAATACAGTCTTTGTAGGGCTTGCAGTGCAGCTTTGCAGGGAACAAATCCTAAAATTATCCCATACTTTTCCACAGGATCATTTTAGTAGACATCACTGAGACTGCTGAGGATAATCAGGGAAATCAAGGTACAACTATGTACGCTTGCAGCTTCCGCCCTGCTCTATATGAAGCTCAGTTATGTGTGGCTTTGTTCCCTGCACAAGCAATTGCACAACAGTGTGGGAGGCTGTTCCACAATGGTGGAAGGGACAGAGCAGCATTACCATTGAATCTTCAGCAGAGGATTCACAAGTGCCTCCAGGAAACTTGCCTGGAAATCTCTCTGGAGGATTCCCTTGAGATCTTGGTGTCCATCTACACCCTCTTTGGCCACACTGATTAACTACATGGATCAAGGTGCAGCTCACAGAAACACAGCCTGTTTCCAATTTTCTGTATCCTATATCTACCTCTGCAATTCCTAAGCCACAACCAACTGTATCTCATCTCCTGCTTCTTACTTTCTGGAGAGCAGTTGCTGAGACTGGCTATGGACTTCAGTAGTTGAAAAGAGTTCCTCTCTGCCTGCCCCACCAGTCAACGCTGCTGGAGCTCCACCATAAACCAAATACTAAGATTACAATCTAGTAGCATAGAAGCACAATACGGCCATATTCAAATTCCATAGGCAAATATCTGCAACTCTTATTACCAATCTATTAGAAAGAGATATAAAATATGGATATATTTAAATGTTAAGAACAGAGATAAAGCTTCTTAGAAGTTTGAATTTGTTAGGATTAATGTTGTAAGACCAATTAGTAAGCAAGCAGTAGGCTTTTTAGGGTAAAGGACAATGATATCTTTATTTGGGCAGCAGCTAGCATTCAGTAAAGCTTCACTTTTCTTCACTGGAGATTGAAGGTAACAGGCAAAAATGTATTGGCCTGTTCGATATGTGAAGCATGACTATGGAATTTAGGTTACACATTGTGTATAATTGGTATTTATTCCACCGGGAAGTGTCTGAGATAAGACTAATCTTGTCTAGGATGAACTCTACAATATAAAAAGGGGTCTAAATAATAAAACGAAGTAGCATATGAACAATAGAAGTTGGCATAGTAATAGAAGTTTCAGTGGAAAGAGCTCCTAGCTTAGGTCCACTATAGTTAGAGATTCAGTCTCTGAATCTGGAAGAAAACTTCCCTTCAGTGGGTGAATACCCAGTTATCCATTTTGAACATGTTTTTACTTCCTTCTATTCTAGACTACATTGTTTTTTGGAAAAAAACTGCCCTTTTTCAAAAAAAACTTCACTTGTGTCCACATTGAAATTGCATTCTTCAAAATTAAATCAAAAGAACACAAGGTTTTTTCGACATTGGTAAACCTCAAATTACGAGGAAGAACACCTTTTTTGAAAGAGCTCTTTAGAAAAAAGGTGTGTGTGGAAGCAGAACAGAGACATTTTTCAAAAGAAGAGGCAGTCGAAAAAAGCACAAGTGCCCTGGTGGCCATTCTGTGAACAGCAATCAAGGCTTTCCTTTGAGAGAACACCCATGCATTCTGGATGCTCTCTTTCAAAAAAGCAGATTGCTTTTTCAATCCAGTTTTGAGATGTGGATGCTCTCTTTTGAAAAAAAACTTATTTCGAAAGAAGCTTGCAGTCTAGACATACCCTAGCTACTATGCATAAGAAAGATTCCAGCCAGGAACAGAACTGCTTGAAAACCTTTGGTATTTCAAAACATTTTTATTCAAGGCTCCATTCTAACCAGCTATAAAAAAAGCTAAATAAAATCAAATACAGAATGAAATAAACCTTATTAAAATTTACTGCACATAAAACAGAGAAAAAAGCAAAAACAGTTGGGATTAAGAAAGAAAAGAAGAAGATAAGTCATCTTGAGCATGTTTTCGTAAAATACTGAATTTTATGCTCACTGGTGTGTATGTAATATTACTAGTGAAATAGGTTTTAATATACAATAGTTTGTTAGTTGAACTCTAAAGCGTGTTTAAGAACATAACATATAAACTGGAAGTGAGCCCCAGAGGTATGTAATGCAAGTGATTTATAAATTATTGTGCTAAATTTCTGACTCAATAAACTAATTGTGTTCTTATCACAGAATCATAGAATACTAGGACTGGAAGGGACCTCGAGAGGTCATCAAGTCCAGTCCCCTGCCCTCATAGCAGGACCAAATACTGTCTAGACCATCCCTGATAGACATCCATCCAACCTACTCTTAAATATCTCCAGAGATGGGGATTCCACAACCTCACTGGGCAATTTATTCCAGTGTTTGACCACCCTGACAGTTAGGAACTTTTTCCTAATGTCCAACCTAAACCTCCCTTGCTGCAGTTTAAGTTCATTGCTTCTTGTTCTATCCTCAGAGGCCAAGATGAACAAGTTTTCTCCCTCCTCCTCATGACACCCTTTTAGATATCTGAAAACTGCTATCATTTCCCCCCTCAATCTTCTCTTTTCTAAACTAAACAAACCCAATTCCTTCAGTCTTCCCTCATAGGTCATGTTCGCTAGACCTTTAATCATTCTCGTTGCTCTTCTCTGGGTCCGCTCCAATTTTTCTACATCTTTCTTGAAATGTGGTGCCCAGAACTGGACACAATTCTGACAATTGCTTATGGGTATGTCTCATTTTTTGAGTAGTAATGTTAGTTCGAACCAAGGGGTTTGGTTTGCACTAATGCATCCTGGCACACACTTCCTAGTTCGAATAAGCTGTGATTCAAACTAGCACACCGGCGAGATCATGCTAATGAAGCGCGGGATATTTAAATCCCCGCTTCATTAGCAATTTTGAATGCCTGCATTTGCATCCCTAGTTCGAACTAGGGTGCAAGTGTAGACATACCCTATGACTATACCTCTGGGAATAAGTATTTGCCCTAGATGTTATTTAATGTGTTCTTTCCTCATGTTTCATGGTTTCAACCAGTCATCAGCAGGGGGTCAGGAAAGAACCCTCCCACCACACACACAATGGAAGCTCCAAGGGGCAGCCCCTGCAGTCTAGGGCAATGTGTAGAACCACCTACCCCATCCCCAGGGGCCATAGGGATGTGTTGGCCACTTCTGGGAGCAGTGTATGACCAGGGCAGGCAAGGAGCCTGCCTTATTTCAAGTGGTTCCTCATTGATGGCACAACAGGGCTAAGTGACTGACAACCCCTCCTGCAGCCCTAACCCTAAACCTGCCCCTGATCCCCTACTCACATCCTAATCTTGTGCCTCGAGCCTACTCTTGCATTCCAAGCCTCTTGGCCCCATCTTAGAGCCACCTTCTCTACACACCAATCCTTTTATCCCCAGGCCCACCCCAGAGACCATCCCCCTGGTCAGAGCCCTCAACCCCGGGGCTCCTTCCTGAGCCATTCTTTTTTGGCTATATGTGGGTCAATTGAGTAATTTTCCACTAGGTTAGATTGACAGTGACCTTGGGAAGGGGAATGGTTCATCCTTCCTCTAGTGTACAGCATGTGCGTGCATGTCACTTGCCAGGATCATCTGGGTTTCTCTCATTTTCCATTATCATGGCCTTGAGGGCACAGGAGAACTCTGGTTCCTCCTCTTCAGTCTATGGCACATAATAGTCTAGCTTCCTGTAGGGTGTAATATTTTGATCTAATTTCATTGTTGTTTTAGTGTTTGGGTGCTGGTGGTAGTGTGGGATATGCAGGAGGTCAGAGTAGATAATCTAATGCTCCCTTCTGGTTTAAACTTTATGATCTTCATGGTTTCTCTTTTTTGGGAAGAGAATGTTTTTGCCTGTATATACCCTGCTGCCTACAACAGAACATATCCTACTATGTTAAACACAATCAAATTACATGAAATATATATGATCCTCTCTCTGCACACTCTTCCAAAGAACACTAATCCCAGTACTATATGGAAATACACAAGATGACCCACAGTTCTTACCCTATACTTTTAAAATTTATTTTTATTTATTTATTTAAACAATTTAAATTACAGGGGTATTTTTTGCCCATATCCCATGGTTCCAAGAAGACTGTCACACCTGAATTATCTATAATAGAGCACTGCATAATCAGCAACCATACTATAATGTCTGAATTAAAGTAAGCAGAGTGGAGCAAGAGGGCAGACAGAGTCAAACAGCTGGGAAACCTGATTCATAAAGAAATAAAGATTTGGGAATGCAGTTTTTCCCAGCTGCTAGCATTATAATATATGAACAGAATGGCTTTGGCCCATATGTTAGCACAAACAGAAAGCCAGTAGCCACTGATAGATACACTGCGTTATGTGTAGCAGGAACAGTTAATTCTCAAGCTGAAGCAACCCTGCTAAGGAGTTGCAATTTACTGATAAGATCACATATTTGTAGTGCTACAGCGCCTCCTAAAGAGCTGCTCTGATTTAAAGAGTATTTTTTCCCAAGCAAAGAATCTAATGTTGTTTGTAAAAGATCAAGTTGAACTGCTATGATAATAAAAAAGCCAGCAATTAAAATTAACAGCAAAAAAGCTGAATTTCTCAAATGTGTGCTTCTGAGTCATGAACTTGTCTTGCTGATCATCAGCTTACATTTTCATGATAGCTGCTTAGCTCCTATGGATGGCCCAATTATAAGCATTAGAAAGTCAGCAAAAGCAGCAAATTAATGCTTTAGGAGGCATTCAAGAAAAGAAAGTTTTAATCTTCTCAAAGTTGTGAATTAACGAAATATTGTCAGCTTTGCATGCAGGATTTTAACGAGGATGTCTTTATGCTTTAAACTATGTTTTCAGAGCTTACCCCATGTGTAAACTAATTAAGTATGTATCATATGCTTAGAGGGAGAGTTAAATTGTTCAGATTCCCTCACTGGTATATTCTTCAGCTATGATTTCTTAGAAGTTTCCCAATGTTAAACTTACTGTTTATTCTGCGTATGCAAACAGCTCTGTGTTTGGAACAGAGCCATTTATCAGACTTTTCACTGCAATCTAGAGAACTAGTTCATGTGTTTGAAATTTAGGAAATGTTTTAGATGCCTTGTGAAGTATCGAAGAACTATGGTTTCCAGGGCTTCTTAGGGAACATTTTTTCAGCTCAATTGTAAATACTTTAATGAATATCCCCCTTTTTCACCAATCTATTCCCTTATAGGGATTTCCCCTTCCTTCCGTTTTTAAAAATAATCGTACTCATTAATCATTGCTAAATCTTTGGGAGCCCCCTCCCTTCCCCATTTCCCATTGAATTCAATGGCTAAACTCCCATGGGCTTCAGAAAGAGCAGGACTGAGTCTCAGGTACATTCTGACCACATAAGCCACTCGCTGATTTAGTGGAATATGAATAGCATTGTAACAGTCCAGTGGTTGCCATAGAAGACAAGCAGAGAAAGAGCAGCTCTACTACCTTATTAGTAGTATTTAGGTGAAAATGGAATAAGTACATGAATCCTTATAAATGCTGGCCATGATTAAACACTGCTAGTGATTAAACACTGAAAATTGCAAGGAAGCCAGGAATTATCTCAGATTCTCCACCCTAAAATTTCTCCTCTGAAGGACTTCAGTAAAGACAGTAGGTGAATGCATGCGATGGCGATGTAAGTCTGCAATGGCGATGTAAGTCTGTGTAGCTATTGGTAGCAATTGGCCCACACCATTTGAGGAGCTGTATTGATGGATACCTGTAACATTTCCTGCCATGGGGAAACTATCCATGCTTCTGGTGGTTGGGGAAAAGGCTGGTGAGGAGGATATGCAGTTTGTGGAGTATACAGAATAAAACACCATGGGAGTACCAGTCCATCCCAAGAAAAGGATTTCAGCTTAAACATAAACAACTTCAAACATTATAATAAGGTATGCAAATGTAGGTTTTGAAAAAGTTTGTAAAACAGGGAACATACAGGTAATCAAACATCCTGGTAACCAATATACACAGTGTTAACCCTAAGGAGAACAGCTGAAAAAGAAGAATGTTAGCTATTTACATAGAGTGTGCCTGACTGTAATGCCATTTATCAGGATGTATAACCAATGAAACTACACAAACTACATCGAACACAGCATACTGGCAACATAAACACTATATTCTGATTGCTTCTAGCAACTAAACAACAAAGGGAAAGCCTCAAAATAGTATGAACTGGCCTCATTAGGAATCTGAATTCCTTCTTCTTGCTAACACCACAAAGATGGGTCTGGCCCTCTTCTTCAGTAATACAGAGATGTCTGCAACAAGTATACTGAATCTCTGAATGCATTATCTGGAAGAACAGGATTTGACTTTATGACTAAGATTTTTACAGATCTGTCAAAATCCACACTTTCTTTTGTGCTATTAAGAAGAAGTATATATCCTTTGGGAGGACAGGAGAGTCTGTATAAAACTAGTTAGCTCAGCAGAAAGATGCAGCAATGAAATACACGCAATAAAATAGGAATTATTCCAGTGCTTAATATGGAAATCCTAGTTTTTTGTGGAAGAAACTGATACCTGTCAAGTTGATCAGTGATAATGAAAATGACCCTGGGTCCATGTAGAGGAGTCCCAGAGCTTGCATCACTCTCAGAATCTCAGTGACTTGACAGATATATGATTTTTGAGACATTCCCGAGTATAATTCCAGAGGTAGCTGAGGAATTTATTTAAAATATCAATCTCTAATGAATATTTTCATAATAAAGACGCAACCTGATAAATCATTTCTTAAATTTTTCAGTTTCCTGACACATATGAAAGTTGCCACCACAAATATTTGATTTCCTTTCAACACTTTTCAAAATATTTTTAAATAGTTTGCAATCATTCATTTTCTAATTTCTACTCAAGAGGATAAAAACTAAATCCTTAATAACCACTGTTGAGCAGACAACAAACAATAGATATTATATACCATTTCCTCCAACACCATCAAATACTCATCGTCATTTTTCCCTTTTAATTCTTGACAAACTCAAAACAGAAAGAGCAATTAACAATTAGCAAACAGACTGTTAGGATCATAGAAAACTATTTGGCAGGAAGTGGCTAGAGGCACTTGAAGCATGCTTAATCATATTCTATAGAGTTCTGAATTTGCTGCAGTGTTTCTTGTATACGTAGGATACAGAGTATCAGCCATGGAATGGTTCTTGCTATTGGAGATTTTAAAGTACATAAAGAAAAAAGCGAACTAAAAATTATGTTTCATTTTCAACTTTTTTCTTGAAAAAAGCCCCCCCACACACACACACACACTTTTTTTACTGTAGAACTTAGGGAACTAAATGTGTCATAAAACTTCCAATGAATTTTATGAGACAAACTCGCTTTTGAAGAGGATGTTCCATATCTGACTTACCAGACACACAAAGCTTGAATCTGGAAGGAGCTGTGTATTTTCATGGAAACACTGAGTCAGATTAAAGGGGATTGAGCACCTCTGAAGTATTCTGCATCTATTTTTTTGCAGTATTGGCTCCTAACATTTTTTCTGGACTCATGCAATATCATCGTTCTATATAGCTTATATCATGATAACTTGATCTATTTGCAGTATTGGCTCCTAACATTTTTTCTGGACTCATGCAATATCATCGTTCTATATAGCTTATATCATGATAACTTGATATCATGATGCGACATGAGGCAAAATACAGCATCAAAGTTGCTGTGCAAAGGTCAGTTTATAATATGCTGATTTTGCACCTGAGAACAGACTTTTAGAAGCGGTGAGACATTTAATTCAATAAAAGAAAAGTTAGTATGTAGTCTCCTTCCCCTATGTAGGCAACCCTTAAGAACATGAAAATAAATTCCCTTTGGTCCCATATTGCATTCTATTAATGTAGATAAACAGAAATTTCATATTCAAGGAGAAACAAAGATTTGAGATTGGGTGTCATATGCAATAGGAATCTGAAATAAAGCTTTCCAATTAAAGATCCTTAAGACCAATACAAAGACAAATTCTAGAAATACTGTATGTGGTGAAAACAATAAAGAAATTCAACCATAAGAATATATTATTTCATTGTGAACTAGTTTTTAAAGACTGGAAAGTAAAAGTGGGATCTGTTCTGAGATCAAAATGTTCTGACATTTATTTTTCACATTTGTGTGTGTTCATAAATCAATAAGCACGTTTGTCAATATCCTAGTCACGTGAAACAAGCAAAATGACATCATCTTGTGGTCTGCTTCGAAATCCTATCTGCAGCATCTTTGCCTTCTGACTTCCAAGGAGATCAGGCCTTCTGGCAAAAGCCCAGAATAAGGGTAGTGAGAGCTGCATTGCTTCAGGGGTAAGTGTATTCTCCTCTTGTGTGAGCTGATAAAGGATGAGGCCATAGCCCCTTCTTTTTAATACCTTGTCATGGGGCGAGCACTCACCCCCATGACATCTCCAGTTGGTCACTCAGGGAATCAGCTCCCTGCCTCAGAGTGCCTTCTGCTGGTTGGTGTCCTAGCCTGTGTTGCATGTCTTCTGCTGATTCAGCCCCATATCCCTTCCTGCCCACATTCTCCACCACGTGTCAAGGGACACCTTGTCTTTCCATCAGAGAGGGTAGCAACAGGCCGCAGAGACCCCTCAAACTCCCTCTTAGGATAGAGTGAGCTAAACCCAGCAGAGTTTATGCAATGTAACCTGCTTTCAAGACTGTACGCCCTACTGTCCACAGAGTTAATATGCAATCCCCCTGTATTCAGGATAGTACAGCCCCGTGACCATGGAGTCTATACACAGTATGTCCCAGTGGCCTCAGAGTTTATACACAGTACAGCCTAGCAGCCAGAAGTCTTTATAGCCAGCCTCCAGTTGGAGCATGCCCATCCAGGCTGTGTGGATGAGGCTTTCTCAGCCAGTTGGGCCAGGTTAACCCCATTGATACACCCCATCATACACCTTCAGGACACTGAGAGTACTTCTACACTGTCACACATAAATTGAAATAAGCTACACAATTTGAGCTACACAAATTGTGTATTTTATTTTGAGACAGTGCCAACTTTTGAAATAAAGCGCTATTCCAATGTCTTCCTTATTCCTTGTCTAATGAGGTTTACAGGAAACCAGAATAAGATGCCCATTATTTCAAATGTATTTTGAAATAACAGGTGTGCTGTTAGGACATGACAATGCTATTTTGGGATCATGGATGTTATCCCAAATTAGTGCTGCTATGTAGATGTACCCTGAGTAACCAACTGGAGCAGAAATGGACTGAAGTACTGCTCCCTGTTCACAGGGATTGAAATTCTGCCTAGCCACTATTCATACTACGCAAGTCTAGGTGGAGGGGGAAGGGGCTTTGTGCCTCACTTCCACCCTTAAATTGTACATCTGGGTGAGAGGCCTAGGTCTTTAAGCTTTTTGATACATCAGAACTGCTACTATGAATTTAGAAATCCATTATGGATTTTTATTATTGTCATAAAAATAATAATTTCTGTGAGGAGAACAGGCATAAACACTTTCAGAGCCATATTCCATGGGCAAATCTCCCATTCCATTGCTATACATAATTATTCCAGGACAACAATCCACACAAATCCTCATCCCTCCAAGTTCCTTGGTCTGAGTACCTGGCTATATGTATTGCCCTCTCCCTGCCCCCATTAGCCCTTTAGGTACTTATGCTTTTCTTTATAGCATTTCCCATGACAAATTTAATAAGTGTTGCCCCACATATCCTGACATAGAGTAAAGTCACTTCCTCTGCAACTCCCAGCACATCCTGACTCATCCCATAGCTGCAGGTCAGGAGAGATGTTACACATCCATCTTTTTGCTAAAACAGCATTCCAATATAGCGGTCTTTAATGAGCTTTTTAAAATCTCACTATGCACCTACACACCTTTAAAAATCTGGCTCTATGTGCTGTGGCACCAGAAGGAAAGCATGGAGTTCAGGTTGTTGTTTGAGCCTATAACCTAGTATAGATATGGTTGCCTTCATGAGGGCCCTCCAGAGCAACAAAGAAGGAAAGCAGACAGTCCTAAAGGAGCAACCTCCTGATCGTAGGGAAATAATTTTTGGTTATTTTCACATAGTTTCTTGTCCTCATTGCTCCTCAACTCTGTCTCTTTTATTTGGTGTAACTAATATGATACTCCTTCAAGCTCCAGTAGTTGGATCCAAAATTTGGAGAATATTCCATAAATGTAAGGGTTCTTTAATTCATACCACCATACAGTCACTGCCAATAAAATGTCAGAATTTGAGATTATATAGCATTTCACAGTCAGTTATGTGGTAACTGTGAGCAAATAATATCTTTCTAGAAGTGACCACTATATTTTGTTACTCTTCTTAACAAGGTTGAGTTAATACTGCTACCTGATGGATGATTGCATCTCTGGCATTTTATAGCCTTAGGCTCATAATCTCTACTAATTCCTTTTATTTTATTTAGAGTAGTGGCTAATATGTATTTTTTCTACGGAATTTTTCACATAGTGACCTTGACTGACTATAGGAATAGACTGTCAATTAGATGTGGCATCATACTTATAGATATTCTGGGTAAAATATACGTAATAAATATGCAAATAAGTTAACCTGCTCTGGTGGAAAATGGTGTGTAAAAATAGCAGAGATCCACTTGAAGCTGTTGCTTGCATGTGCTGTTTATATCTTTAATATAAACACAAAAAAGGGCATGTCTCAAAAAATGAGGTTTACAGTATCTTTCAAAAAAGGGGTTTTTTTTTCAAAAGAACTGAGTCTAGATGGAGGTTTCACTTTCAAAATACCCATTTTCAAAAGAACGCGCGGATGCCATTATGCAAATGAAGCATGGGAAATTCAAATCCTAGCTTCATTTGCAATTTCAATATGTCTAATTTACATTCCTCTTTCGAAAGAGTGATGTAGTCTAGACATAGCCAAAGATACCTTCATACCATGATGACTTAACACTGAGACTGTTAATTTCTACAGCACTGGCATAGTATATTATAGGTTAATATATACACATGTATGAAAAAGCTAATATATATTGCATCATATATTTTATTTTATATAAAATATTAAATTACAGAGAGAAAGAGAACAATACCATTTACTTCTTTCCTTATTTGTCTAAAATGTTAACTGTTTGCCCTGTGCATTACTTCAGCACCCTGTATATTTGATTAAATTACTTTTGAATTCAGATCTAGGAACATGGAGTTCAGAATACATAGCAAATGTAAAATGTAGAACGAGGGGAAGATGTTCTTCATAATGCTACACAAATCTTTATGTGGCTATCCAAAAACCTGGTCTTCATTATGCAGCAGATAAAAAAGGACTGGAATATCAACAACCTGCATAAATCAATCCATGATTTCTTCATTGGCATAAGAAATGTCTTCCAGTTCTTAAGTATTCTGGGATATGTAGTTAAAACAATGCATCAACTCTCTTTCTCTCTCCAGAAAGTAAATTGCATATTTTATACTATGTCAAGCCTTAGGGATACTCATTAGAATAAGGTAACTGTTAAATAAATGAAAAATGAAGTAATGAAGGAAATCTAACTGTAGCTAAATCACAAAAAGTAAAGCCATCAGTCTATTGATAATTATGCAATCTACACTAATACTTCACAATTAAGAACAAAATGTATTGTTAACATTTTCAATAGCAGATAGGATTATACTGTGAGCAATCACTCAATTTCCCCAAGAGATTTCTAAATTACTTAGCAATAAATTTGAAGTGTTTTCAGCTTCAGTACCTTAGAGAATTCTTCCTTACGTAAGTACAGTGTTCTGATTATTAGCTCCTAGAAAAAAATCTTTACTACTGAAGTTGTAAAGTGTAGGAGAATATTGGTTTCTAGTCCTAGTGCAGAACAGTACACTTACAGAAATCTCAAAGAATAGTAAGTAATAAAGCCTTTTGCCCACTAATAGTAAAAACTGAATCCAATGCCCCCTTTTTTATTTTATTTTATTTTATTTTATTTTATTTATAAATTAAGGGGTGCCAACCCCTCCATGCCTGAAAAGGTGCAGAAGGAAGGTTTTTTTACTTTCTCAGGATAGGTAATAAAATGATATCTGCTTATCAAATCTTAGTAAGTATCCACACTTTAAATGGGTTTAATGTTTTGAGTTTTTTTTAATAATGAAGTACTTAAATTATTTTTACAAATTACATTAATATTGATATGTACCAGAGAAAATCATAATTAAAAAAAAAACCTAAAATTTTGACTGAACTTCTGCCCAATAAATTTAAAAAAAAAAACATTAGCTAGAAAATTACCAACATTTTTCTGATGCTAAAGATTTTTCTCTTTCCTTACTGTATATTAACTGGTACCACAGACATATTAATATTCTCATTACTATTCAAAAGATCATCATGTTATTATAAATGTTTACTTTCATTTTCTTTAATGAAAACAATTCTTTATAATGGAGGCCCAAGATGAGTAGGATAAAAATCTTTTAATTGCATTTTGGATTTTTAATAGGAGTAGCGCTGGCCAGCAATCAGGGACTCAGGAGTTAAACCTAAGTAGCTAGCAAGGTTGTTGGTCAGAACTACTTCTATCCATCACAATTGCCTTTTACCATAATACCAGAGAATCAGAAAGAGTTACTTAAATGTCAAGTCTCTTAATTCTGTCATTCCCAAGAAACCACATAGATAACATGGTTTTATTCCTCTTATCTGTATTCAGATAATTTTAGTCCATTTTCTGAGTGGTTTTCTGACAGTTAGTAGCATCTTAAATGTCCTTAGTTCATATTTAAAATCTCATTTTATGTTTGGTTCACAGCCAAATTAAAGCCAACATTTTTCAAGACAGAATGTCAGTAGATTTATAATACTACTTAGTTGTCAACATGATTATTTCAACATTAAGCTTCCTCTACAGAGTCAATTAATAATAATCTTTGGCAACATGCCTTTTGTTATACTTTCTGTCACTCAAACACAGCATTTAGATTGTCTGCTAGGGGGAAAAAACCCACAGTCCACTGTTGAATTGTTATTTTGACAAATGTTACGATTTACCATGAGCTATCTTATTACTATTTCACTAAGTCTAAATCAGTGTTAGTCACGGACCTGCTTTTCCTACCTGTCTGAATGTCATGACTATAAGGCCCAGTAGGCTTTTTGGTACAAAATTCAAAGAGAGGGTCAAAAGTATCTTTTATGCATAAACCAAGTTAAAATTGTGCTACACAGCACAGTTTTAACAAGAGCTTAAACCTTTGTAAATAAATATAAAACAACCTCCAACAGACAGAGAAGTTCTTTTTAGGGATGCAACGTCCATAAATGACAGTGGTTAATGTAATGTGTGGGTGTTACATTACCTGTAAAGTAGATTCCCTTAGACAGTTTCAATGCTTTTATAGGTTTGTGTGGGTGGGTTTGTCACTGTAGAAACTTTATCAGTTTTGGGTGGTGTGAATTATATTTTAATCAGTTTGATACCTTTAAAAAAGGGATATAAATTTTAGTTTGTTATGCCAGAATCTACACAAGGATATTACTAACTGCCCTATTTACCAGATGATAAAGTCAATCTAGCTCTTTTTGGCCCAAGGCATATTAAATTATTTAATAATTAAATAAAGTGGAATGGTTTAAACAAGAAGGCCCCACATCAGAATGTTTTACTCTCCAGTGGTTAGGGTACTCACCAGAAAGATAAGAAAAAAAGTTAAAAAACAAGAAATAGTCTAGTAGCACCTTAGGGTATGTCTAGACTACATGGCGCCATTGACGGAGCCATGTAGATTTGTCAGTCGACGGTCAGGGCAGTGTGTGTGTGTGTGTGTGTGTGTGTGTGTGTGTGTGTGTGTGTGTGTGTGTGTGTTGAGAAAAGGTTTAAC